>NC_040099.1:25940906-26252428 GCF_003369695.1 Bos indicus x Bos taurus
TTTGGGACACCATGATAAAATATATAGTCTACAGGGAGAGGAAATGGGATTGTGGAGAAAGAGTGATAGGAAGAGAAAGGAAATGGAGGAGGAGAAGAGGGAAGAAATCAAAGAGTAGTTACGACTGTGATTGAGAAAATTTAGTTGTTCTGTAGTCACTCAGTTGTGTCCAGCTGTTTGAGACACCATGGACTGCAGCCTTCCAGGCTCCTCTGTTCATGGGATTTCCGAGGCAAGAATACTGGAGTGAGTTGCCATTCCCTTCTCCATAGGATCTTTCCAACCCAGGGATAGAACTCATGTCTGCTGCTCTGGCAGTTGGACTGTTTACCACTGAGCCACCAGGGAAGCCTTGATTGAGAGAATAGGAATGGCTGAATCAGAGCTGTGGGTGAAAGAGACCAGATACGAGGAAGACTGTTTCTTCTTTTGAAACAGAAGATCAAAAGAATACAATGAAGAGAGAAAATCATTTGGAGATGTAATTGGAGGAAAATTACACACATACCTACTCCATAGTTCTGAACAGTTGGAGTGAGCAGGCGTGGGGAGGGCTCCATGAGACTGTCAGAGACCTCTGGAATCTGCCAGAGGGGAGGTGACAGGAAGCCAGCCCAACAGCCCAAGTCAGAGAGGAGCCGTCGGCCCACCTAGCATTCTTGAAATGATCATTCCCTCATTGTGCATTTGTTCTGTGCCTTTTCTAGCAGTACTTGACAGTCTGGGAGTGGGTGGACAAAGAATACAAGGGCTGTCCTGGCTTTGGGGATTGTTGTCAAGAACAGAGCAGAGATGCAGGGAGGGGATCAGACACGACTATGAACTCCAGAGAGTCAGGGAACTGAGACCAGAGAGCCTGGGACTGGTGGAGTGGGGCAGAGTAGATTTTGCAGGTGTGAAATGGGGGTGTAAGAGGCAGTGTAGGGTGGGGATTTGGAATGACAGCTGAGTCCAGAGAGAGTAAAATATTGATGAGAAATTTGGCAGTAGGGCCCAGTATTTCCTTTTAACTTACTTTCTCACTCATGTGTACTTTTATTAGACATAGTAAAGTATCTAGACCTGGGAAGAAAGTTTATTATTGAACAGAAGATGGTTTTAATTGGTTGCATAAGATGTCTTATTTCATAATTAGTATTGCCTTTTGGGGACTTCCCTGGTGGTCCAGTGGTTAAGAATCCACCTTCCATTGCAAAGGATGCAGGTTCGATCCCTGGTCAGGGAACTAAGATCCCACATGCTGCGGGGCAACTAAGCCACTGAGCCACAACGAAGATCCAAAGTATCGCAATTCAGACCCAACATAGCCAAATAAATAAATGAATAAATAGTTTTTTTTTTTTTTTTAAATATTGCCTTTTGGGAGTTAGGCATTCTTTTTGTTAGAAAGATAGGTGATTCTGGAAGGTCTAAGAAAGTAAAAAAAAAATCACACAGTATCCCACTACTTGGAAATCGCCATGGTTAATATTTGGAGAAATTCTTTCAAGATTTTTTTTTTAACACATATACAAGTTGTAATTTTTTTTAAACAAAAAGAAATCATATTATAACATGCCATTTAATAATTTGTTTTTTGCATTGATTATTGGGGTAAAATTCCATGTCAGTGAATACACAGAGACATAGTATATTTTGAAGGTTGCCTTATGTATCACTTTAATAGATGTCTTCCATTCAGGGCATCAGGATACTAAGATAACAGAGAACTGATAGATTCTGTGATTTAGATTCCCTCTTGTCTCTCTTCTCTCCTCTGCTTCTCCTCCTTCTTTCTCTCTCCTTTGATATTCTCTTCCACCTATTCCTCTCGTCCTACCTGATGTTGTCTTAGGTTTGACTGAGAATCATACTAGCCTCAGTAGCCTGCTTCCTCTCTGAGCTATAATCAACCCAGTAACCTAATTTTAACTGGACGGTAGTGAGAGTGCGTCCTAGCGGGGTTCTGCTCATAACTCAGTCAGTGATGTGGCAGTAATTTCCCACTGTATTCAGCCCTAAAACCCGAAGTTTCTGCCTACTTAAAAGTCTGCCAGGTTAATATTGGATGTGTGTGGTATGAAAACACCCGCTGGAGGATGGACCCAAATTACTGACTCTTTTTGTTAAATTAATTAAGCAGGAGGCTATTAAACTGGGGTGGCTCTGATGCTCTGGTATTGAGGCAAGTGAACCAAAGTCTAAGCCTGTTAATGCCCCCAAGGATAGCTGTGCACAGATAGTCCACTAGGGTTTAGGTTGTGCTTGTGTGTGTGCTCAGTTGCTTCAGTCGTGTCCAACTCTTTGCAACTCCATGGAGTGTAGCCCCCAGGCTCCTTTGCCCATGGGATTCTCCAGGCAAGACTACTGGAGTGGGTTGCCACGCCCTCCACCAGGGGATCTTCCCAGGGATCGAACCTGTGCCTCTTGCATCTCCTGCATTGCAGGTCTTTACTCACTGAGCCACCAGGGAAATCCCCAGCTTTAGACTGCAGCACCAATAATTTCCTAACTTTGCTTTTGCTTTTTCTCTACAAAAGCTTTCCCCCAGCCTCTGTGGGCAGAGTGTTTCTAACTGCTTACAGTTTGGTTATACCTGATTCCAATCAGTTTTTGTTCAAATAAATTCTAAAATTTTAATATGTTTTAGTTTATCTTTTAACAATTCATTTACTCAATGCCTAAAACTTCTCTTGAATCACCTGATATTATTTTGCCAAATTGCCCTGGTTTTGCTTAAACCTTGCTGTCACATAATTATTCTTCTGACTGGGAGAATATTGATGTTTGTGTTGAACTATTCCTAATACTGTCTTATAGAAATCTTCAGATATTTTTGCTTATGTGGCCCTAATTCTTCAAAATTTTCTGAAAAATTTAACCTAATTTTTTGTTTTAATTTATTAAATAAATAATTAATTAGATAATTAATTAACTTAATTAACTTAACTAAAAGAATCAGTGCTTTGGATCCATCCTCCAGCAGGTATTTTCGTACCACACACATCCAATATTAACCTTGCAGACTTTTAAGTAGGCAGAAACTAAGGTGGATACAGTAGAAGACAACCTAAGACATCTAAAAAATTTCATCAAGAGTTTAAATAGCTGCAAAGGATGGAATTTAAGAGTATTGTAAATGTTGATATTTTGAAATAAAACTGTTACACTACTTTTTAAATGTAGCCAGTAGAATCCAAAAGCTGCAGTTATTTGATGCCAAAGAACCCATCAACAAAATGAAAAGACGAGTACTAAATGGGAGAAAACATTTGTAAATGATATGACCGATGAGTCAATATCCAAAGTATGTAAATAGCTCATACAAGGCAACATCAAAACCAAAACCCAATTGAAAAATGCAGAAGACCTGAATAGACACTTATCCAAAGGACATGCATATGGCCAAGAGGTACTTGAAAAGATGTGCAGTATCATTAATCATGATGAAATGAGAAATGCAAATTAAAACCATAATGAGATATCAAGTAACACCTGTCAGAATGACTATCATCAAAAAGACCACAAATAACAAATGTTGGTGAGGATATGGAGGAAAGGGGACCTTAGTACAGTATTGATAGAAGTGTAAATTGGTTCAGCCACAGTGGAACATAATGTGGAATTTTCTCAGAAACCCAAAAATAGAACTATCATATGACCCAGAAATGCCACTCCCAGTCTCTGTGCCCTAGTTGATGAGTTTCCTGTCTTCCTTTTTTTTCTCTGGAGGTCCTTACAATAAATGGTATTAACTTTAGTAACCTGAATAGGACCTTTTCTAACAATTCAAAAGTGCCAAGGAAACTAAAATGTATGTGCCTATGTTAATCTCCAAGAATATGATGAAGACTCAGATGGGGTAAAGAACTCACAGGTTAAGAGAGGGAGGAAAACAGACGAGAAAAGATACTGGAATATCATACACATTGTAAAAGAAGGTTACAACATTGGCTCATTTCAGGAAAGGGGTCCATTTTGGAACTGTAGATTGAGTTTGGGCCATGTGATATTGGGTTCAAATTCCACTGTACCCCTTATGGTACATTTATGAATCATTTATGCCCCCCAATTTTATTTGTAAAATGAGGATATCTGTATTTATCTTTCAGGGTTTTTGTTATGTGTGTGAAATAACTTTGTTACCTGTAAGATGTTTTGCTAGTGGAAGGTGGTGAAATGGGATGGCAGTGACAGAGCAAATACCAGAGACCAACCCCTTGGTTGTCTCAATTTTTAACCCTCAAACTCACTTTGAAACTCACAGCCCCATTGAAGTTGCCTGTTGCGTATAGGTGGGAAATACGGTAAAGTGACTTGGTAAGAAAGATATATTAGAAACCAAACCCAGGCATTCATTCACACATTTTTATAGACAAAATATTATGTGATAGGCACTAGCTTTTGTGTACAAGTTCCAACCTTTTATGATGTGTACATTCCAGGGAGAATAATAGGATATATAATATTCTCTAGCCGTCTAATTTTTGGCAAATTGCTGGAGTTTTTTCTGGGTCTGGTTTTCTTTTAAAATACTTTCTAGTAGAGGGAATATGATGATTTTATATATGATATGGAGAAGCTAAGTCATTACATGTGCTGATTGCAGTGTTGAAATACATATTACTCTGTTTCATAGTGTATTTCAAGTAGTAGCCACAGAACAAGGCTATTTTTCACCTGCATAAATTATCTTTTTGAAGTCAGTTTTCGAAGTCATTTGCACACCTAGGACCAATTTATTAATAAGCAGTTCTCCCCTGAATAAGACTTGTAAAAATAATTGAGGAAAGCAATTGCTGTTCTCAGCGGGAGATGCCAAGTTCAAGCCTAATTATACCACTTTTGTTTGTAATTGAAGGTATATTAAGTAGTGGCATTTTCGTTTGGAAGCCATATAATTTTCTGTGTAGAAAGGCAGGCCAAACGTTTCTCAGGCAGGTAATATCTTAAGGTTTTACTCCAGTCCCTCCTCTGACAACCCTGTCATCAGAGCTGCTCTCTGTGAGTGAAGAATTCCAACCTCTATCCCAAGTGGGAAGGAAAAGGAAACATCACTGCAGCTCAAACAGCCCGTTTATTGCTTTACAAGGATTCTTCCCTGGATGCTTAAATATAGAGAAGAGTCATAAGAACTGTATACTCAGGATCCAGAAGTTCTCTAAAAAAGAGAAATATCTTTGAAAGAGGGAGAGCATCATAGAGTCTCAAGAGCCATGAAATATTTTGAGAGCAGGACTTTTATGCTACAACTGTACAGGGAGATATTATTTAGAAGGCTGTTAAAATTGCAGGTCATGCTGGGGTAATAGACATATATATTGTTGTTTAGTCACTCAGTCACATCCGACTCTTTGCGACCCTGTGCACTGTAGTCTGCTAGGCTCCTCTGTTCATGGGATTTCCCAGGCAAGAATGCTGGAGTGGGTAACCATTCCCTTCTACAGGGAATCTTCCCAACCCAGGGGTAGAACCTGCGTTTCCTGCATTGCAGGCGGATTCTTTACCACTGAACCACCCGGGGAGCCCTGATACATCATAGAATGGAACATTTATTTTTTTAGTTCATCATGAAGTCTGTAGGTATTTGAAGGCAAAAATATATTTTTTCCCATGGGGGGGGTTAAAATGTATAATTTCTTAGCCATTTATATTAACAAAAAATAATAAAGAGGTTTACTTCTATGTAATCTTTGGTGTGATGAAGACTTTTTTAATGCTCTATAACAAGCAGCACTGATACCAGTCATTTAAGGCCGTCTAGGGTATTCTGTTTAATACAAGTAAAAAACCAAATCAGATAAGGGTATTTTTTCCCTTCTAGCCTATACTTCTATAAAATTTCCTGTCAATTATATAAATAAAAACAACATTCTGTTCCACATATCAGAATACCATTGTTTTAAGTGAGAGATTGATAAGTTAGTTCTAAATATGTTTTAAAATCTTGATGCTTGTTTTCAGCTTACAGTGAGATAGTATCTATATGCTTTGCCACCAACCTTATTTACTTTCCAAGAACCAGAATATTTTATTGTAATGTTTACATCTTATATATAGCACAAATGATCACCATATGTATATGAAAATTCTTATCTGATAAAAGCTATGTGGCTGTTTTTAATGATTTTATCAACTTGATAAAATATATCCTCTCACAGCTAATAACTGCCCTGCCTTAAGGTGATTCCTTCCTAATAAAACCTATAGTAGTAGTAGTGTTACTCGCTCAGTTGTGTCTGACTCTCTGTGACCCCAGGGACTGTAACCCACCAGGCTCCTCTGTCCATGGGATTCTCCAGGCAAGAATACTGGAGTGGGTTGCCATTCCCTTGTCCAGAGGGTCTTCCTGACCCAGGGATTGAACCCAGGCCTCCTGCATTGCAGGCAGATTCTTTACTATCTGAGCTACAGAGAAGTCCAATAAAACATATAATTAAAAAAAAACAACACTTATGTAATTTATAGCATGACACAGCTTTAGATTCTACAACCAAAGTTATGAAAATAATATTCAGGAGCCAGTTACAATTTGCAGAGTTTCTGCACTGGAAAAAACTTGGTGACATCATGTCTAACTGTGTGTCCAGATGTGGGGCACAGTGAGGCCTTGCAAGGCTGGGTGCCTTAGCCAAAGGCACGCAGCCCCTTTGAGGGGAAGCTGTGACTCAACCCTGGGGCTTCGGAGTCTCAGTTCAGTGTTGACTGCACCTTCCCACCCTGGTTTGTTTTATAGAAGTACATGATGAGCAGCATCCTTAGAAAGAAAATGCCAAAGGACTCCTGTGGTATAATGAAACACCCTCTTGTAGTGTAGAGTTTGGGGGTACCTTTTATAGGTTAAGTCAGTCAAAATCTTGCTTAAAGTACTTCTTGTGGTTGAGAGATAGATGACACAGAGGACCGTCTCTGAGAGGCTGCCACACCCTCGTTAGTGTAAGCTGCAGTGATGCTCCAGAGAGCCTTTGATTTAGTTCATGAAAAAAGGTCAGAGTTCAGGTTCAGGAAATGAAAGATAATTTCTTGTTGTTTAGTCACTAAGTCATGTCCGGCTCTTTGTGACCCCATGGACTGTAACCCGCCAGGCTCCTCTGTCCATGGGATTTTCCAGGCAAGAATACTGGAATGGGGTACCATTTCCTCCTCCAAGGAATCTTCCTGGCCCAGGGATCAAACCCAAGTCTCTTGCATTGCAAGTGTATTCTTTACCACTGGGGCTTCCCTGGTGGTTCAGATGGTAAAGAATCTGAACACAATTCATGGGGTTACAAAGAGTAGGAAATGAATGAGCAACTAACACTTTCATTTTACTTACCACTGAGCCACTGGGAAGCCCAAAAGACAAGTAGGCATGCCTGTTTCCCACAGCATCTGTAGTACTGTATTGATTGTCTTTAAACATTTCTTGCATTTATTCCACTGTTGAAACATGCTAGAAGTTTCTACTTCCCAATTCCAAAAATTACTAATTGATAACGTTAAGGGATCTATTAGAAATGCAAGTCTTTAAGTCTATCACCATTATTAAAAAATGTAAAACACAAATACTTTAGTGGAGAGTAGGGAGAAATTTGGGTGTCCCCGGTGGCTCAACAGTAAAGAATCCACCTGTAGTGCAGGAGCCACAGAAGATGCGAGTTTGATTCCTGGGTCAGGAAGATCCCCTGGAGGAGGGCATGGAAACCCACTCCAGTGTTCTTGCCTGCAGAATCCCATGGACAGAGGAGTGTGGTGGGCTACTGTCCATAGGGTTGCAAAGAGTCGGACATAACTGAAGTGACTTAGCACACAGGCATGCCAGGAGAAATTTAGTATCAAAAACTCCAAAATTTCTAAGGAAAATAAATCAATACTACCAAAAAGAGATCCTGAGAATCTGGAATATAATATTCTTTCAAGATCAAGAGAAGAAAAATGAACTCTTAATAATTAATATCATTGTCATAAAATAACATTGATAATATTATTTAATTATAATAATATTGTCATAAAACATGCTGTGCATAGAGGAATAGGAGGCAAATTTTAGTGCTCAAAAGTCACCTTTAAAACCTTGATAACATGCAATCAGCTTTTCTTACAGAAACAGAAGGTTTTTCTGAGTCAAAATATGCAGATAACCCACAGAAGTGTAACAAGAGGTCATACTGATGATTCTTGATTTCTGTTAAAGATAAAGTCAGAAGGTTCCCTCTTCCTTTAGTGGAATAAATGAACAGTGATCATTACAGCAGGGCATTGCAATTCTATTTGGAGTTTTTCAGTTTACACGTATTTTTCAAAAATTGTCATTTCGTACTCTGTCTTCCAAGCTCAGAGAATGGAATGTTCTACTGCTGTTCCCTTCCAAGCTTGGAGTGTGTGCCCTTTGGCAGCGTCAGGCTCCTGCACCACTTTTGAAGTTCATAGAAACATGAACTGCAGAAGCACAGTGCCTGCCAGACCAACGGTACACGATTCCTTATCTTCCCCGCATGGCTGCCTTCTGCCCTTTTGAGCTGACATTCACATGAGTCTCATATAACACCACTGCCTGAGAATAGGGTGGAAGTCATGTACCAAGCTTACGTTGCAGCACCACTGCTGACAGTCCTGGGAGACTGAGGTGCAGCCAACTATAGGTATTTGGCTTTATTTGCTTGGGAAAAAAACCTCTACAATTTCCAACAATTCTCTTCTATCTTTCCACTTATTTTTTAACTGTTTTGACCGAATTGCTCTGTCACTTGACCATTAATAGATTTAAGTCTAGTCTAATCTAACTTATCTTACTTTATTCTCAAATAGACTTTTCTAGTTGAATTGACAGTTGTTTGGTGAATTAACTAACCTGATCTTTGTTTCTCTAAGGATCTGGCATTAAGAGCTGCCTAATCTCTTTCAAATGGGCCTCCCTAGTGGTTCAGTGATAAAGAATACACCTGCCAATGCAGGAGATTTGGGTTCGATCCCTGGGTTGGGAAGATCCCCTGGAGAAGGAAATGGCAACAAACTGCAGTATGCTTGCCTGGGAAATCCCATGGACAGAGGAGCCTGGTGGGCTACAATCCATAGGGTTGCAGAAGAGTCAGACATGACTTAGCGACTAAACAACAACAGCAACAATCTCTTTGAAGGCTAGAGTACTTGCTATGCATTATTAGGATTGGAGGAAAGTAATATAATATCCAAAATGCCATGTTTACATTGAAGAAATAGATCATGTAATTGTTCCCTTCCTGGACTGTAGGAATGCCTTAATAATTCCAGAAAGGGTTTCTCTTCATGGCATTCATTTTTCTTTAGTCACTTCTGAGGAAAAAATTCCTATGACTTAAATATTTTATAAGTAACTGTAGGGCAATCCTGACATAGTTAACATTCCTCTACATTGAAAGAAACTCGCAGGGAAATAACTGTTTAAAAGAAATGGGGTTGATCGACTTTACTTCCCTAGAACCCATTTGCATTGAGAATTTTGACAGCAATCGATCTGATTTAAGTCTAAGTAAAAGAAAATAGAAAAATAATTGCATTTCTGATTATAAATTATATAAATATTCCAGCAGTTTATCTGAATTAGAGTCTGTCTCTGATGTCATTTAGGTCTAATTCAACCAGATTCTCATCCTGCTTCTCTATGACATTTGTCCAGCACGGAGAGTCCTTTGAAGTCCCAGAGGCTGGACTCATAGAACTCCCTTGGCAGGAAAAGGTTTAAAAATGGAGCAAATCCCAGGTAGAAAGTCCAACAGCTGACACAGGAGGCAAGGCCGAGGGTCTGCACTTCTTTTCCAGGCCTTTAGATTCTACTTACCATTAAAATGATCAAAAGGCAAAAGTTCCTGAAAAGGAGCCAGTCCATTCCTCTGGGTCTCTCTTGCACGGGCCGTGAGATTTGATTTGAGTCTGGTCCTCGTCCTGAATTCGGCTCTGGAAAATGTGCTTTGAAATGCCCTTCGAGGAGGGCCTGGTGATGACTCTGCTGCTCTCTGGGCCAAGGGATGAAGATATTCTATAATGACTCTATTTCCCCACCCCGAACTCCTGGGCTGGCCTGAAGGACTGGCATTGCCTGGGTTCTGGGTAACAGCAGAGACACACCTTGATTCTTATTGCAATGAAACCCTTTGTTGGGCACCAAAGAAAAATCCTACAGAGTGCGGACAAGATTTACAGGGAAGATACCCAATGAATAATAAATTACTCACAACATGAAAAATAATTAAAATGCTAGGGCCTGTCATCATGGTGAATGAAATTAGTAGGCTTCTTCTTACTGCCAACATTGTAAAAGCAAAATTACATATAGTCACACACACACATATACACACGCACATGTTCACTACAGAGCCAACTTCAAGGACTGACACTCTGAGCACAGGACATTGTGAAAAGGTACCAGGCCTAAGTAGGGAGACAGACAGAATAATGGAATTCTCATGTCTTAATTCTAGTGATTCTTCCCTCACTCCTAAAGAAGTCCTGTTGTTGAGTTGCATTCTTCAATTTTAAATATCTTCTAAAAATAAAGACAAAGAAACTCTTGAGTTCACTAGAATATTTGTTTGCACATTTTAGCATCTTCTTAGTATACAGTCAAACCAGTGTGGTATAACATTAATTAAAGTGTTCTAAGGTAACCACAGTAGAGAGTGTGTTTATTCCTCATGGCATTTCTGCTGATAAAAAAAGTGTATAACGTGGCTGAGGAACGCCTGTTAAGTCCTCATAAAGATGTATCGGGAAGAAGCCGAAATTGGAAATCTAAGAATTGAAGGGGAAAAGAGCAGAGCGACATCTGGTTATTTCTGAAAATCATTTTCTCTTTTTCATTTCTTTCTTCTCCTTTGTTTGTCTGGGTTTAGAATAGGTATAGTTTTCTCATGAAAAAATTGCTGGCTGGCATCAACTTTCACAAACATAAAAAGAAAATGTTAAATGTTCTCTAATTGCTAGTAGGTGTTGTTGGAGAATTTTAAAGGCAGACTGTGTCTTGTCTTCAGAAACAATGCAGAAACAATCCCCACTCATGGAATGTATTCCAAATAACACTTAGTCCATTGAAAAACTTAGTTTAGCATTTTTGGAAGCACAGGATAGAATCTAGGCAGTTGGAGGGCTGGCATAGTATTCTAAAGTGAAGAGAAATGAGTGATATGTTAAAGGTATTTGTGGGACAGAGAGCAGGAAATTATACTTAAGCAACGTTAAAAAATGAATTGTTACAAAGAGACAGTATTTGGATGTATCTGCCTAAGCTAACCTATGTATCTGGGTGTGTGTTAGTCGCTTGGTCATACCTGACTCTTTGCGACCCCATGAACTGCAGCCCTCCAGGCTCCTCTGTCCATGGGATTCTCCAGGCAAGAATACTGGAGTGGGCTGCCATGCCCTTATCCAGGGGATCTTCCTGACCCAGGGATCAAACTCAGGTCTGCTGCACTGCGGCAGATTCTTTACTATCTGAGCCACCAGGGAAGCCCCTAAACAGGGGACATTGTGGCTGCATAGGCTGGAAAATGAACCCAGATCTCCTGTGTGACAGGTGAGAATTCTACCACTGAACAACCTATATCTGCCTAATTCAAGAATATATAAGATGACCTGATAAAGCAGGCGTGTGGATTGTGTTTTAAAATACATCTTTGAGTGGCTCTTCAGAATGTATAAGACTAATGCACATACCTTCATGGGGTGGATATTAACCAACTATTTAATTGTATGCTAGATTAGTCTTTAAACCAAGAATTATGGAAACCTGGGGGCAGGAGGAGAAGGGGATGACAGAGGATGAGATGGCTGGATGGCATCACCAACTCAATGGACATGAGTTTGAGTGAACTCCGAGAGTTGGTGATGGACAGGGAGGCCTGGCGTGCTGCGATTCATGGGGTCGCAAAGAGTCGGACACGACTGAGTGACTGAACTGATGCTTGAGTAAATAAGCATTCAAAGCATTCTCTTGTAACGTTTTTATATCCAACTGAGCTTTCATCCTTCTTCATTTGCATAAATTTTTGTCCAGAGGTTTGAAATGTGACAATTGTACCTACCATAGAAAAATTTTCTTTTATAGCTACGTCAGAACAGTATTAAATTACTTTTTACTCTTTGAGATATATCCTCTCTCAATGGTGCCAGTGAGCTTGGGGCTTTTGGAATGCACAGCATTTTCCCCTTTGTTTTTTTGAATATCAAAGGTACAGACGGTGCTGCTGCTTGAGATTATTTCTAAGAGAAAGGGTGGTGAGAGATGATTCTCTCCAATCCAGCTTCCCAGAGACCTTTTCATTGGCTATAATTACACTATGACCTTGTTTTTATTTTTGTACGAAGGATTTGACTTAGCTTGGAATAAAGAAGGACAATGAGAATTTGCACTGTATCAGTGAGTGGGGTTATTCCTCAGCTAACTGTGGCATTATTTCCATCCCTAGAAACATAGCACCAACAGGTCTGGTTTGTGTCTTGTGGAAATGTAATGTGCAATATTGCTTGAATTTGAATTGTAAAAACACAGGAGAAGAAAAGAGTCTCAAATAAATGGAATTCCAGGCTTAAAAAATATATGACTGACACCTTCTTTCTGTGTGCCACCAGTTTATCATGGCCCATATACTAATTCTTTTTTGGTGTCCGCATCAAAAGGAGAATATGAGAGGATGGTAGAGAGTTATGGGAGCTTCACTGCTTCAGTACCGTGCTCTGGACCAAGAGGCAGGAATAAACGTGGGAGATCTTGGATTGTAGTGGGAGTCACTACAGAACAGTAGCGAATGGGAGAAGCCAGCAGGGATTTATGGTTCTGAATGTTGGGTCAGTCTGAGTTTAAGAAGGAACTAAAGGATCAGGGAGAAGTCAGTGGCTATCATGATGGTTCTATTTCTATAACAACTTCCAAGCAGGCTCTGAGGTAAGGTCTAATGGTGTATTATACTAAGATCATCATACGAAAACTGACCATTGTTTAGCCAGTTAAAGGAATTTATTTTGTTTTATTTTAGTTAATTGAATCATAATAATTTAATTTGCCTAAGCAAAGTAATGAAACAAGTTTAGATCCCTATGAGTTGTTGTTTTTCACAAGGAGAAAATTATACTTTTCCCTTGGAGAAAGGTATGGAGATATTTTACAAGGATTTCCTTCTTTTGTTTATACCACTGTTGATTGATTCCTTCTGAAATACAGAATTTCTATCTGAATTGCTATTCACAGGGTGAATTTCAAAGAAAAGAAACAATAAGCAATAGAAATAAGGACTGCATTGTGGCTCAGACAGTAACCAATCTGCCTGCAATGCAGGAGACATGGGTGCGATCCCTGGGTTGGGAAGATCCCTGGAGAAGAGAAAGCTACACGCTCCAGTGCTTTTCCTGGGAAACCCCATGGACAGAGGATCTGGTGGGCTACAGTCCATGGGATTGCAAAGAGCTGGACGACTGAGTGACTAACACTTTCAAGCCACTTTTCAGTTATGGTAGATCCGTGAAGGCAAAATAGAAAAGAGTTGATGGCTGAATGTTACCTTTCTTTTTAAATGAGAGGTTTATTGAGGTATAATTCACATACTGAAAAATTTAGTCATTTAATGTGTATAAGTGAATACATTTTTTGGTATATTTACCAATGTGTGCAACTTTGACCATAGTCAGTTTTTTTTTTAATGTAAATTTACTTTTAATTGGAGGTTAATTTCTTAAAATATTGTGTTGGTTTCTGCCATATATCAACATGAATCAGCCTTTCTATGTTGTAGAGTTGACCAAACTATTAAGTTTACCACCTAACTCTGTAAATGGAAATTTTCAAGTTAAGCGTGCCCTATTATTTATGTTTGAAATCAAACCAGTAGTATTTCATTTCCTCACATGAAAGTGTACATTGAATTTCAGGGGTGCTTTTGATATTTAATTACTGTTCTTGTGCTTCTATAATATTGTCTCTTCCTGCTTCCAAAGTCATAGTATATTTTCAATCCAAACGTCATACCCTCCTAACACATAGAGAGCACTTTAATATGATTTTTAAAAAGAATGCTACAGAGGACAGCTAATTCAGTACATTCCAGTACAAATTCTTTTTGGGGAAAAAAAGACATCTCTACTGGCAAAGATACTATGAAAATGATGTTAGGGCAAAGTTTTACATAAAATTATATTTTAGGATTACTGGTGGATATGATTTACGTGTCTAAGTGCAGCTTAATTTTTTGAAAACCGGTTTTAAAGGAAAGGAAAATTTAAAAGTATTTATGGTCCCAAACTATGTCAAATGCTGGAGGCAAGTAGGTTCTAGAGTTGACTTAATTAAGCAAAAGGGTTTTCATTAGCATGGGCCTGGGGGGATGGGCAAAAGGTAAACAAAGCTGTTTTGGTTTTGACCTAGAGCAGTTACTATGAGTACATGTCTGTTCAGTTAGAGATAATGGCATTGAAGACAAACAACCTGTCTCCTCATTAAAACCAGTTTATGTATGACAACCAGGGTGCTGCAAACCAGGTTATTTAGTGGGTGTTTGGAATCACAGAGTTAAACATCAGTTTCCTAAAGAGTTACGTTAGTACCATAAGGATGATGTTAGTTTACACCCTAAAATCATACTTACCCACAGACAGAAGTGCCTTGTTGGTTCTCTGTGACTTCATGTCCTTGGTGTGGGATGTATTCCAAACAAGGGCAGAAAGAATAGCGTGGCTTCTAGCTCTGTGTTAATTATTACTTACGTGCTTATTGCATGGGCTTCCCAGGTGGCGCTGGTGGTAAAGAACCCACCTGCCAATGCAGGAGACGTATACTTACTGCCTGCTTCTCCCCACAGATGTCTTTGTCGTTCACCCCTGACTCCTGGTCATTAGAGCAGTGGCAGCTGTTCCACCATGTGGTCGTTACTTTTATGTCACTCTGGCTACTTCGATGGCACTGGCAGTGCCCCTCTTTGGCAAAGTTGTAATGTGTATGTAGTTTACCTCTGATGCTTAGTTAAGCACCAAGCAGACTCTGAATGCGATCTGGGCTCAGGTTGTTTTGGAAGAAATCCAGATACAGGAAAGTCAAAAGCTAGGCAGTGCTTTTATAAATATATTTCCTGGACTACTTGCACCAAAATCGTTTGGTCTAGCACAAAACAAATTCAGGTTTCTGGACCCCATATATACTGAATCAGAATCTCTGGAGGTGGAACCTAGAATCATTTATTCTTAACAAACTTTCTAGGTAATTCTGGAGTTGCAGGCTGAAATTTAAGTCACTGAACCAGGGTAATTAACCAGGACCTATGGATAACCCAAAATGGCAGCAGAAAAACATGGACATTTTTCTAATATGGTAAGATGAGCACCTCTTCATGGGAGGGAAGTGCTATTGGCTTTTAGTGTTTCTTTTTCTGTGAAAAGTTTGCTTCCTTTTTCCTATTGTGTCACTGAGGTCTTAATTATGGATTTATAAACACTCTTCACATGTAAGGGAAATTAACCTCTTATATGTTGCAATTATTTTCAGCTTTTTTTTTTCTCTTTTGAGTTTCTCTTGGGTATGTTTTAATTTTGAAATTGAAAATGATTATATTTTTACACTGAATAGGCAGTTATAAAGAATCCTGATATCTCTTAGTTCCCTATTGCTGCTGTAAGAACTTTTCTCATGAAGTTTAGCTGGATAAGTCTCTGGGTTACTTTGAATGTGCTATAGTGTTCTCTTGCTGCCTTCCTCATTTCTATGGAGTCAGAAAGTAACAATGACATCTTTAAGGAGTCTGCCTTTCAGCTTTGACTCACCTACTGACCAGTGATATGGAATGGGTTTCCTGTAAAAATGTTCTCTGATGATTCTTCAGCCTGCCTACATCACTAAGTCTTGAAAGGCTGTGTCATTTATTTTTAGAGAAATCTTCACAAGAGATCTAGAGGAATATCTACTGCCTCAAAACTAGAACTTGCTAGTTTTGGTGCACGTTTCATGTACTTAGTGGACGTTGCATGTGTGTATGTAGGCTTTTGAAGGTAGATTGTTATTTTCAACTATTACTTTATTTCATAGAGTTGAGTAGCATAAAAATATCTCGACTCAACTATCATTAATTGGAAATCTTCATGATCTTCACTTTTATCACATTTGTTAGTTTTTACTGCATAGAAGTTAAAACATACTTTTATTTATTTCACGTACTTTAATTATAACATCTTATTTGTCATGCTCATAGAATTACCTATTTACAGTTAAGGTCAATGAACTATGCCAGTGTGGCATATTGAAATGGGTAAAAATTTACATATGGTTCAAATTCCAGAAATTTTATAAACTGGGTTTGTTACCATGAGTGAGTTAATTTATCTCTGTGAATAGCAGATTTCTTACCTATTTCTTTCCCTTGTAGATTTTAGGACATTAAATTAGATATATTTTTATAGAAAAACTAGCAGTCAGTGCATTCTCTTTGAGTGGTATTCTTTCTTTCATAATTTATAGAGTGTATATCTTTAATAGATTTGACATTTATTAACACTTTTGGCATTAGGTGTAGATATACACTGTTTTTAATATAAACTAGTATTCAGTTTTTACTGTTACATATTAAATATGATTTTCTTATTGTTTGCTACTCTAGATTATAACACATTAATTTCTAACGATTTTGTATGTGTTTAAAATTTTGTTCTATATAATTAGTTTTTAATATGTCTTAAAAATATGGCTTATTATTCTTACTTTGCGAATAATAATGTTTTAGACGGAGAGCTTTTAGGTTGTTAATAATGAGCATTGCAAAGAGAAGTCCAGCCAGATAGTTACCCAAATAGGACCTATAAATTACCTAACTTGGCCTGAGTTCTCTATTGCAGTTTACATCTGTGTTTTCTAGGGTCACATTTATTTCTGTCTTTATATTGAAAACAGATCAGTTTTCCTGGTGATAGATGTTCAATAATCATGTTTATGGAAGACAATCTATAAAGTAGAATACTAACTTATGAGTTTGTAGTGGGGGGATTTTTGCCTTGGTAGGAAAACTGTAAAGTTAATATTCTCTATCCAGGTGCCCTCAACTTGTCCTAGCATTTAAGGTACCAACTACAAAATTGTTTATTGATCACTAATAGAGAGCAAAGATGGATAGATATTTTGACATGCTCTTCACCTAAGCAGCAGGGGTATCTGGTAAAATATTCTTCCCATGTGAAAGAAATACCTTTATTTTTTGTCCCAGAGAACAGCATATGAAAAGGTATGAACGTCTACCTATATTTGATTTCACCTGTCAGATGATCATTGATATGATTTGTTAATCTCATAGTATTCTCAGAGCACTTCTCTATTACTATCATGATCTTTGTCATATGAAGAAAGCAACATTCTCATTGCAGTTTTTTGGACTCATTTTTCAGATATTTGAAAAATAGTTATATTTGGAAATAAACTATTTTTCTTTCATTAACCACTTAATTTTAACCACCTGCTAGTAAGGTCTAAATTTTTATATATCTAGTCTTTCCCCAAACGTATTTAAGACATTTTAAGGAAGGGTACATTTTACAGTCTAACAAATTGAATTATATTGTTCCTTATGAGACATCATCATGCCAAAGAATAATTTCAAAAGAGAATTTCTGTTGAGAACAGTGGAATTTGATATGCTCTGTAATGTAATCTAGGGGCTCAGTTCTCATACAGACTGCCAAGGCGAGAATGGATTTTAGAAAAACTGAAGTGTGAATGAATTGCATTTGTTCGTGTATCCAGAAAATAATTATTGAGTTTCTGCTTGTCACTATGCTGACCTCTCTGCATCACACATTAATTCAAGGCTTATTATTTAATTGCTTCCATATTCAAATAATGACGATAGAAATTTCAATGTATGTTTTTCAATAAGCTAAGTGCAAGAATATATCTTCAAAACAGAGTAAATGGTCATGTTGTCATTAGAAATAAGTTGTTAGAGTGTTGGGACTACATACACAGAAAATGATGAATTTAAATGACTCATAGCCCTTGTTTTTGGCAGTGAGTAGACATCAAAACCGATTATCTATCAAGGTCACTCCTAAATGGGTAACAGTAAAGCTAAGTCATGTATTATAAGAGAATGATTATATGTCTATACACTTTACAGGGACAAGCATCTAATTAATATACACGATATAATATCATAAAGGTACAAGTTAATGACAAGGGGGACCTGAAGACTTTCCTATTTTACTCCACTGGATTTTATGATCCACTCTGTTGCTATATTAACTCATGATCATTCTTATTTACAGTGGAATGTTCAAGAAGGCCTGTCAAATCAGAAAATTCTGAGGTTTTGTGTCACATATTTGATCAGAGAGTGCTCTATAGAGGGTACCAGTGTTTGTGACAGATCCTTTCAGTACCCTCTGCATATATTGCCCTCATTCCCAGGATAGTTTATCTTTATGGTGCACGTACCACGCCAGCTCCCAGAGTTTTCCCCAGGAGGGATTTTCCCTCCCAGAAGTGCTGGGCTTCAGTTGTCCATGATGATCCCTGGCTTTTATTGCCTGCTTTCCCTCCCCTCTTTCATCTCACCATTTACTACCTGTGGTTCCTTCCTCTCCATCCTTTCCCTCCACATTACCCTCACATCCTATCTTAGGGTCTACTTCTGGGTGAAACCAATTGAAAATGTGATTAAAATAAACAAGAAGCCTGGGGGAGTCATTTATCAAGCAGAAAACAGGCATACATTTGGAAAGAGATATCTATTAATTTGAATGCAGCAAAGTATTTTCCTTTGAAAAATGTGACCAATTACATTCTGGGTCCAACTGGATAGAAACTTCTATTTATTTATATATTTATGGCTTCGTTGCTACGGGCTTTCTCTAGTTTGGGCTTTCTTTAGTTGCAGTGCTCGGCTTCTCATGGCAGTGGCTTCTCTTGCTGTGGAGTGTGGGCTCCAGGTGCATGGGCTTTAGTAGTTGTGGCTCTCTGGCTTAGTTGCACCATGGCATGTGGGATCTTCTTGGACCAGGGATTGAACCCATGTCCCCTGCATTAGTAGGCAGATTCTTAACCACTGGGCCACAGGAAAGTCCCAGATAAGAACTTTGATAAAAATTATAGCCTGAGATTTTGAGCAGTTGCAGGAAAGCTCTAGAGGCCGGGGATTTCGTCCCTAGGCTTTACATGAGGATGGCTAGGACATAGGCACAGAGCAGACCGGAATATCCCAAGTCTGGCATAATTGAGCTTTGTTTGTAAAACTAGAAAAAGTAAGCCTCGCAGAGTCAGCTGGAGTTTGAATTATTTGAGCTCAGTCACCAAGTCCATGCTGAGAAACTGGCATCTGTTCGAAATTTTTGGCCAATATTCTCCATTTATATTTATTATGCTTGAGTTCTTTCAAGATACTTTATAGTGGGATTTTAATTTATTGCTCAGTGCCCCTTTTCCAGTTTCTTTTTGCATGTTGCTGTTAAACTGTTTTGGGCTTTTGGTTTATTTTTGTCACTTGTTTTGCTACCAAATTGTATGGTCAAACCAGGTAATAGGACTCCATGGGGTCACAAAGAGTGGGCAAAACTGAAGCAACTTAGCACACGTGTGCGCACGGAAGAGGTAGCAACAGGTGATCTTTTGAAAATACAAGCCTGATCAGAGTATTCCTCTGTCCAGGCTTTCCAGTGGCTCTCCATGTCACTGAGTAAGTGAGAATTCTTACAATGACCTGAGAGGTCAAACTCCATCCCACCCCTGGTACCTCTCAGACTTCATTTCTCATTTCCTTCTTTCACTCCACATGTAGGTCTCTTCTTCTTTCTTGAATCCCCCAAGCCACATGCCTACCTCAGAATGCTTGCAATTTTGTTGTCCCCTGGGCCTGAAATGCCCTGTGCCTAGATAGACAAGGAGGGAAGTGAAGCTGACAGATGCTGAGAAAGTGGTGGGAGTCCAAAGAGTAATGAAGTAGAGGAAGTGCAACAATTGGAATTTGTCAGCAAGTGAGCTGGAAGGATAAGGAGAAATTGAAAGAGACGCATTTGAGGTCCTGCCATGCTGGGTTATGATGAGGAAGCAAGTGGTTGAGGAAACTGGGGGAATGGAGGTGTAGGAGCTGAGAATGTGGGGTACCGAGTGCCTCATCCATGGAGTTGGAGAAGCCACAGAAGACAGTGGGCCAGAGTACAAGAGTCTGTAGTAAAAGTGGGAATGTTATAAAGAGGTTGGTAAAATAGCACAAGAAGAAGAGAGGGAGGGGGAGATAAGCAGATCCCATATGTCTGAAAAGGGGAATATGATAATGATGAAGATGATAATGTTCTGAAAGTGGCATTGGAGAGCAAAAAGATGATGATATGATAATAAAGGCATGATTTTAAAGGTAAATAAGAAAATCCACTTAAAAGATATAAAATGCTGGTGTAACAAAAAAAATCAGAGTATGAAAGAGAAAAAGGTGAAAACATAAAGATGCTAAAAGTATCAAATAAAAGCTTAAAATGCATTATTGATCATTGACTTATTTACATGAGGCTGCTTAAGGCTGTGTTCTGACATAACTGAGTAGCATTCTAGAGAGAGGGTTCCTCAGTAAACATGAGATGAAATGAATTAGGAAATCAAAAATAAAAAATTTTAACAGTGTGAAAATAAAATGATTTCTTCCCTTATATGGACTGAAAATTATAACTAGATTTGATAACTCCTAATTATTCTTTATATGTTGAAACCCATCCCCACCTTGCAATTCAGAAAAGATAATGAAGGCATATGAATCATTTTATTGCTGTAAACATAACTCTTTAGAAATTACAAACCAACTTAAAATAGCCAACAGATGACCATGCAAGGAATTAGGACCCAAATAATCCCAAAACATTTATACTGAAAATGGAAGAAAAGCACCTTGTTGTAAACATCACCCAAGATGAATATTAGAGTTTAAAACTAGTTGTAAAATAGCAAAAGAAAAATAAGTTAGACTACGTACAGTTTGATGATAAAGTGTTTAGTAATTCAAATATAACAAAATGGAGGAATGTAGACAACTAAACAATAGCTTATTCATTGTTTTAAAATTATTTGATGGAGAGTAGATTGATCCACTTATGCTTTCATCCTAACAGGATTTGAATAACTTAGAACTGGAAGACAGATTCTCTTTCATGGACCCGTGTATTCTAATACAATGTGAAGTAAGTCTTACAAACACCAGGAGTCCCTCAAAAGTTAGAATTGATTAAATAGGCATGAGGAAATGTGGCAATACCTTCAGAAGTTTGTTCTGGGTTTCATATGTTTTTCTGAAAAAGTGAGGGCCGTTTTAGCCAAGATTACGACACCTTTAAACTCCTGCTAAAGTCAAAGGCTGTCATATATGTTATACTCTGACTAACATTCAAATATTGGTATAAACTTCGAAATGAATTGTGTATGTAGTAACTGGAAACATACAGAGTGAATATGTAATTTTTGAAGCTATATAATTAAAATTGTGTCAGAATAGTACATTGAATAAAGATTATGAGGCTAAAAACTTTATACAAAAATGTAGAGCAGATGTGCAGATGAAGGCCTATAAATGACCCCAAATAGATACTTTTTCTGTAAATTTTTTAGTGCAAGTATCATTATATCAGGCAAGCTAATACTACCTAGCAGATATATTTGAAATTCAGTGTCAAAATTAGCTCAAAATGGTATTTTGATTGATATTAAATAATAAAGTATTTGTAGTACACTAATTTTTGTCCCTGAGGACTACATCTTTGGAGAGTAGGATGTTTTGTAAATATTAAACACTTTATTTTCAAACTATATATACATAACATATAAATAACTCTTTCTTCCTTCTCTTTTGTTAGGAGCAAGCTGATCTGAGACTCAGCTTGCAATATGGATTTGAAATATAACTATTCATTTATAAAGATATTTTCATATCTTTACATCTATGGAATGATATAAGGTATATGGATTAGAGTAAAGCATTTAAAGAGAAGGATTAAATTCTTCCTAAAGACTGATCATTTTAAAAAAATTACATGACTTTAAATGACTTAGAATGGTTGCTGTCTTAAAAAGATAATTTTAAAATTTAGGGATAAAGAATTAGAACATCAATGTGTAATCCTGAAAAAAAATTTTTATTTTGAAATTATCTTCCTAGGAAGATTGATGACTAATACTGCCATTTTTCTCTTGTATCTCCCATGATTTTATGTAACTAATGGATCTTAATAACAATAGTTATTAAAGATAGTCACTCTGGCATTTGTTAGACTATCTAAAAAATGCCTCTGGAAGATATCAGAAGTCTTAAGAAAATACTTCTGTATGATATGTCATATCAAAGTGACAAATACTAGCAATTAATTAATAATTATTTTTATTTCTTCAAACTCCTGGATATAGACATACTCAAGTATGCTTTATTTCTGGAAAGATTACCCATTATTAATGGAACCTCTAAATGAGAGAAATAAAAGAAAGACTCTCTGTGAATGATTTTATTTACATCTCTGCATTTTGGCATGCTGCTGCGGCTGCTGCTGGTGCTAAGTCGCTTCAGTCGTGTCCGACTCTGTGTGACCCCATAGACGGAAGCCCACTAGGCTTCCCTGTCCCTGGGATTCTCCAGGCAAGAACACTGGAGTGGGTTGCCATTTCCTTCTCCAATGCATGGAAGTGAAAAGTGAAAGTGAAGTCACTCAGTCGTGTCCGACTCTTAGCGACCCCATGGACTGCAGCCTAAGACTATCAAAATTTTACATAGTCTACAGAGTCAATATAAGATGTATATTGTAGATTTGAAAATATTGATATCATTTGCTGTAACATAGAGCAAAATAGCTCTGGGTAAAATAATTCACTCACAATCCCCCTTTGACAAGTGTTGAAAGTCCAATAACTATTCTTTGATCTTATGACACTCTAGAAAATTGAGTAATTGGGGCAGGCTAATCCTTAAAAGATTTTTGTCATATCTAGTTTCACATTAGTGAGCACATATTAACATTGAATTTAGAAAAAAGAAAAAAAATGCCTCTACTATACAATAGTAAATTTACCTCTAAGAATGCTTTGATTCTATTCAGAGATTTTTTTTAACCAGGTAACACTATATAGCAAATTCACAGAAATGACTTACCATAAATAGCACATTACTAAAATTTTGAAGTTATAAAAATATAATATATAATTTGGAAACTATAAATTGGAGCATAGATAATCCAAGAGCTTATGACAAATCAGGAATGGAAAATTTAGGCTAGCGAGAAAATTCAGTTTGAGGGTGGAATAGAATAAGAAAATGGTTTGTCTAGTACAACTTCACTCATGTTAACACAATATCATCAACTCTGTTAAAAGTTCCTAGTTGACCTCTTCAAAATAGCAGCAGAGGGTTGTTTTAAAAAGTACGAAACTCAGTTAAAAACAACAGTATGGTATTAATTTACTGAAACATTCTAGCTCCCCCCATTAAACATTTTACATTTTCTAAAAACAATTTTTTTAGATCCCTTTCAAATAATCTCCCCAAAGCATAACTATACTGCAGGCTTTTTCTCACAGCTCATCCCAAATCCTTTTTTTTAACTTAGAAAATGTGTAATAAAGAGCTGCAAATATAAAGGAATAACACTAAAAACACAATCTGAAAATGCAATGCGGTTCCCATCTGCTTCTTTGGAAGATAATTTACCACTAGTGATGACAACCGTGTCAGGTGTTACTTGCTTCAGTCAGAGAAGTACACCTGGTAGGTTCTCCTTTATTAGGTCAGAGCCACAGTGGTAAAGGGAGAAACAAGTGTGATACCCTGCAACCTCACCAGTATACAATATTCATCACTATTGCATCTACCACTAAACACAAACTAGAATCAGAGAAGTCCTTGACTCCATAGGAACTGTAGCTGAAGCTCCAGCGCAGGATCGAGGCTCACACAGCGCCAGCTCACCCCTAGTAGGTCTCACTCTGTTGCCACTCTCTTAGGGAATTTCCCTCCCAGGAAACATTTCCTAATTTGAGGTTTGTTTCATCTAGCGCCGTTTTTAAGGTGGGAGTGGTTGGTCGCTTGTGGACTTGGATGTGTAGCCAGGTTTTTACTCTTTAATGGTTAAAGTGAAAGTGTTAGTAGCTCAGTTGTGTCAGACTCTTTGCGACCCCATGGGCTATAGCTCACCAGTCTCCTCTGTCCATGGGATTTTTCCAGGCAAGAATACTGGAGTGGGTTGCCATTCCCTTCTCTGGGGCTCTTCCTGACCCAGGATCGAACCTGGGCCTCCTGCATTGTAGGCAGATGCTTCACCCACTGAGCTATGAGGGAAGCCCTCTTTAATGGTTAACCCTGGTCTAAATATGTGGTTGAGTTTTTATTTATATCATCTGTGACACTGACCAGACCAGGCATTTGGGGGCACATTTCAAATTCTTCCCACATACTTGAGTGTATATTGCATGTTTAGTTTTTTAAAAATATTGCCTGAGCTATATGAAATTTCAAAACCAAGCAAGAAGAATGATGACCATTGCCATCTTAAGATCAGTGTTTTGTTCCACGTGCTGGAGAAACACTAGAGGCCACACAAAAGCACAGAAGACCCTACAGGCACAAAGAAGCCCCTGTCTCCAGTTTTAGTTCATGGTCATGATTGCCTTAGTATTAATATACAAAAAAAAGTTATAAAGGCTCAGGAGAGCTCTTGCCCAACGGCACTGTTTCCATCGATTTTTCTCACTGTGGTGTCTCACTTTGTGCCACAATTTTCTTAGCACGTGGCTGTGCATCCTAAATCACATTGTTAGTTTTGTGGTGATGGGAATTAAACCTAAATCACAATGACGGTGAAAAAAGCATGCTGGGGTCCCTGGCTACTTGGTATATTGAACTGTACTGTACTTTGTGATTCGACTCCGGGTTGTGGTAGGGGAGGCGGAACCGAGGGTGTTGCTAAAGTGATGCTCAGCGGAACCCCTCAAGTGGCCGATGGTGGCTGCGCCCCCTAGGCTGCTACTCAGGCCCCCGCCACCTCCTAGGCTGCCCAGCCCGATGCCACCACCACTTCCTCCACCTGCACTGCCCAGCAGGCTGCTGCTGCCCGTGATGCCGGAGCCGGAAACTACCCTCTCCGTCACAATCACGTTGTGGGTGTTTGATAACTCAGGGTGCATGCTCAGATTGCCCACTATGCCGGAAGTTGGCTGGATCACTCTTTCCGTCACTACTACATTGGAAGACTGCCTAGGATCAGGGATGGTCAGAGTGGTGGGCAGACTTGAACTTGGTGCTATTACCCTTTCTGTCACTATCACGTTTGACCCGTCTCTCAAGTCAGGCATCTCTAGCATCCCCTGCAAGTCGGCACCGGAGATTGGACCGACTACCCGCTCTGTCACCACCACGTTTGATGCGTGTCGGTTATCGTGAATGTGGACAGAGGGCTTCAGAGTGCCCGAGGAGGTGTAAGACTCGGTCACGGTGACATTACCATAGCCCAGAGGATCAGGAATCGGCGTAGGGTGCTGTACCCCAGGTCCCGAGGGGTAGGTGTTCTCAGAGATGACGGTGGTGGTGCCGAAACGTGGGGAGATGGGTGGGTGTCCACCACCAGTGGGCTCTGTTCCCTGCGGAGGGCAGACCGGCTCAGTGCTCTCAGGTGGCCAAGAGGGATCAGAGTCTGGAAATGGTTCAACGTCTTTTCCCAGGCTGATGTCTGCCAACTTCTTAAACTTCGGCCCCAGTGTATCCAAGAAGGTGTCATCCAAGTCTTCTCCAATGAAGCTACAACAGCCCACAGAGCCCGCAGGGGAGCCTGCACCCTCAATATCGTAGATGAGCAGACAGTCATTGGATGGGCGTCCTTCGTCTTCATCCGCATAAGCATATGCTTTCTGAATTTGTAGGCGAAAGAGAAAATGGAATGATGAATACATTTTTTAACAGTAATAGAGGTCTTTATCATTATTTCTTCTTCCAGGGCTTTACCAGAAAACTACACATAAAGCAAAATTCTAACGTCTTCCAGACACTCTTGTTGTTTAGTTGCTGAGTCGTTTCTGACTCTTTGCAACCCCATGGACTGTAGCCCACCAGGTTCCTCTCTCCATGGGATTTTCCAGGCAAGGATACTGGAGTGGGCTGCCATTTCCTTCTCCACAGACTCTTTAGAAGTTATTATGTAATTACTTGAAAGAGTTTGGTTAGAAATTAACTGTAATTTTGATAATATATTTTGATATTTATTTAGATGGACTTTTTCATGTTGGTGCACTTTGGACACAAAATCATGAAAAGAATCACATAAATTGTTTTGCAACCAAGTTAGAAGGACATACTTACAAACACAGAACCTAAAGTATGCCAGAATTGTGTGTTTTTTTGATTTGTTTAAAAGACACAGTTTAGAGTTGATTTGGGTTCATTCGGGATTGTACTTGTCTTCCTTCAGATGAAGTGAATATGGTGATTTATTTCAATGTGGTTTTTAAAGCAAGATAAGAGGAGAATTTGACACTGGGTCTATGCTACTTTGAGGTTCAAAATTGAAGGTGACCAAAGACAATTCTTAAAAATGAAACCTCTGTCAAGTCAAAGTGAAAGCCCACAGATGTGTGTGCTTTTATCTCATCTCTCTTGTCTGCAATATTGGATTGCAAACTTTCAGGTTAATCAGAAACACCTAGCAAACCAACTCATTGTGCCATGTCAATTCAAAATTATGCTTTGAGTCCTTACTGTTTGCCAGACACTCAATTAGGAAGTTGGCAATAAAGTAATGAGCAAAACCAGGTAAAGTCCCTTTCTCATAGGGCTTACATTTCAGTAGGATGAACCAGAAAATAACACATAAAAGTATCTGTCAGAAGGTGCAGAGTAAAGGAATAGAGAGAGATAGGGTTTCTCTTTCAGACAGAGTGTCAGGGAAAGCATCTCATAAAGTGATGTTTGTTCAGAAACTGGAGTAAAGTCACTGGGAGAGTAAAGCAGAGAGAGAGGGTTCTGGACAGAAGGAGCTACAAGTGCAAAAGTTTTGAGGCAGAAATTGTACTTTTCATGAAAATAATATTCATGTGTAGGGACATGGATAAGAAGTCTGCCTATGGATTTCAGCAACAGTCCTCTTATTATTTGCTACTATTTGAAAGAGTTTACTGGTATTTCAGTTCAAAATATCAGCCACTGGGTTTGATCCCTGGGTCGGGAAGATTCCCTGGAGAAGGAGCCTGGCAGACTACAACCCATGGGGTCGCATAGAGTCAGACACGACTGAGTGACTTTTTCACTGTTTTTCTGATTAGGAGAGTTAATGAAGGTGTTTTAGGGCAGGATGTATAAGGACATAAATGTATGAGAGACAATCTCAGAGGTAAGAAATTTTTGAAGGTTTAAGTGTCCTATGAAGTATAACTAAGGGAAATTCTGTCTCTACCTGGAGATAGCAAAATTAATTCTTTCTGGTTCTTAGAATGTCCTAGAAGTGTACTATGGCTCTTGGGCCTACGCTTTCTTAAAAAATATTTTATTGGAGTATTGTTGCTTTACAGTGCTTTGTTAGTTTCAGCTGTATAGCAAAGGGAATCAGTTATATGTGTTTATATATATATATATATATCCCCTTTTTAAAATTTCCTTTACTCTTTCCTTTACTCCTTTATTCTGTGCTTGAAACTGAGCCAGGTACCAGCAACATAATGTAGAGCATGTATGGACATGGGCATGTGACTAACAGATTCTAGCAATGGAATGTTACATAAAATGTACAAAGTGCTACAGAAATACACATACAGAAACATCAATCCTATTTTGGATGAGAGGATAAACAGTTAACAATTTCAGAAAGGTGGAAATGTTTAAAGTGGATTGAAAGATGAGTGGGGGTTGGTAAGAGAGATGATCAGACAGAAGCATTCCAGGACGAGCACAGCATGAAAAAAGACATGAAGGGGAGTGGATCAGTGTGAATAAGGCAGAGGTGCTTGGCAAGTGGGGTTGTTGGTAAGGAGTAACTGGGGGTGTGAGGAAAGAGGTCAGTTGGTTAATGGCTATGTGAAGGAATTTTGGATTTTATTCCACAAACAAAACAGAGCTGGGAGCCACTGGCTGTTTGAAAGCAGGGGAGAAAAGTGCTCCCTGGTGGCTCAGAGGTTAAAGCGTCTGCCTGGAATGTGGGAAGCCGGGGTTTGATCCCTGGGTTGGGAAGATCCCCTGGAGAAGGAAATGGCAACCCACTCCAGTATTCTTGCCTGGAGAATCCCATGGAGAGAGGAGCCTGGTAGGCTACAGTCCATGGGGTCGCAAAGAGTCGGACATGGCTGAGCGACTTCACTTTCACCTTCACTTTCAAAGTGCTCAAGTCAGAGTTTTAGAAATGTTATTCAATTGGAATATAGATTGCCAGCATCTGTATCTAAAGACCAGAGGCTGGAAACCTTGTTAGGAGATGCCCACCATAACCTTGTTGAAAACAGTGTGGGTCTAGGGTAGAGATGGGGCTTCCTTGATGGCTCAGCGATGGAGCATCCACCTGCAATGCAGGAGACACAGGAGATGGGTTGGAAATCCCTGTAGGAGGAAATAGCAACCCACTCCAGTATTCTTGCCTGAAAAATCCCTTGGACAGAGGGACCTGGTGGGTTATAGTCCAAAGGGTCGTAGAGTTGGGCATGACTGAGTTGCTGAGCGTGGGGTAAAGATATGGGTGCAGGATGGAGAGAAGGCATGGGGACAGAGAGCTTACCTGGCAGAAGTAACTTTCCATGAAGTTCATATTCAGCCCTCCTTCTCTACATTCCCTCATAGAATTTCTTCTTAGTGTTCCAGGATATTCTTGACATATCTCAGGTCCTCCTGACATTTTAACTCCATCTGTTAGTTCAAATCCTGTCGTTCTTTCTCCTCCTCCCAGATCTTGCATTTCTCTGGCACCATACTCATTTGTGTAAACTCCTAAAAGTGTTAATCAAATTAAATTTTACTTTCCAGTAAACTATATTTTAAATCCAGTAAACTATATTTTCTCTAGCGTATTGTAAACTAAAAATTAACAACTTACTCTAATGTATAATTTCTTCATTCAGGTATGCAGTGGTGAGCGAGCAAAGAAATAAAATGAAGGTAACACATAAAGAACGGAGATTATAAATATGATATTGAGTTCAAAATAATATTATTAACCAATTTGTTAATTCACTAATTATTTGTTGTCTATGTGTGTTAGTTAGTCAGTCATGTCTGACTCTTTGCGACCCCATGAACTGTAGCCCACCAGTCTCCTCTGTCCATGGAATTCTCCAGGCAAGACTACTGGAGTGGGTAAGCTATACCTTCTCCAGTGGATTTTCCCAACTTAGGGAACGAACCCGGGTTTCCTGCACTGCAGGCGGAATTTTTTACTGTCTGAGCTACCAGGGAAGCCCATCATTTGTTGAGAAGTTACTATATGTTGTGCTGGGATAAGGGGGCTCCCTAGAGGTTACAAAACCCTATCTATACCTTAGAGAGTTTGATTTCAAATTGGAGGAAAATACCCAAATTCTAAAAGTTAAAGAAAAAGTATGAGAATACTCGGTGTATATATATATTAGACTCTAGCACAGGCACTCCAAAGCTTTCAGAGAAGAAAACATGGCTATGGCGAGGGAACAGGTTTACATGGAGACTCTGGGATTTGAATGTGAGGGGTGAGTAGAAGTCTGTTATAGTATTCCATATAGATGAGATAAAAGGGTGGCCAGACTATGCAAGTGCCATGGACAGAGAATGTTGACAATGGAACAGTCCTATGGCTTTCATATTTTAAAGCTCTTCAGTTTAGGTACAGCATTTCATACTTCTTATTCTGCTGCTGTTCACTGTGCTTTGTTCAAGGTTTGTAGACTTAATAAGGGAATACATGCATAAATAAATCCTTGTGGATTTGAAGATTTGTTAAGTCTTGAGAACTGATTGGGTGTCAATGAATAGGAAGCTATGAGAGTCAACAATGAATTTCTGCTTTTGAGGTGGAAGGTGTTGGTGTCATTAACAAAAATAGATGCCTCAGGGGGAGAAAGAAGTTTAGACTAGCATCTCCCGCCTTTTGAATGTGGTCCAGTTCTGTAAGTTATAAACATTCTATGTCTTTTCCATTTTGAAGAGTTCAAAGTGGAAAGGTCATGATCACAAGTTTGAAAAAGACTGAAAAAAATAGAATCGGTAATATTTATTTACCTTGAAAAGAAGCAAGATGGTACAATTATTTTCAAAATATGAGTTTTTAAAATTAATTGCTCTTTTCATTAGACTGATTTTGTGAATTGTAGAGGCAGAGGCTAGCCTCAATAAATGAGCATACATCTATTTAATAGGGTTATTTTTAAGTTCAAATGAGTAGTTTTTAATGAATAACAATTGCTCTATTAAACAAAAAAATCTCAACCGAAATTGACTTTTGTACTTCTCTATTTAACAGAAATCCCAATCATCACCTGTGTACTTTCTGATGATTATGGAAGATTTAAAAAAATACCAGCTTAAAGGAATAGTAATTACTGTAGGTTTTTCTTTATCATTTAATTTGCAAATTAGTCATCTAAAAAAGAATGATAGGAACAATTGTAAAGATAAGACGGTTGGGAAATAGTAAGGTATACAAAGACAGAGAACAGAGTTCCTTCTTAGTAATTGAATTGTTAAAACTTAAAAAAAATTTTTCTTACCTGAGTTGTCAACATACTCAATTACATTTGCATTAGTGGCTGGTATGCATGGTACAGCACTACTGGCCAGAACCTAAAGGACAGGAAACATTTTCCCATTTGTAATGATTCTTTTCTTTCAGTGATTATACAGTGGGCTTGTTCTCAAATTATCTGAGACATTAAAAAAAAAACAAAACTAAAAGCAATGTGAACCTTATTGAGAAAGGCTTTCTTGGTTACTGTCATCCAATTTTGATGCACCTTGGATTTCTCTTGGTTCTCCCTTTTGGCTCTCTCAGAACAAAGAATAGTCTAGACTGTGAGTGATTCCCTGTGTCTTGGTTCAAGAGTTTTGAAGCCTGTGAAGGGGCCACCTGTTATTGATGAGCACTTACCCCAGGATCGGCCTGTGCACCTTCCACTGCCCACGAGTGAATTGCTCCGTCGGAACATTCAGGAACAGGCTCAAAGGCAGCCCCGCCGCCAGGGGCGCCTCCACAGTCACAGCACATCAGCAAGAAGGGGACCACTGGTGGGGAAAAGACAGGAATATTGGAATTAACAGTCGGACCACACTAAAACAAAACGACCTACCCTTATGATTAAATTTGAATCCCTAATTTAACTCCACTTGATTCTAACATAATTATGAAAGTTTCAGAAAACAAGCTGAATATTGGTGAGATACCAAAATCAGTGTCAGCTTCAGACTGCAGTCAATTTTTACTTGTTACAGAATATTCTGATTACAGATGCTATTATACTATTAAAACAGATGAGTTTTTTTTCCCCCTGTCATTACTTAGGGAAGTATTAAAGGAGAAATATTTCTCAGAGGTTGTAACATTTGGCTCATCTCCACTCTGTGATCATCTAAAGCAATGTTAAAAGACCTCTTGGAGAATCCATTGAACATTATACCCTCATATCTAGATCCTTGACTAGGTCCTCTCTGCTGCTGCTGTTAAGTCACTTCAGTTGTGTCTGACTCTGTGCAACCCCATAGACAGAAGCCCACCAGGCCCCCCCGTCCCTGGGATTCTCCAGGCAAGAACACTGGAGTGGGTTGCCATTTCCTTCTCCAATGCGTGAAAGTGGAAAGTGAAAGGGAAGTTGCTCAGTCATGTCCGACTCTTAGCGACCCCATGGACTGCAGCCTACCAGGCTCCTCCGTCCATGGAATTTTCCAGGCAAGAGTACTGGAGTGGGGTGCCATTGCCTTCTCCAGGTCCTCTCTAGTGACCGCAGGATGTAGTCTGTTTCTCTCTTTAAAAATTTTTTTAAATTTATTTGCTTAATTATTTTATTATTTTTGGCTGTGCTGGGTTTTTTGTTGCTGCACATGTGGGCTTTTCTCCGGTTGTGACAGTTGGGGGCTACTCTTTAGTTGTGGCATGTGGGCTTTTCACTGCTGTGGCTTCTCTTGTGGCTGAACACACGCCTAGGCCCACAGGCTGCAGTAGTTGTGGCTTGTGGACTCAGTAGCTGAAGCTCCTAGGCACTGGAGAACAGAATCAATAGCTGTGGTGCGTAGGCTTAGTGTCTCGGGAGCATGTGAGATCTTCCCGGATCAGGGCTTGAACCCATGTCTCCTGCATTGGCAGGCAGATTCTTTACCACTAAGCCACCAGAGAAGCCTGTGGTCTACTTCTAAAAGCTCCCATGTGTGATACTTCTTTTTCATTATCAAAGTGTGTTGTGAAGTAAGTCTTATGATTTCATAGAAGGCAAAAGCAAGGCCCAGGGAGTTTGATATTGAAACTCCAAATAAAAATCTTAACTTATCTACTTAAAAATATTGTAATATATAGTGGAACTATGTGTAACTCTGTTCTGTGTTTTCCAAGTCTCCTATAAATGTGTTATCATACCTTCATAATTTAAAAAATAAAAATTAAAAAATATATACTAAAAAAAAAAGCAAGGCTCAGAAAAGTTGGGTAACCTTGGAAAGACTCAGACAATTGAATTTAGAAGCTGGAGTTTACCCCTTCTTTTCTTTGGTTCTTCTTTTCTTAGACTGTGCAGCTTTAGCATAGCTTTTGAACTGTGGTGTTGGAGAAGACTCTTGAGAGTCCCGTGGACTGCAAGGAGATCCAACCAGTCAATCCTAAAGGAACTCAGTCCTAAATATTCATTTGAAGGACTGATGCTGAAGCTGAAGCTCCAATACTCTGGCCACCTGATGCGAAGAACTGACTCACTGGAAAAGACCCTGATGCTGGGAAGGATTGAAGGCAGGAGGAAATGGGGACAATAGAGGATGAGATGGCGGAATGGCATCACCAACTCGATGGACATGAGTTTAGAGCAAGCTGCGGGAGTTGGTGATGGACAGGGAAGCGTGGCATGCTGAACTTCATGGGGCTGCAAAGAGTCTGACACAACTGAGCAACTGAACTGAAGTGAGATAAAGTGCCCTCAAGGTCAACCCCTGCCTGTGTTTGTAGTCTCAACTCTCATCACACTGTCAGACACATCCTTTATTTCTTCTCTGATGGAGTCCTTTATTGCAGTTACTTGCACTCTCATTCTTTTGGGACTGTGCACATGGATTTTTTTTTCTTCTTCTTGTATTGTGTTCTCCTTTTCTTGTCCAGTAGGATAGTTCCTATTCATCTGTTAAAACCCAACTCAGAGTTTACTTGTTCTATGTAGCCTTTTCTGATTGTTTCAATCAATTGTTTCTTACTGTCTTCTTCACTCAAACAGCAATTTGAATCTGTCTGTTATGGTGGTGGTTGGTGGTGGTTTAGTTGCTGTGTTCAACTGTTGTAACCCCATAGACTATAGCCCACCATGCTCCTCTGTCCATGGAATTTCCCAGGCCAGAATACTGGAGTGGGTTGCCGTTTCCTTCCCCAGAGAATCTTCCCCCCACAGGGATCAAACTCAAGTCTCTTGCATTTCAGGCAGTCTCCTGCATTGCAGGTGAATTCTTAACCAACTGAGCCACCAGGGAAGCCTGTTACGGTACTTCCCTATTACATTGAGACTTGATGCAAAATAGTTTTTATCCTCACTGAACTCTAAGAAATCAAACTGATTTTTTTTTCATGTCATAAACCCAACACCAAACATAGAAATTTCTTGATAATTGCACAAAATAAGAATGTATAGAATATATTTCATCAAAGGGACAGAAAACTAATTTCCTCCCTAGTTTTTTTGGAGGGACACATAAAAACAGAACTGTTCAAATACTTACATCCTAGGACCAAGAATCCCATGATGAGTAGTCCAATGCCAGCAGGACCAAAATGTACATTATCTCCTATTGTCTGATAAGTATCAGGTTCACGTACATAAACACTTGTGCCAACAGCAAGAGTATTTGCACCACCACCAACACCAGTTATGTAGCCATTAGTGGTAACACCTCCGGAAGTAAGGCTATATGCAGAGGTAGTACTTCCATTTACATTTGGACGTTCGGTTTTCCAGCCACCATTTTCAAGGTTAATAACAATTGTACCAGTACAAGTTCTTTGAAGAGCATCTGTAACAAAGTTTAGAATGAAAGAAATATTTTATGCATTTGGTTTAATAATTGTTGGATGATATGAACCTATTTTCTCTTTGCATAAATACTTATTTCAGTGCCTTAATTCCTACCAGTTCAATAACCCCCCATATTGTCTTTTGTCTGCGACTCAGATTTTAAATCAAAGCATTACGAGTAAATATTAGTGCTTGAGAAAAAACATACACAATAAAGAAACATGTGTTAAGAAACATGTGTTGAGAAACATACACAGAACACGTCACGTTATGTGTTGGTCAGCAGTGTGTTATAAGCCAGTGTGGAGACATTTCTAGACTGTGTGTTGCACACTTCTCCATATTTTGTTTGCTGTTTTACTGTCTTTCATCTTCAGTTCTTGTTTTTTTTCCTTTTATAGGCTGACAAAACCAACAGACTTTGAGCAGGTTGGTCTGTCATTTGTATAGACATCACCTACTGATAAAACTTCATATCCTCAAACTCACAACTGTCAGTTCAAACAACTCATAGGAGGGAGAATTTGGCACCATTGGAGGTGGGGGGCGGATTTTCATTATTAAATAAGTGAAGAACTTTTGTTTCACTATCAGATATTCCAAATTTGCTTTCTTCTTGTCCTTCGAAGTTTCGGTAAATTATTGTCTTTGTTGGCTAAACATGAGAGGAGAGATATTTGTGATTTGTTTCAGCTTAATGGCTCCACACTTGCTGTTGGTTTCAGCAAGTTACTATTATTGTTGTTCAGTTGCTAAGTTGTGTCAGACTCTTGCAACCCCATGAGCTGTATTATCTCTATTTTATAGGTGTAAGTTTTGTTGTCAGACTTTGTTCATCATTGTCATTCTAGAATCTGGCACAATGGCTAACGTTTGGTTAGAATTCAATACATAGTTTCTGAGTAAATGAATAAAGGTATTCCTGAAAGCCGGTACTAGAGATAGGCTTACACCCTAGTCTGTGTGTATGTGTGCATGTGTTATGCCTAGTTGTGTCTGATTCTTCGCAACCCCATGGACTGTAGCCCACCAGGCTCTGTCCATGGAATTTTCTAGGCAAGAATTCTGGAGCAGGTTGCCACTGTCTACTCCAGGGGGTCTTCCTGACCCAGCGATTGAACCCACATCTCTTGAGTCTCCTGCGTTGGCAAGCAGATTCTTGACCACTGCACCGCCTGAGAAGCCCGCATCCTAATCTATCTGAAGTCAAAGTCCATGTCATTTCAGTCAAGCTAAGCTGATTCTATTGTTATTGTTGTATCAGAGTACAACAATTCTATTGTTACTGTTTTTGTTATTTTTATTATTATCATCAGATCCAATGTTTATCCCAGAAAACTGTATTTTTTAATGACAAAGGTAATGTTCCCTACTTGCCATAAACCTACAGTTTTAGTAAGCTTAAGTTTCAATTTCTCCTTCATGTGTCCAGTTAAGCTTGATGTTGGGTGTAAGAAAAGGAGTAAACTAGCAATTGCTTAAGACAATTTCAGCGCTGAAATAAGCTTTATCTGTGGATGGAATAAACATTTCTATTTGTAATACACGTTATAAAACCTACATTTATTTTGACTGATTGTGGAAAAGACCAGCATAATTTGGTAAAAATTCTGAATTAATGAATGCTTTTAAAGAAATGCTCCTTTATTTCTTTTTAATCTGTGAAGCAAGTGGAAATTGTCAATCCCATTTTAAGACAATTGAAAGAAAAAGAGAAGAAAGAGACAGAAGAAGAAAGAGAAGCTGAAGCAGCAAATATTGCTTAGAATTAGCTTTGAGGAACTTTCCTCCTAGTGATCTAACCTACTTTAAAGCTGTTGGTCTTGAAAAGTAATAAACTTGCTAATTCCAAATTGTTTACATGAAGTTGTACATTAACTAAGGATCATATAAAGTTAAGCTAGCTTAGCTTTGTGTCTATTTGAAAATAATTTTACAGTATCATTAAAAATTTTCAATTACCAACATTAATAGGAACTAACATTTACTGAAAGTCAGCACTTGTCTAGTGCTTTACTGCAATAACTCCTTGAAAGTGAAAGTGTTAGTTGCTCAGTCATGTCTGACTCTTTGCAACCCCATGGACTGTATAGCTCACTGGGCTCCTCTGTCCATGGAATTCTCCTGGCAAGAGTACTGGAGTGGGTTGCCATGCCCTTCTCCAGGGGATCTTCCCCACCCTGGGATTGAACCCAGGTCTCCCACATTGCAGGCAGATTCTTTACTGTCTGAGCCACCAGGGAAGCACTTAATAACTCCGTAAGTACTTCTAAATCCATAATGTTACTGTCCCACTTTATGGAAGAAAAATCTGAGGGATAAGTGGGTTAAATAACTTCTCTAAAATCTGTAGCTAGTAAGTGATAGTACAGTATACCAATCCAGTTTCATTCCAAAGCTCACGGTCCTAACCATAAATTATAATGTATCTTGTATCATTCAGGATTTGATTCTATAATGCCCAGTATGATAATTTTTGTTGGAAAAAGGGTACTTCAAAATACAATAATTAAAATTTTAGTTTCTGAATGTATATACAAATTCCATGTATATATGATATAACTGTATACATAAATTCCATGAGAAGGGAAAAAAAGAAGTTGATTTCTTACCATCTATAGATAGAATTGTTCCTTGGTATTTCCCCCCAAGTATTTTGTATTGTTCCATAGTAACTTTATTTCTCAAAGTAATTATGGCTGTTTTTGAGTCAATAGCGAGCAAGTCAGTTGGATTTCTTCCCATTACGTATCTGTTTTTGAAAGACAGTGGTACAAATTAATGTTAGTTATGTAGAGAGAGAGAGATTGATTTTGATTTTTTTTTAAGGATAATTGCTTTACAATGTTGTGTTGGTTTCTGCTGCCATCCAACGTGAATCAGCCCTAAGTATACATGTGTTCCTTCCCTCTTAGACTTCCCTTCCACCCCCCACATCCCATCCCACCCCTCTAGGCTTTCCCAGAGCTCCCTGTGTTATACAGCAACCTCCCACTAGCTATCTGTTTTACATATGGTAATGCGTATGTTTCAATGCTTCTCTCTCAATTCGTCCCACCCTCTCCTTCCCCTGCTGTGACCACAAGTCTGTTTTCTATGTCTGTATCTCTACTCCTGCCTGCAGATAGGCTCATCAGTACCATTTTTCTAGATTCCATAGATTTGCATTACTATACAATATTTGTTTTTCCCTTTCTGACTTCACTCTGTATAATAAGCTCTAGGTTCATCCACCTCACTAGAACTGACTCAGTCATTCCTTTTTATAGCTGAGTAATATTCCATTGTATATGTGTATCACATTTTATCCATTCGTCTGTCAGTGGACATCTTCTATGCCCTAGTTATTGTAAATGGTGCTGCAGTGAATGTTAGGGTACATGTGTCTTTTTGAATTATGGTTTTTTCAGGGTATGTGCCCAGTAGTGGGATTGCTGGGTCAAATGGTAGCTTTATTCCTAGATTTTTAAAAAAAGAAATCTCCATACTGTTCTCCATCATGGCTGTATCAGTTTACATTCCCACCAACAGGAGGGAATGTAGGAGGGTTCCCTTCTCTCTATACCCTCTCTAGCATTTATTGTTTGTAGATTTTTTGATGATGGCCATTCTAACTGGTGTGAGGTGATGGTTTTGATTTTAAAACATGTTTCCTGCCAGTAGATGTAACCCCTGGATATAATTTTCAATCATTAGAAACTTTGTCTGAGGACATTCAGAAATGGAGGGAGATTTAAATTTAAGAAAAAGAATTAAGCAACCACTTGTGATGGAATGTCTATTACACCCACTTGGATGTCTGAATAATCCCTTGATACTTGCAGCCTCATTTTCATTTGATTTTGGTAGCATCAGAACTGTCCTGGACAACCCAGATACTGGGACTTCCTGGACTGCTGCTAACTCTAAACTTTTCTCTTACCAAAGAAGTTATTTCTTCAGACCTTGGCTTTCATCCCTTTCCTATTTCCAACCCCTCCCCATATACACAGTGCATTTACAGGATTTCTTGTGGATTCCAAACTCCATCCTTGTCTTGCACCTCTATCCTATTCTCTATTCTCTTCCTCTCCTCATCCTTGACTTTGAAGTTTTCCTTCCATTTATATGTTTGTTAGACATACATTGGTCAGAGAACTCTCTGTGTCGGGCATTGTGCTAATCGTGGGGAACAGAACTTGGAAAGGAGTCAGAGGTAAGGGTGTGGTCTTCCCTCAGTGAACTCACATCTGTGGAGTACAAGAGAGCTTATCAGCAATGGTGGTGCAAAGACCGTAGATAGTAATGCCTGTATGTGGAATCTGAAGACAATTCGTGTAGATGACCTTATTTATAAAGCAGAAATAGAGACAGATATAGACAACAGATGTATGGATACCAAGGTGGAAGGAGGGGTGTGATGAATTAGGAGATTGGAACTGGCATATATACTCTATTGATACCATGTATAAAATAGGTAACTAATGAGAAGCTACTGTATAGCTCAGGGAACTCTAGGCAGTAGTCTGTGGTGACCTGTGAGGAGGAAACCAGAAATGAAGGGATATATGTATATGTTTAGCTGAATCACTTTGCTGTATAGTAGAAGCTAACATGAAAGCAACATGCTCCAGCTCCTGCTCAATCGCTCAGTCGTGTCCAGCTCTTTATGACCCCATGGACTGAAGCCTACCAGGCTCCTCTGTCCATGGAATTCTCCACTGGGGCAAGAATATGGGTTGCCATGCCCTCCTCCAGGGGATCTTCCCGACCCAAGGATCGAACCCACATCTCTTGCTTCTCCTGCATTGGCAACTGGATTCTTTACCACTGAGCCACCTGGGAAGCCTTAAGCAACTATATTCCAATAACATTAAAAAAAAAAAAAAAGTAATGGCACAGTGTGTTAAGAGCTATAATACTCGTATGGAGTGAGTTGACTACAGAGCAAAAACTTTTAAAACTCATTTGTGAGGTCTTTCCACCCCCTCATTGTTCTTGACTACAGGAACTTTTCAAAATACATGTGTACATATAATACAGTGATTTTTCATGATCAAGTAGAAACATTTGGATATGTAGAGTTTAAAAAAAACTACAAAGCATGACCTTTTCCTTAATGTAACCAACCTATTCATATTAAGGTTATTGTTGACCAATATTAAGTGCTAATTAAAGTAAGAAAGTAACTGATATGAGTTAGCTAAATCTAATTGATTTCAATGGGTGGATTTGCAATGGGAAAATCAATCCATCAAATCTTCCAAGGGGAATACCATGATATGTGGAAATCAGCTAACTGATCAATAAAATATATAAACACAGGAGTGTCAAACTTTCAAGATACAATTATTTTCACATTTTAAACCTTCACACTTTCCATCTTACATTTTTCACAGATTTTTATACTTTCTTAAACACTCTAAATTAAGTAACAGTTCACCAGTTTGTATGTTATATGATTGAATTTCAGAAATAGTGAAAACTATTTTAATTCAGATACAGTTCAATATGTGGTGAAAATTAGGTGGAAAAAATCAATCTTACCTAACAGTTGTTGAAGGCCGATTTGCGTCGAGATCCCAAGCTACATACTCTCCTATTTTATAGTTTTGTCCCATATTACTATTTACTACAAATGTCTTTGAACCTGGACGGAACACTGAGCCTTCAACTACGTTTAACACGGTCACAGAGATTGCAGTTGCTGTGAGTTTATATTGAGACATAATTGATTGATGAAATTCAGCTTTATTTCTAACACCAAGACTAAGTTGCAGATTATTCATAGCTTCAAAATCTAGGGGCTAGAAAATACAGAGTGAAATGGTTTTAATAGAAGGAGAAAAAGCATTCTAGAGGAAAGAGAAATTCTTTGATTAGAGGCAAAAGAAATTCTTATATCTTTTTCTTTAATAAAATATAAATACATATAAATACACAATCTATTTTTACTTTATGTTCAATTCAATACAAACACATGAAAATACAGTAAGAAAAAAAATCCAGTAGTCTTAGATCCTTTGTTGAAAAAGTTAAAAATGTGTGAGTTCTAACTGTCCACCAAATTAAAAAATTTTAAATAATACAGATGGTCAAATCCATTGATTTTGTAGTGCAAAGACAGCTTATGTTAGTTGCTATCATTTCACGTTTCTCAGAAAATAGCCCTATTTATTACAAAGAATGGGCCAAATATATCTAGTCTCAATCATTTGATTTTATCCATAAAGAACTATTTACAAGAAATTTTATTTTGTATATGTGATTTCTTTCAATAAATCAAATAATAGAATATAATATGTAAATAATGAAATCCATAGTTTATTCAATATATCCAGGAAAAAATTCATTTTACATTATAAAATTATAGTCATTTTCATTATGAAAGATGATGTCAAAATCCACTACTCATATAATCCACAACTATGCAGTATGCACGTAAATACCAACTACATTTTTCTAAATTTTCACAAGAGTAGATTAGATGACCATCAATTCACACATTGAGCGCTCCAGTTAGCTAAAATTTTCAGTCTTTGCTCTAATATTATCTCTATTTGCAACTCCAAGAATGGTTATAAAATTATGTGTATATACACATCATATGCACTTATTGTGGCGGACGGGGGAGCTTGGTAGGCTGCCGTCTATGGGGTCGCACAGAGTTGGACACAACTGAAGCGACTTAGCAGTAGCAGCAGCAGCAGCAGTCACTAAGTCATGTTCAACTCTTGCAACCCCATGGAAGGTAGCCCACCAGGCTCCTCTGTCCATAGGATTTTCCAGGCAAAAATACTGGAGTAGATTGCCATTTCCTTCTCCAGGGGGATCTACCTGACCTAGGGATCGAACGTGAGTCTCCTGCACTGCAGACAAATTCTTTACTGACTGAGCTACCAGGGAAGCTCTATGCACTTATTACATGCATATAATCCTAACAAAAAATTGATACATGATGTCACACACATCTGGGAGAAAAATCAACATTAATCCCATTTTACAGATAGAGATATTGAGGCCAGATAGATAAATCAATTTTCTAAAGTAACATCATAGTTTGGGGTGTAATAGATTAGGACTCAGTTTTCCCAGCATGGAATTCTAGATAGGATAGTGGAAAAAAGAATGTAAACTTAATAGCTAGAGAAGCCGAGGTTTGAATATCAGTTGTCCCACTTACTAGAGATGAGAACTGAGCAGGTTACAAACTCTCTCTGAACCTCAGTATATTTATTTGTAATGTGGGCATAGAATCTAATTTGCAGGGATACTATAGAGAATAAACTAAGGCATGTGTGCAATGACTAAGTGAATGGAAGCTCTAGGTATGGTGACCTTTATGAAGACATGAGACAAATGATCACACATTCCTATAGGGACACAATTCCTCAGGAGTTCATTTCCCAGGGCAATTTTGAAGGAAGGAAATAGTTGAAAGAGGATTGCATTTTACCATGAGGAATACGTGTTGCATTCATCAGATACAATTCATGCACAGCTATTGCAGATTTTAAAAAATTGACTGACAAGTCTAACAGCAGAGGGTGAAACTTTCACTGTCGACTGTCTAGGAGTCAGACATTTTTCCTCATTGAATCTCAGAGAAAATTCTACTGCAGTTAAATTGGTGGATAAATAATGTAGTGGAGACACAGAAGAACTCTGTTGACTGGGATGATCTGGACCAAATCTTTAGTGTATGTATGTCTGTAATAAGCCTGGGTCAGCAGCCAATGTGAGATGAGAATTTGATAATCCTACAATTACAGTGGGCTTCCCTTGTAGCTCAGCTGGTAAAGAATCTGCCTGCAATGCAGGAGACCCTGGTTTGATTCCTGGGTTGGAAAGATCTGTTGGAGAAGGGATAGGCTACCCACTCCAGTAATCTTGGGCTTCGCTGGTGTCTAGGCTGGTAAAGAATCCACCCACAATGTGGGAGATATGGGTTCCATCCATGGGTTGGGAAGATCCCCTGAAGGAAGGAGGGCATGGCTACCCACTCCAGTATTCTGGCCCGGAGAATTCCATGGACTGTAGTCTAATTTTAATTTTGTAAAAAAACTCTGATAAACTAACAACTTTTAATTCATTTGATGAATATTGTTAGTGAATAATAATTGATGTATAGTATTGACAGGGATACCTTTTTTTAGGCAATGTTGAATCTGCTTAAAAATAAAATTCTTCAAACTGAAAGGATTAATCAATTATCGTTGCAAGCATAAAACAAGATTCATGTTTAAAAATGCTTTCCCTTTATATGATCCATGAGGGAATACTGTATTGATAGGAAAGAGTTCCAAGTAAAAACTTCAGTGCCTATTTTTATGAAATGATATAAGCAGAAAAACTCTCTATAAAAGGCTCTATATCATATATAACCCTAAAACACAGTAATTTTTATTTTACCCATTCAAGTTTGTGAAGTGTCAACATCATTTTAAGATTACCACTTTGAAAAAAAGCTAAGAAAACAAACTATTGGATAGGATATAATATAATAGGGTACCATACCTTAACCACCTTTAAAGTTCCCACATTTGTTCTTTCATTCATTTCTATTTCAAACCAATTCCCCTCATTTCCGGAGATGAAGAAAATGACTGCCATCCAGTTAGCTGAGAACTCCTCATCCAAATCTATTACTCTAATCTGGAGCAAATTTGAATTCAGAGAATTTTCTTCAATGCTTATGGATTGCTGAAACAAGAAGTAAAAATATTTTAGCACAAACTATGTGAGAAAGAGAATTATACTAGTTTTATATAGAATGTTTATAGTTATTCATGATATAGAAAGGGGATCCATGTTTGTGGTCTGACTTTTCATTGTTCAAATAAGGGTTTTTTTCATATGTATTATATAAACAAACACGAGATGAAATATGTGTGTACCTTTGTCTTATGACTTAAAAATAACTACATCTGTAAAAAGAATTGTTAGAACAAATTTTAGAAGGTAAGGAAACTAAAGTTATTAAATTCAAGGACTGGACTTTGCTGGTGGTCCAGTGGCTGAGACTCCGTCTTCCAGTGCAGAGGGTAGGGGTTTGATCCTTGGCTGGGGAGCTAAGATCCCACATGCTGTATGGTGCCACACACACACACACACACACACACACACACACCCCCCAAACTCTCGGACTTCCCTGTTGGTCCAGTGGCTAAGACTGAAAGCTTCTAATGCAGGGGGCCCAGGTTCAATCCATGGTCAGGGAATTAGATCCCACATGCTGCAACTAAGACCAGGTGCAGCCAAATAAATAAATACTTAAAAAAAATTCAAGGACTATTACTTACTGTTGGCAGTTCCATGTATGGAATGTTATCATTGACATCGAGGATTTTAATGTTGCATTCACACTCTGCTGACATACCATCTGCCCCACCATCTCGGTCTGAGCCTCTTACAGCTAGAGAGTACTGGCCATATTGCTAAAAAGACACAACAAACAATATCACAGTTGATGTAGACAGTTCTTATTTTGTCCTGTACAAAGATCTTTTAAAATGTTGGCTCAACATTTGCATAAATCTATGATGAAGATAGAGGTAACACAGAATGTTGAAAATTCACAAATCTCACATCAATTTATATGAAGTTGCCACTTCTATTCCCAACAATGTCTATACAGCATTATTTAAAAGAAGATAAAATATTTAAAAGCCCTCATTCCTTATTATATGCTGAAAAATAATATAAAGGACGAAGCGGACCAAAATTGTCAGGAGGGGAGAGATTGTTTACCAGGAATTTATAGAATGAAAATTCTGTACCTAAATTATTAGCCCCTGAATGTGCAAGTAGAATAAAGAGATAGCAAATGTTTGCATTTCTGGGGAGTGCCAGGATGTGGCAGTACAGTTACTGATGATCTGTTTTCTTGATTCTATTTGATGGTGCTTAAATTTTTAGAAGCTGATAAAAGCCATGAAGCCTTTTCTAGATATATGTATGTGTGCATCCTCACTCAAAGTTCATATACTTTTAGAGGATTCATAGTTAGAGATGTCTTGAGGGCTCTCCACAAATCCCAGGTTAAGAATATCTGCTCTGAAAAAAAGGGAGAGGCCTCAAATTAATAAGATTAGATATGAAAAAAAGTGAAGTAACAATGGATACCACAGAAATCATGAGAAAGTACTACAAGCAACTGTACACCAAAAAATGGACAACCTGGAATAAATGGACAAGTTCTTAGAAAGGTACAATCTCCCAAGACTGAACCAGAAAGGAACAGAAAATATAAACAGACTAGTCACAAGTACTAAAATTGAAACTGTGATTTTAAAACTCCCAACAAATAAAAGTCTAGGATCAGATGGCTTTGCCAGTGAATTCTATCAAACATTTAGAGAAGAGTTAACACCTATTCTTTTGAAACTATTCCAAAAAATTGCAGGGGAAGGAATATTCCCAAACTTATTCTATGAGGCCACCATCACCCTCTTACAAAAACCAGACAAAGATACCACAAAAAAGAAAATTATAGGCCCATATCACTGATGAAAATGGACATGAAAATCCTCAACAAAATACTAGCAATCCAAATCCAACAATACATTAAGAGGATTATACCCCATGATCAAGAGGGATTTATCCCAGGGATGCAAAGATTTTTCAGTACCTGCAAATCAATTAGTGTGATACTTCACATCAACAAATTGAAGAATAAAAACATATGATCATCTTCATTGTCATCATCATCAAAAGAAAAGCTTTTGACAAAATTCAACACCCATTTATGATAAAACTCTTCATAAAGTGAGCATAGAAGGAACATACCTCAACATAATAAAGGCCAAATATGATAAAACTACAACTAAAATCCTACTCAGTGGTGAAAAGCTAGAAAATATTTCCTCTAAGATCAGGAACAAAGGAACAAGACAAGGATATCTACTCTTGCCACCTTTACTCAGCATAGTTTTGGAAGTCCTAGCCACAACAATCAGAGAAAATGAAATAAACTGAATCCAAATTGGGGAAGAAAAAGTAAAACTGTCACTATTTGCAGATGACATGATACTATATATAGAAAATCCCAAAGATGCCACCAGAAAGCTAGAGCTCATCAATGTATTTGGTAAAGTTGCAGCATACAAAATTAATACACAGAAATCTGTTGCTCTCACAATGAAATCTATACTCTCACAATGAAGGCTCAGAGAGAGAAATTAAATAATTTTATTTCTCATCACATCAAAAAGAATAAAATACCTGGGGATAAACCTACCTAAGGAGACAAAAGACCTGTACTCTGAAAACTATAAGGTGCTGATGAAAGAAATCAAAGATGACACAAACAGATGGAAGAATATACCATGTTCCTGAATTGGAAGAATCAGTATTGTCAAAATGACTGCACTACCCAAGGGAATCTACAAATTCAATGCAATTCCTACGAAATCACCAATGGTGTTTTTCACAAAACAAGAACAAAAAATCTTAAAAGTTGTATGGAGACACAAAAGATCCTGAAAAGCCAATGCTCTCTTGACAAAACTGGGGCTAGGAAAATTAGACTCCCTGACTTCAGACCATACTACAAAGGTACAGTCATCAAAACAGTATGTAACTGATACAAAAATAGAAACATAGATCAATGGAACCAGATAGAAACCCAGAAGTAAATCCATGTGCCTATGATCAGTTAATCTACAACAAAAGAAGCAAGACTTTACAATGGAGGAAAGACAGTCTCTTCAATATTAAGAGGTGTTCAGTGCTGAGAAAACTGAACAGCTACATGTAAAAAATGAAACTAGAACATTCTTTAACATCATACACAAAAATAACATCATACACAAAATAGATTATTTAAATGTAAGACTGGATATTATAAAACTTTTAGAAGAAAACATAGGCAGAACAGTCTTTCATATAAATTTCAGCAATATTTTTTTCTGAGCCATCTCATATAGTAATGGAAATAAAAACAAAAATAACAGGACAGCAATGGAGAAACAGACATAGAGAACAGACTTACGGACGCGGGGAGAGGGGAGGAGAAGGTGAGATGTATGAAAAGAGTAATGTGGAAACTTACATTACCATATGTAAAATAGATAGCCAACAGGAATTTACTGTATGGCTCAGGAAACTCAAACAGAGGCTCTGTCATCAACCTAGAGGGGTGGGATGGGGAAGGAGATGGGAGGGAGGTTCAAAAGGGAGGGGATATATGTATACCTATGGCTGATTCATATTGAAGTTTGACAGAAAACGACAAAATTCTGTAAAGCAATTATCCTTCCATAAAAAAAAAAAATACACAAGTGAAACCTAAATAAATTCAAAAGCTTTTGCACAGCTAAGGAAACCATAAACAAAATGAAAAGACAACTCAGAGACTGGGAGAAAATGATTTGATCAACAAGGGATTAGTTTCCAAAATTTACAAACAGCCCATGTAGCTCTATATATGAAAAAACAAACAACCCAATCAAAAAATGGGCAGAAGATCTAAGTAGACATATATTCAAGGAAGACATCAGATGGCCAAAAGTACATGAAAAGATGCTTAGCATCACTAAAAATTAGAAAGATGCAAATCAAAATTACATTGAGATATTACCTCACACCAGCCAGAATGGCTATCATCAAAAAATCTACACACAGTAAATGCTGGAGAGGGTATAGAGAAAAGGGAACCCTCCTACATTGTTGCTGGGAATGTAAATTGCTGCAGTCACTATGAAAAAAATATGGAAGTTCCTTAAGAACTAAAAATAGAGCTGCTGTATAATCAGCATTCCCACTCCTGGGCATGTATCTGGAGAAAAACATGGTTTGAAAGGATGCATGCACCCCAGTGTTCATTGCAGTGCTGTTTACAATGACCAAGACATGGAAGCAACCTAAATGTCCATTGACAAATGAATGGGTAAAAAAGATGTGGTACATACGTACAATGGAATATTACTCAGCCATTAAAAAGAAAGAAATAATGCCTTTTCAGCAACATGGATGAAATTGGAGATGATCATACTAAGTGAAGTAAGTCAGACAGAGAAAGACAAATATCATATGATATTCATATGATATTGCTTATATGTGGAATCTAAAAAAAAAAAAAATGATGCAAATGAACATATTTACAAAGGCAAAACAGGCTCACAGACTTAGAGAACAAACTTGTGGTTACCAGGAAGGAAGGGTAGGTTGGGGAAGGATAGATTGTGAGTCTTGGATTGACTTGTACAAACTCCTATATTTAAAATAGATAACCAACAAGGACCCATTTTGTAGCACAGGGAACTCTGCTCAATATCATGTAGCAATTTAAATGGGAAAGAATTTGAAAAAGAATAGATACATGTATGTGTATAGCTGAATCACTTTGCTGTACAAATGTTGCTAAAACAAATGCAACATTGTTAATTAACTATACTCCAATATAGACTAAAATTATAGTAAAATAATTTATTATATGTGCTCTAGTGGCTTGCCAGTGACTGCACAGTTCCTTTATTGTTTAGAGTTCTTCACCATTACAACTCTTTTCATGTTAAAGGTATCCCACTGGGCTCCTTAAGAAAGTTTGAGAGGGAAAAAACAGCTAAATAGTCAATTTCTTCTGATGGTAATTTTCAAACAAGTAATAAAGGACACAGTGATAACCTGGAAACTGATGGCATTTGGGTTATTATAGAGCACTAAAATAATCTGATTTATCCTAAATCCTGAATTATTAGCAGGGAGATGGTCATTTTAAAATAGCTATAGTACTTAATATTTAATTAAATATCAAGTACAAAATAAAATTTCCTTATTTATAACCCTGAAATTATGCACATCAGTTATATTCTATCAATATTAAAAAAATAATGAAAAGTTGCTATTTTAAAATTAAATCAAGGGACCACATGGTATTATAGAAACCATGTGATGCTGATTCTAATTTGGTAACAATCAGTAATTATTTTTTAATTTGTAAGTGAATAGACTGGTCTGGATGTTACTAAATTCCTCTCCATTATTCTGATTCTATGAGTCATTTCCCAAAGTAATCAGTGGGCTGTCAGTATGTGAGATATAGGAAGAGAAAAGGGAAAAAAGAGTTCTCTTGTCAAATGAGCCTATGATAGGCTGGATTAAAGAAAGATAAGCAAACAAAACAAAAAAGAAAGATAAGCAAGTTTCTTAATCTGTAAAAATTCTTGGGGCTTCTATTGTGTTCACCTGCATTGTGACTCACCAAGATGGGGGACATTACAGCAATTGTTTCTTAAATTTATTTCACTGTAGAACATACTTAGAAAAAATAGAGCTTTTACATCTGCCTTGTGTAGGTGTACTTTTAGAATGTAGTTTTCAAGTTGAGACGAATTCAGTAAATTAAATGAGAAATAAGTATAAAATCTATTTGAGGAATTATTTTCTTCATCTCACAGATATTTCTTATGTTGTTCCCATTATGTGAAAAGGTTATATAATCAAAATTTTAAACTATTGTTTTCTTTTTCATTTCTTTTTCTTAGAACTCTTGCTTTTAGAATCAGTTCCATTGAGACTACAACCCACTGAAAAGAAAAAAAAAATACCTCTCTGTCTAGAAAATTATTCATTGTTCGAATTTCTCCAGTGTATCTGTTGATAATAAACATCGGTGAATCTGAAGGTTCTTGTCTTATGATCTTGAAGGCTATTTTTGAGTTCAAATTATTTGGTTCATCTGCATCAGTAGCATTGAGTACCATCACCAGTGTATCTAGAAATCAAGAAAAATTGATTGCAAATGGACAATTTGCATTTTTGTTGTAATATAGTATACTGCTTTCCCGAAAAAGTGTTATGGTTAGTTAGTCCATGTAATGGGAACTCCACCATTTCCCCTTTCTATTTTTTCAACATATCAATATCTTAGCTCCTTTTCTATACCTTTGTCTTGATGAAAAGATCACATTTTGCCAGGAACTTTAGACATTACTGGTATTTAAAAAACAAGGAAATATTTTCTTCTGCTTTTACATTTCTTATTCTAGTATAATTATTTTTTAAAGGCTTGTATGGTGAAACAATGTGATATAAGGACAGACCAACTCTCCCAACTACAGCACTTTCTAGCTATGTGATCTTGGCCTCAGTTTCCACATCTATAAATGGGGATGCAATTGGATTGTCCTCACTGAGTTCATGAAAGAAATAGTTATATGAAATAAAATTATGTGAAGTTCCTACTGAATAATACACATTCAATAAATATATTTTATTATTCTATTTTGCGTGGTCTCTAGGAAAGTGCAAGGTATCTAGCAGGTTTAAAGAGATGCATATGTAATTACATTCTGCACCTGTTCTTCACCTTGTCCAGTAATCTTATTGGTAGTTTTGATGAAGGATGCTGGAGAATGTGAAAAGCTGCAAGCGTTCATAAACTAGACTTTTCTATACTCAACTCTGTTTCAAGCACAATTGGCCTTGTCTTTAGACATAAACTATCAGCTCCTGCCTGTCTCTCTCTCTTTCTCAATCTCTGTGTGTATTTATTTCAGCATTTTGAAGTGTTTTCAGAGGCAATTATTTCATTAATTATGGTGCATTCATACAATAAAATCTCATGAAACTCTTAAATGATGAAACTTGTATTTCCTAATATGAAAATGTGTTCAAAATATATTTAAAAATTCACACTGTAGATTAGTATGTAAAATATGGTCACATTTGTTTCTTCTTTGGAAATATGTTTATATATATTTACATGATTATAGAAAGTATGTACCTAAGTAACTAGTGATTCTATTTGCCTCTGAAGAATAGTACAAAGGAGAGCAAAGAATGCATTTTATTTCATTTTTACTCACATTTCGTGAAATTTTTATAGCAAACCTTCTTATAGTAGTATTTTTAAAAGTTTAAAATATAGGTATAATATTTTAACAAATAAAAATTAAAATGTAAGAATTATTTGAGTTTACAAGAAATTATACTGCTTAAAGGAGAAGGCAGTGGCACCCCTCTCCAGTACTCCTGCCTGGAAAATCCTATGGACAGAGGAGCCTGGTGGGCTGCAGTCCATGGGGTCGCTGAGGGTCGGACTCGAATGAATGACTTCACTTTCGCTTTTTGCTTTCATGCATTGGAGAAGGAAATGGCAACCCACTCCAGTGTTCTTGCCTGGAGAATCCCAGGGACGGGGGAGCCTGGTGGGCTGCCGTGTCTGGGGTCGCACAGTGTTGGACACAACTAAAGCGACTTAGCAGCAGCAGCAGCATACTGCTTAAAAATTAAAAGTACTATGGTAAGTTTAAGTTTTGAATTTAAATGAGACAGTATCTCTTCTGTTTTTAGATATATTTAGGAAATCTTCAGTGGTAAGCTAAGCAGTTAATACACTATCTGCACAAGTGATTGAATATTTGGCAGTTAAAATATTGCTTTAACAGTAATCCACAAGGAAGTAATTCCACGTTTAGATTGTGAAAGCTCTTGAGAGTAAATACTGGATCTAGTTTCTAGATTTTCTGGTGCCCTTCCACTGGCATCCCTTGAGATGGTCACCTTTAAATCCACATGGAGGACCAAACAGGATTAGATTTAAAATACATTTCAAATACATAAAACCAGTGATTTGAATAAAAAGCAAATGAAACGTATATTTATTAAATCATATATATGAAGGGGGAAATGCTTGTTTTGTATTTAGTGAAAGTTAGTCATGTCTGACTCTTTGCGACCCCATGGACTATAGGCTCCTCTGTCCATGAAATTCTCCAGGCAAGAATACTGGAGTGGGGAGCCCTTCCCTTCCCCAGGGGATCTTCCCAACCCAGGGATCAAACCCCGGTCTCCCGCATTGTAGGCGTTTTGTATTTCTTTGCTGTCAAAAAAAGCTCTTGAAGATTATGAACACCAAATAGATTGTCTAGAGGTGATTTCTGTGAGTTAAAGTAGTTAAAATTTTTTTAAAAACCAACATGAATAGAAGTGGATGAGATTCCCCTTTAAGTAGTCAGTGTGTGTGTGTGTGTTAGTCACTCAGTCATATCTGACTCTTTGCAACCCCATGAACTGTAGCCTGCTAGGCTCCTCTGTCTATGGAATTTTCCAGCCAAGAATACTGGAATGGGTAGCCATTCCCTTCTCCAGGGGATCTTCCCTACCCTGGGGTTGAACCCAGGTCTCCTGCATTGCAGGCAGATTCTTTTCCGTTTGAGCCACCACAGAAGCCCTCAAAGTAGTCAGGCTGGGAGGCTAAATTCTCTTCCCAGTGCCTCTGTCATCACTGTGCAAAATACTTTTGGGATTTTTCCTTAGGAATCTACTACAGAGGTGGTGTGTGAGCAAGTTCCTCCCATTTCTTTAGCGTTGCTTCTTGTGTATGACAGTTGGAGCTGCTTCCATGGTTGAAGGGAAAGCCATTATGGAACCTTCCTCATGCCTTCCTGTTCTACATGCTTCTCCAAACTTATCTTTCACATTTGTGATGTAGTATCTTGACAGAGTTTAACCTCTAGATGCCTGACTGTTAAGAATGATCTGGAAACCCAATAGTCTTGTTTACTTAATAAAGTAGACTACTTACTTGCATTAGAATTTTCTTCTATTTCTCCTACAAAAGTAGACATAGAAAATACTGGAGGGTTGTCATTTATATCCAAAACCCTGACTCTAAGCTCAAGAGGTTTCTCTAAATCTTGGCCCAGTGAATTCAGAGCCCGGCAATAGATCTAGGAGAGAAAAGAGGAATAATTACATGATGCAACCCATAATTATTGAGTTCTCGCTTTCTCTGAGCATTATGCTTAGGTATTGTGGGAAACTAAAAGAACAGTGAGACATATGATTTCCAACTCAAAGGTAGGCATAAGCAGTACTTACAAGGGGAGGCAAACACAAAGTCAAAATCCCATTCGAGAAAAGGTCACATGATAAGTTATATAAAGGAAGAACAAAATAGCTATGACTTCATGGGAGGATGTAATGATTGAGAGATCTTCAAAGAAAATTTCAACAGGTGAAGCAGACAATTGACAGGGTGTTCCAAGAAAAAGGATTCATGTGAGGAAGGAAGTGAAGTGGCAAAAACTCATTGCTTGGAATTAGGAATAGGGGTTATGGGGTTTGAGAATATGACAAAGGAGAGTCACACAGGGGCTTCAAAGAAATATAGCATTCATGGGCTAAGTGGTAGCTATGTGGGTGTTTATATTATTATTTGTTTTTGTTGTTCATTCGTTCAGTCATGTCCGACTCTTTGCGACCCCATGGACTGCAGCACACCAGCTTCACTTATTGGGTGTTACATGAGTGTTATGTGTACTATTTTGCCTATGTGATATACAGTAAGTCCCCTACATATGAACCTTCAAGTTGCAAACTTTCAAAGATGCAAATGTATTATAAATCTATTCCAGTACAGTACTGTATAGCCAATTGTATTAGTTGGGTACCTAGGCTAACTTTGCAGGACTTAATGCACTCCCAGAACGAAACTCGTTGGTATGTAGGGAACTTACTGTGCATGTGTGCATGCTCAGTCACTTCAGTTGTGTCCAACTCTTTGTGACCCTATGGACTATAGCCCACTGGGCTCCTCTGTCCATGGGATTATCCAGGCAAGAATACTGAAGTTGGGTTGCCATGCCCTCCTCCAGGGGATCTTCCTGACCCAGGGATCGAATCTGCCTCTCTCACATCTCCTGCAGTGGCAGGTGGTTCTTTACCACTAGCGCTATGTGGGAAACCCAGGGAACTTACTGTATTTCATATAAAAATGCATGTGTTTCAAGAGAAGCTAATAGGCTGGCATGTTGATTTAGAATTTTCAGGGAAACATTGTGGGAACAAGGCAGGAATACCGATATGGAATAGAAAACTAAGGAATTAAAGTAGTTTGAGGCATACAGACAAGCAGTACGAGTGAAAACCTGCAAGCATAGATTACTATTTGAAGACATTTTGGGAAATTATAGGGTTTGAATTGGAGAAGTTACAAGATCAAAGAAAGATATTAAAATTTCGCTATTTTTGTTTTTCAAATATTAACAAGTGTTGACTCTAGTGATAGATGGAAATTGATTAGCAGCCAATGGAGCAGTCAGAAGAGTGATGAAAAAACAAAGTAGATTGATTAAGGTTCTTGGACAGGTAATTATGGGAAAATAGCTAGCTCTTGTGATAAGTCATTGGGAAAAAGCAGAAAATCGATCCTTTTTTTGGATTTAATTCAGAACATTTCTGAACTGGAGGAGAGAGAATTAATTATGGGACTTTTTAATGAAGCGGGTCATCAGGTCAGCTGCATAAAGTGGAAATGAGGTTGAGAGTTTGAAGTTTTGTCACAGCGACTGTAAAGAATAGAGTGAAATTCATTAAAAGTGAGTTAAAGTTTCTCCAAGGCACATTCTGAGCTCAGGGGAGTCGAGCAATATGAATTTATCATCAAGTACGTTCACTCAGGAAAGGCTCCATCTGGAGTTCCAGAAATCATCATTTGGCATTGGAGTTAAGAGGAACTGATATTCTCAACTGAATTAAAGATAAAGAAGTAAGTTAGGCACTTGCCCTTCTTGACAAACATCTAGCTTGACACGGGAGCTGACGAGAGGTTAGCGCTTTTGCTAAGGCTGTTAAGCAAACACTCCTCTGTCTCTCAATCTTCTGTTTCTGTCAGGGCATTGGATGCTCATGAAATAAGAGACAACCAAAAATGCCCAATATTGAGACTCTTGAAATCAAATAAATATGATCTGAACTTAAGATATTTCAAAAGTAATATAGGCCTGAACATACATATTCATGCACTTACAATGAAAAAAGGGGTGACCTCTCGATCAACTATGGATGTTATATTAATTTCACCAGTTTTTTGATTAATAACAAAGATTCCATAAGGTGGCTGATCGATTCCTACTCCAGAGATGCGGTATGTAACTTGCTGGTTTGCAGCGCAATCTGAGTGAATCTGCAAAGAGAGCGCAGGTGAAAATATTACAGAGAGGAAATCAAAAGTACAATTTAATAACTGTCTTTCTTGAAAATTGTTGAATGTGAGTTATCCTGTTATCTTTTGAGAAATGTTGGAAATAGGAATTATTTTCCTAGATAAGTGGAATAATTACAGCTCTAGTATTTTCAGCAGTAAATGACAATGTAATAGAAGAAATTCAGTTTTAGTTTCTACCAAATAAGAAAAAAGTAAACTATCACTCTCATAAATCTAAATCTGTGTAGTTATCATTCATGCATTCACTCATTCAACAGTTAAAATGGATCATATTATTTTTAATGTCTGTGCTAATATTGAAGCCAGTAGGGAACTCCTTACCCTCTTAAGGAGTTTCTCAATGTTATTACATAACTTTGATCTTTTGATTAAATGTTTTTTTAAATGTAAAGTTTTTGAAGAAAGTTTTAAGAGGATTTTTGTAGGTGACAAGAGAGAGTTATCCAACTCTATTGTAGAAGTTTTTAATTCTGAAAATAGGAAGTTGTATTAGCATAAAAATCAAAGAGACCACCCCAAGTAACTCTTATGGAAACCAGGGGTCTCTCTGAAATTAAAAATTATATGATTGTAAGCAATCTCATGGGGGAATGTCTGTGTAAATCTGTGTATATGTATGTATATATGTTTGTATGTGTGAATCTGTGTGTGGAGATGTTTCCGTGTGTGTGTGTATGTGCACATGTGCATGTGACTGGGTGTTTACTAAAGGAAAATAAGGGAAAATGAAGGGAAAAGAGAATGTGAAAGAGGGTACATTGTGAATGTTCATAGAAAGCTAAAAGTAGAAAGTCAATTCTAAGATTATGAGACAGAAAGAGCACACACTTAAATGGTTCCTGTGAATGTGCTGAGCATTAAATTCATTGTTTAAATCACTATATTTTTTCATCTAGAGTTTAGGGTGACACATGATTGTGTATATTAATTTCACTAATGTTATGAGTCAGTGTTCAACTGTCTACCCAAGTGGATAAATTTCTTAATTTACACTTTTGATGGCTTCAATTTTTCTAATCTGAACAGCTATATTCTGTTCTGTATCATAACTTCTCAGTGAGATATGCTCATAAAATGTTTATTTCAAAGGTAGGTTCTTTTGAAAATTTAACTCTGTCCGTTCTGATTTTTGGTTTTTTGCTTTGGGTTTGATACTTACTTTGGCGATCGGGTTCCTCTTTGAGTTGTCCTCCCCTTCCCGGCAGGCTGCAGCAAACTTGATCCACTCACGCTTTTGCCTCCTGAGGGAGTGCCACTTGATGGTGCCATTTTTAGTGTTATAATCCCTGACCTGGGGTGGGCAGGACAAAGTAATAGTATCTATTAACTTTTATTCATAATTCACGTTCCACTGGAGATTTTAGAGGTCAGGGCAGTGTCAGAAAGAGAGGATGTTTAGTTGGAGTAATTGGTAATTTTGATAATCCATTAATTTTAGCATAACATTAACTTTACTTATACATTATAAATTTTCATTGGAAAATATATTACTTTTCCCAAACTATTTTTTTACTTTTAATTTGAAAAAAATTAATTTGCTATATATTACCTGGATTCTAAAGTCACTGTTAACTTCCAGCACCACCTATAAAAAATAAGATAAACATAATAGTTAATTTTTAATTGAATGCTCTACAATGCATGTTATCCTACTGCTTTAAAAAAAAAAAAATTAAACAGTCTTGTGGGTCATTAGCAGGTGGATTTGGTTTCTTTCTCAAGATCTGAGGACAATACTAAGGATTCTTTTGTGTTTGGTTTTTACCTTTCAGTTTTGCTCTTATTTTCATTACTTTTTATTGTTAACTTCTTTTTCATCCTTAGCCTGTACAGATACTTGTAATCATATGAGCTAGGATATTTGAAACTAGAACCCAGGGAGAATGAGGGCTGGGAACTCAAGATCTCTTAGTAAACCTTATGCCTGAAGAGTTGAAAGCACTTGGATGGTATTTAGTGATTTCAATAGTATGTAATGATACTAAAATATTTGACTATAGTTTTGGGGTCTGACTAGCCACAGATGGGAATAGAAAAGAAAATCTGAAGTAAAGAAAGTATATAGCGCAGAAAATATCTGGAAAACTTTGGAATGTTTGCTTTTTCTCAGTCCAGTTCTAGATGGAAGATTTTCGAGTATTCTTAAAAATCTTAAGATGATAAATCTTTAATTTGCTTTGAAATATGAGAATAAAAGTGCTGAAATCAAAACAATTTTCTTTATGTAAAAATGAGTTCATATTTGATGTTTTATTACTGGCACTAAACAAAACAGATGATATAAATGCATCCTTCCACAGCAATGAAGATAAATTACAAGACTGTAGGGACAAATGCTGTGTAAGCAACTTTCATTAATCTTTTCTCCTGCATTAAACAATTTCCCTGTCAAGCAAATGAACTAGTCAAACAGAACTCTCCCTAGTTTTAGCTCTGGCCTTGATCTTTATATATGATTTATAGTGTAAAATTATACATACAATTTAAATTATTTTTTTCTAAAGACAAAGGCACTTCTAAAAACATACATTTATATATTAAGTCTACTATATCAATATACTAAGACATTGTAAAATATCTAAAAATTAGGTGTGGATTTGAAGGATTTGTTTACATTTAACTTAGAATTAGTTAAAGATGGTATAAATTCTTAGTTTTTATTCACCCCTAAATAAGAAAATGGCACCCCACTCTAGTACTCTTGCCAGGAAAATCCCATGGATGGAGGAGCCTGGTAGGCTGCAGTCCATGGGGTCACTAAGAGTCAGACATGACTGAGCGACTTCACTTTCACTTTTCACTTTCATGCATTGGAGAAGGAAATGGCAACCCACTCCAGTGTTCTTGCCTGGAGAATCCCAGGGATGGGGGAGCCTGGTGGGCTGCTGTATATGGGGTCGCACAGAGTCGGACATGACTGAAGTGACTTAGCAGCAGCAGTAGCAAATAAGAAAATTTTAACTTCTGTTTTTTTTTTTCAGAGTTGCTAATTATGAAAGCTTTTATCATAATTAGACTTTATCTGGACCACTGATAAAAGAAAATTATAGTTTGTATTTTAAAAAATACTAATAATAGTAATTTCAAAATATAATAATTACTTTTTATAGTCACTTTCAATTTTACCCTTAAAATTTTAGTCTCCAATGCATATTTTAAAAAAATTTCCATAATTCATAATGGTTAATATCAGTAGTATAAAGAGATTATGTTTTTATTATAGAAATTATATACTCATGGTATCAAATGTTATTCATTATCATTAATCACCATTACAATTTACTGGATGATAACTAAGTATTGGAAAATGTGTTTAGAGGAATCCATGCACTCAATCTTCAGTAGTATATGTGGTCAATACTATAATTCTTTCCATTTTACAGATGAAGAAATTGAGGTTTGGATATTAATTTAGGGCTAAATATAAAAGCATCTGCCTGCCAATGCAGGAGAGTCAGGAGACAGGGGTTTGATCCCTGGGTTGGGAAAATCCCCTGGAGGAGGAAATGGCAACCCAGTCCAATATTCTTGCCTGGAAAATCCCATGGAGAGAGGAGCCTGGCTGGGTCACAAAGAGTTGGGTATGACTGAGTGATCGAGCACACACTCACAATCCAAAACAATTCAGCCTAAATTTGTGTTTGTGGTATGTGTAATATAAGATGGCTTATTCCAAGTAAATTTCCAAGTAAAATATACTATGAAGAATTGACATTATTACAACTTTGAGAATTCAAAATAATTCTGATTTTAATCTAATCTCATAATATCCTTGTGAATTATTAATAGGAGTACTTATATACAATAATAACAGCAATAACAGTAATGCTATGCGTGGGGTGGGAAGAGAAAGAAAAATAAATGACCCAAATGGTCCAAGTTACTTTGGACAAGTAACTGAATTGTTATTGTAGAGTCCCTCTTGGGCACCAAATTGAAATAATGTTAATGCAGGTATGTATTTCTTGCTACCTGTGAACGCATGAACACTTTTTCCTCTAATTTGTAGGTGTGGAACTGGGGTGTGGGGGTATCTTATTTGTCTGGGAGCCATTTCTTCGTAGTTACAGAATTGTGTATGCATCTGTTATTTGTCTTGCGCTTCCCTTACCACACCGAAGTGTCAGTGCTTGCTGTTTGCTTTGGAGAACTATGCCAGATGACTAAGAAACCTTCCAACTTTATGAAGCTGGGTCATTCTTTTTCCCATGAATAGCAACTCAGGCAGAAGACCAAGCAAGTTTCACCACAGAGTCAGGCTCTCAACTGGATTAGTAATTAAAAAACTGCCAAGTCTGCTTAAAATTATGTTTTGTTAACATAATCTTACTGTGATTTGCTTGCTCAGAGTCCAGAAAAAAACCCAAAAAACTCTGAAATAGCCATTCTTGGACTTTCAAAGGCAAAATAATGAAATCAAGTACTTCATAGGGTCAGAGAGCTTTCAGTGTACTTGCTGAATTCTCTTAGTTTTCTCATTTGTGAAATGACAGGGGTAGACTAAGTTATATACAGTTACCTTTTCAATTCTAGCAATAAATCTCTGCGTGCAGTAGGAAAATATTGAAATTTTTTGATCATGGGAAAGGCGTGATAAAATTGTGGGTTTAAAAGATTACTCCAACCGCAGGGAAGAGGCAGTGATTACAGGCCACCAGCAGCGAATGTTTTACATCAAATTAGGCCGGAGATGCAGAGTTGAAGGGCAGCAGTGGAAACAGACCAGAAAAGATTAAAGGAGAGATACTGCATGGGTGGAACTGACAGGGCTTGAGAACCAATGGGACGTGGGAGTCAAGAGAGGGAAGAATTTCAAGCGATGGCAGTTTTAAACAGGCAGATCAGGAGCAAGGGCATAGCAGAATTTAGCAGGTTAGAACACGGCAAGTTTAAGATGCCAGAAAAGGGCCTGGGTGAAGAGGCTTAGCTATTTGAAAAACACATCAGCGCCATGAACATTGGTGCTTCAGGCCTGATATGTGGAGGAATAACTGCTCAGTTTGCTTAGTTGAAATCATGGGAGAATTTGAAATCCCTCAGGAATACAGCCAAGAAACAGCCTGGGGATAAGAATGAAACATGGGAATTCCTACATTTATGTAACTGGGAACAATGACAAAAAATAAATGAAAAGGAGAAAAAGAAGTGGCTGAAAAAACAGGAAGAAAATGTCATGCAAAATCAAGGATGTCAAAGGAAGGGAAAACTGAAAGATGGGGTGTGAACCATATCAGATGATATGAAATAGCTGAGCAGAGTGATTCCTGAAGAAATCTGAGGTTTTCTAGGACTTTGAATAGGATGCTTTCAGTTGTACGGAACAGGTTCTTTTTGACTGAAAGAAATTGGGGAATAAGATAGAGGGGAAAAGGACATTAAAATAGTCACTTTCCCAAGGGATTTGGTGATAAAAAAAAAATCAGAAAGATGTGATAGTAGAATTAGATTACTAATAGTGTGCAAGGAAATATTTTTGGAGAGGGAGACATGTGTTGGAGATGAAAGTCACTTGGTTGGAGAGGGAAGTTGAAGGGCACTATCCTGAATAATTTAGACTTTGTCTCTAGAACAAGGATAAGGTTATTTGGGGGAAATCAGGGGACTAGTTTGGATTATGAGATGTGTTGGGGATGTGTTCTGTGGAGACCATGATGGAGATGCACTTAGGTATGAAGACTGGTCAGGCTGAGTACATCTCAGCTCTTTTGTCCACTGGATATGGGTGTTGGAGTGAGTCACTTAGCCATTCAGCGCCTCAGTTTCCTCCTCTGTATATGAGACTAAAGCCCTTTCCAATTAAAATATTCTAAGAAAGCAGTGAATAATTCACTTAAAGCACATCCTCAGTGAACCCTCCCTGCATCTCTATTTTAGGAACCAATCCATATATATATATTTTTTAAAGCCACAAGACACAAAATTTCATGCTAGTATCAATGATTCTAATTAAGCTCATTTTTTTCTTTTGATATTGAAGTTTACATTTCTTTACATATAATAAAAATGGTCTTGAAAGTAATAAGTAGTAAGGACAACTTCTTGTATTTAATAATTGTGTTAATCTTCAACAGTCACATGACAGTTTTTAAAGCATTACATTTTGTGTCTAACTGTTATGTATATCATAAGAATGAACCTGAGATAAAGCCAAAATATGATAGATTGATTCTTTTAAAAAAAAAACCTTCTGTTTTGTCTTTCCTTTGTATTACTTGGACCATAGCTGGAGTTGACAGCATGTTGGTAGGTCATTCTTCTTATTTGTTCGATTGGCTTATTTATTTCTTTGACAAATACATATCAGATGTGTGAAACCAAGGCTTTATTATTAAGTCTTTTGAAGGATTTAAGCCCTAAAAATATTATGACAAGCCTTAGATAAAATGTACATGTATACTGCATCATGAAAGTAACAGGAAAATTCATCGTGGCTGTTTTCATGTGTAATACCCTCATGATTATTTGGAGTGTGTGTGCGGGTGGGGGGAGGAGAAAATAGAAACCACCCCCAAACTCCCTATTTACCTCTTGTATTCCCTATTTACCGCTTCTTTGTGAATTAGACGTCTACTGAGCAATCTCACACCGGTGCAAGGCACTATGAAGGATACAGAAGTGACTTAGACACAGAACCTGCCCTCGAATAACTTACAGCCAGGTAGTTTCATGAGCAGCAGGCCCTTGATTTGTGAAGCTGTGGTTGTGTATTAGCCAAGGCTGTGCTCTGTGCTTGTAGACCAACTGAGATCAGCAACCAGTGGCATTTAAACCACTTTGACTTGCCTAAGTCCATTAGAGGACATTGCATGCCAGGCATAGCCAGCAAGAGTGACATGACCCAGTGCTCTGGAAGGGTGCTCCCTCACTGTGGGGAGCACAGTAAGTCTACCGAGTGTGCTTCTTTCTTCAAGTGTCAGGCCAGCGCCTGTTAGGACATGGAGGTAGCCAACAACAATGTTCTTGAAGAATGTGTAGCTGAAAAGTTATCAGAAATAAAGTGCTCTGGGAATATAGACAGTGTTATTTTTCTAGATTCATAAGCCTTGTTAAGTAGGTGAATTTTGTCCTTTAGCAGCCAAGTCATCAGATTTATCCAGTTAGCATTTCCTAGTTCTTTAAGTTTTTCTATAGCCTTAATCAGACACAGTAAATGATTTTATTCTGTAGCAACTCAAACCAATTAAATGATGACAGCTTTGTACTCTTTATTTTCATAAGAGTGAAAGAACAGGCCGATCTTAAACCTGCTGTGAAATTCCAAAGCTTTTAAGAGCATTATGATTTTGCTTAAATACAATTTATACATTTGAATTAACAGGTGAACAGAAATGCCGCTTCCATCTTCTAGAAAATATTTTACTGAAATTCTGATATCTGTAATATGTATCACTGTAATATGAGCACAAGAAAGCACAGAACCCTCCCTTTGCTTCTCTTCTGTGGTGTCTGTACTAGTTCGTTAGTTCTTCTCTTGCTTTAGGCATCAATAAACACAATTATGGAAATTTAAGATTCTGGTTCACATAAGTTGATGAACTATGTAATAAAGTATATACTATAGTCCGTATATTTTAGCCCTGGGCTTGAGAAATACTCCAGATAAAACCTGCTTATATACTTAATAATTTCAGCTAAGTTCAAACTGTGGAATTAGTTTATCTGGTGGTCAGAAGCAGTTTTTTTTGAGGGAAGTATTAACCATGGAAAGAGGAGAAGCGAGGCTGGTATGATCAACTGAAGAAATCAATCATTCTTGGTAGTAAAGATGAGTTTATTTGTTCTTTGAGTGTATGCTGCAGAAGTTGACTTTTATAGAAAAAGATGCCTTGATATCTGTATTGATTTGAGTTGATTGATTGGACCTGGTGAAGTTGCAAAGTTAGTTTTAGAAATCAATTGAACTATAAAATTCTACTGGTTCTACTTTGCTTTTTCACAGTCACCATGCCATCCCTTATACTACAGTTACAGCCACTCACAAAGATTTCTTATATTTGATACAAAGTTAACTTTGTTTTCTGGTGTAGAACTCATTCTAACCACCCCAAGGCCCCTGCTAACCACCCATATACACACCAATCTCATGGAAACAAAAAGAAAGAAAGAAAGAAAAATAAATGTAGCATTAATAACATTTCTTTGGCCTGCAATGTTATAACAGCTGTAAGCTAGTGTCTGTTCAGGCATCTTGCCTAAATAATGGAATAGTCCTGTGGCAAGCTTAGCCTCCATAAGAAGTTTCTTCCGCTTTATTCTCCCTGATCTAACCCTCTAATTTGAACAAAGTCTTGAAACTTAAAGGAACATTGAGCAGATTATACAGCATACTTGTAATACATGGTTGCCCAGCTCTCAGTGGCTTTGCATTAAAGATAGTTATCAGTTTAAATGTCTTAAAAGTTTTCAAAATTGCCCAAATATGCTCCTTAATGTAGATTTTCACTTACCAATTTTTAGCAGAGAATATAAAGACTTTATATAGATTTTTTTCTTTTTTTTTAATTGGCAAAATCAAACATTCAGAATAAGTGTAGCAGAAAAGTTTGCTATAGTGATGGTTCACATTCAGAAACAGTATTTTAAAGCAAAAATAGATTGGATAACTCCAAAGGATATTTATCCAGATCATCTGGTAAAATCAGTAGTAGAAATAACGTGATTTTTCTAAACCTTAGAAAGTGAAATTTTTAAAAAAAGTTATGATATTTTAAATGAAAGATTTCAATTCTTTATAAAATAAGTTCTTTAAGAAATAATTTCCTAATGTGTATGAGAAACTTATGATTGATTCCAAAGTAAAATATGGCAAAAAAACAAACAAATGATTCACATGCAAACAGGCAAAAACAATCCAGACTCAGAAAATAAAGGACAAAGGCCCAGAAATCTCTCTACAAAGAGAGAAAGTTACATGAAAATATATGGTTTTGATAAAATGATATGCTGTACTGAAGAATGACGAGATACAAATGGCTACTTAAAGGAACTTTATAGGATGTAATTAATTAGAAATAATCATTAAAATTTAAAAAGGCATCTTATAGATTCAATGAAAATACATAAGCATCTGAATAAACTTTAATCAGCTGACACTATAATGGACCTGAATTAGATCAAATTTATATGAAATTAAAAACAAAAGTATTTTCTTATTTCATAATTAACAAATACTCCTATGTTCAAATGACATACTGTGTGGTACTCATTAATCCCTGCCACATTGCAAATTATGAAATTCTCAGTATCAAGTCCCTGGAATAAGGCTAATGTTTGAAGGGCAGTTTGGAACTATATAGCGACCACTTACTGATGCTCATTTATTAATAAATCCACTGGTTATGGCCTCTCAATTAATAAAGTGAATTCAAGTTAACCAGCATATGTTGAATCAAAGATCTCACTTGTTACTATAGACACCCAAAAATCCAGTTCAAAAATGAAGCAAGTAGAGACACATATTCACCACAGCACTACATCCTGCCAAATTGGAAGACACGATTTACCTGGCATTTGCCTCTTTGTATTAGATTAACATTATTGTGAGAGAGACTACAATTTTCAATTTTCAACACAAGAGAAGTTGATACAACTCACTAGTGCTGCACTTAGAAGTCGTCTCTAAAGAGAGAAGACTAAAAAAGTGTAGGGTTGCAATAATAAAGTATTTTGTTATAGTTTCTCTGATCATCAAACATACAACTTTTGTCTCATGGTCATTACTGACTTTCCAGTAGTAAGAACCATTATCATAATAATTATACTTATTCCTTAATTATAGCCATTCCTTCACCTACTATGTCATTTATAAATCTCCCATACTGGCATTCTTTTTGAAATTAAATAAATGTTTTAAATAAAATTACAGTTTAGAAGTGTGGGACGTCTGATATTAGTGATATGAACCCCCAACCACATACAGAACTGATGAGACTGGGTGGTGAAGCCAGTTACAAACAGCTATGATTTTAATTTATATGGATCCTATTTTTACATTTTAAAAACTATAGTGAATCTACCAGCAAAGATACCAAAAGTATGGGAAAATGTCTAGATTAAAAACCAAGATACACCTGTGAGATTAGTTTTCAAAGCCCACCTGCAAAAGAGAATTTGAACAACAGAAGGCTATTAAGTAGTGATCTGACTTTCCCAAGTTCAGTATTTCCCCGGCATGACTTGGCAATGACTTCGATGTCAGAGATGTGATACGGTGAGCTGACACTGATGCACTAATATGATCTTGCAGTCTTCAATTAAGGAGAGAAACACTATTTAAAAATCTAGTCCATAAAAATCACCTTATCATTAGCATAAACTTTTAATGGGTTTAGGTTAGAAATAACACAAAATAACATTTTCCTAAAAGTTCTCCCTTGTTTACCATGAGAACGATGATGGAAACTTTTTAACAGGATTCACTTACCAGGAAAATGAACAGCACCACAGCTGCTCTGAAGAAGGGCCAGTTCATCGCTGCTGGGTTCTCTTACATCCAAGATCGAGGGAGTTTTGTTTTTTCTTCTCTGTTCTTTCTCTTCCCCCCACTCAGCTGATGTCTGCTTAAAAATAATTTCTCAGTAGATGTTCTTACATGCAGGCTTTGAGGTGTTTCTGCCTTCTCTGGGAGCAGGACTGAAGGTACGTATAACCTGTCTAGATCCCCACCCTAAAAACTTGGGCTGGTCTCCCTGAAATGCTTAACAGGATCATCATTGCTCGCAGGTAAAAACTTAGGGACACACCCTCTTCCAGCTGAAAGGCAGCTCTCTGTGGGGCATGGAAGATTCACCCCTTTATTGAAGGTTTCCAGTGGCAGGCATTTAGAATGATCAGAAGTGTGAAGAGCTGTACAACGGATAGGGGTTTTTCACCCTAGGCTCTATTTACAGGTTGTTCAGCTTCTTCCCATATTGAAAAGGGAAGTGGAGTCTGAATGTTTATACTATTCAAAGAGGATTCTGTGACCCACGTTCATTGCCAGACCTTCAGGTCACAGTAGAACATTATAAACTTTCCATTTCAGTGGATGTTAGGAAACAGTCATTTTCTGAACTATTTTTAAGAGACAGAAACTCTGCTAATGTTAGGAGTGAGGATTTTTTTATTTAAGCATTCGTTCAAACAAACAAAACGTACATACTTACGATTTTACTTACAATTTTAAGGTCCCTTGGGTAAATCACAGTTCCCTTTAAGTGACCAGCCAAAGTCCAGGGATGTCTCTATTGTCTCTCTAAATGAATATCTTCTTTCCCCAATTATTTCTCTCTTTTTAAGGTTCTGTCCTTTTCAAATGGAGTAAAATAAAATGTAAAATATCACTAGGGCAGATTAAACGTAAACAATCAAAACCACCAATTAAAATCTCAGTGATAATTTAAAAAGTGAAGATCAGAGCCTGAAATACTAATATAAACACAGAAAGCTGTTCTTCAGGTGAGGTGGGTTAAAAGTCAGTGACGATTCCCAAGCACAGAGCCAAGAATCTGTATAGTGAGCCAATTAGAGCACAGGGAATACACTGGAGAAAAAGCTGCCCACACATGCAAATAGAAGACTGAATGTAGCCCTGAAGTCTGTGAAAATAGTGACTGTTGCAGGAAAGCCTTTGGAAGTGTTCTAAGGGTAATCTCCTCTTCACCTGGCAATGTCTAGTATAAATATTGTGAGTGGCAGGAAGTCTATGGAGCTAGAAATAGCAGTCTGGAACAAGAGATCTATCTGGTAAGATGTTGATTATGGTCAAAAGGATGTTAAAAATTGTCCCAGAAAGGAAAGGTATCTCTAAGGGTCAGAGGTTCTCCAGAATGCTGTCATTTCACTATAGGTGTGTGGCTAAAAATGTTACTCCCTCAATGGTTTGGAAATGTCATGCTCTTCCTCATGGAGCTTAGAAGGAGGAGATGGGCTGCCTATATTTACTTGCATAAATGGTTTAAAAAAAGTGAATAAGAATACTTATGATAGGAATTGGTTGATGTGAATAATTGGATCAACTTTCTCATTAGTCAAGTAGGATAGAATGTAAGTATCGACCCATGACTTAGTCTGAGCAATGTATTAGTAGTAGGAAAGTCTGACCACAAATGGCTGAAGACTCACTGGGCATGGGAGATGGAAGGATCTACATTTACAAGCCTCCCAGTGGCAAGCGAATGTTCTTTCCACCTTGAATTCTGGGCATGGTGCTAAGATGTACACTGGTCCTCTTCATCCATGGAATGACTCTTCCCCACACCCAACCCTGGCTCCACCCCTAACTCAATGACTTGCTCCACAATCCGAACCAAGTGGAGCATCTGTAAGGCAGCAGTGTCTCCAGGAGCCTTCTGGAGAGGAGGTGTGGGAGAACCTGGATATTGCAAAGCAATGGCTGTCTTAATTGTCACATGAGAACGAGTGACATTAGGTAACAAATGGAGAAGGGAGGTTATGAATCACCATTCCTCCTCCTTCATCTCCTTCTCTACCTTTTTTTCTCTACTCATCTTAATGTCCTTAAAGCAGTGTTGTTCAGTAGACAAGTTCCTGAAATGTGGAAATGTTCTCTATCTGGGAGAACACTTGAATCGATTGTGGATCTGTGGATCCATTATGCTAGCCACTAACCATATGTGGCTATTGAGGAATTGAAACAGAACTCAGAAACTAAAACTTTAAATTTAAATAACTGCACGAGGCCATTTTTCTTGTTTAGTCGCTATGTTATGTCCGACTCTTTTACCACCCCATGGCCTGTAGCCTGCCAGGCTTCTCTGTCCATGGGATTTCCCAGGCAAGAATACTGGATTGGGTTGCCATTTCCTTCTCCAAGGGATCTTCCCAACCCAAGGGTCGAACCCACGTCTCCTATACTGGAAGGTGAATTTTTTACAACTGAGCCATCAGAGAAGCCCAACCACATACGGCCAGTGGTTACCATACTGCCCCAGTGCAAAGAGGTTAGAGCATCATTGTTTTTATTATCTTCTATCTTATCCTAAGCCTAATTCCTGTTCTTTATCAATTCAGCTCTTTCTAATGAAATCTACCCTATTCTTTTTCTCAGTTGAGGGAACTCTAGCTTTCTGCTTTTCCATTCAGCACATTTGATTCTTTTCCTATTATCTCAGTTGCCAAGTCCTTTATATTTGACTCCTTGCTGATCATATTTCCTAATGCCAACGAGCTGAGAAACTAAAACAGAGGCAACAGCACACAGCTCTCATTTCTGTGGTCATGTTTCCTTAAACATTTCTTCCAGTCCCCTTACCTGTAACTCTCACCCCACTAAAACATAACTGTGCTGTACAAGGTTGCTTAATCTTCCTGTCTCATTACATCCTGATTCTACTGTGAACAATGTTCAGGATGTGCACTTCTACTTACACCCCAACAGTTCTTCCTTCATGGGAATTTGATGAAATCTGGGGTGATTTTTCTGTTTTGTTCTTTTCCTGGTGTTTTCTGGGTAAAATGGACAGATTTTCTCACAAGGACCAAAATTCTTGGGGGAAGGGATTTTGCTCTTTTCTAAGGCATTGCACACCCTAGAATGTCATGTCTACATTTTTATATTTTTTTTTACAGCTTGGGATATCGTAGTACCCTCTTGAAAGACAAAGTAATCAGCATCTTTCATGGAAGCTGATGGATTCTACTGATCTAGAATTTCTTAAGCCTTGTTTAAGCAACTGTTCTATCCCCGTTCGTTTACATGGCACCCACTGGGTGGACACATACATTCCAGAAAAACTCTTTGGAATATGTTTGTATGTTATATGTGAGCCTCTGATGTCATATATATATACCTGCTGCTGCTGCTGCTAAGTCGCGTCAGTCATGTCCAACTCTGTGCGACCCCATAGACGGCAGCCCAACAGGCTCCTCTGTCCCTGGGATTCTCCAGGCAAGAATACTGGAGTGGGTTGCCATTTCCTTCTCCAATATATATATATATATATATCTAAATTATATTAATAAGCTCTAGAAATTGTTTTAAAAAATAGATGAAAGATATTTTTAAAAATCTTAAAAACGGAGAAGAAATTGAGAGAAATGTTAAGGATAATAGAACCAAAACCTTTTGTATTTGCCTCTATGTTATATGGATGGAGGAGCCTGGTTGGCTGCAGTCCACAGGGTCGCGAAGAGTCGGACACGACTGAGCGACTTCACTTTCACTTTTCACTTTCATGCATTGGAGAAGGAAATGGCAACCCACTCCAGTGTTCTTGCCTGGAGAATCCCAGGGACGGGGGAGCCTGGGGGGCTGCCGTCTCTGGGGTCACACAGAGTCGGACACAACTGAAGTGACTTAGCCGTAGCAGTAGCGTTCCTATGAGAGGTACTGAGCCTAGATCTTGCTCAAGTTGTTTAAAATCAGACTATTCTTCAATGAGTCAAATAAAAAGTCTGGGGGATGGAGGCAGCATTTGATTAAATGAGACTTTTCTTTTTGTGTATAACAGTCAAATGCTATGCCTGATCCTTAATTGGATTCCTGATATGAACAAAACAACTCTAGAAATAACTTTGGGGATACTTGGAAAAATTTTTAAATAGGCTGTTAAGGAATTATAAATTTTATTGGTAATGTATATATGAATAATTTGTTATATTGATTAATTTATATTTAGGATTATATTTTATAATTATATAAAATTATACAATTGATTATATAACTGATACCAATTAGCTAAGTATAATTTTATTTCTATGTATGAATATATTTATTGATGTATCTTTATTTTTTATTAAATTTATTTAGTTTTAATTGGAGGATAATTGCTTTACAATATTGTGCTGGTTTCTGCCATACGTCAACATGAATCAGTCATGGAAGCAGCCTAGATGCCCATCGACAGATGAATGGGTAAAGAAGTTGTGGTACCTATGTACAGTGGAGTATTACTCGGTCATAAAAAGAACATATCAGATTCAGTTATAATGAAGTGGATGAACCTAGAACCTATTATACACAGTGAAGTAAGTCAGAAAGAGGAAAACAAATATCATATATTAATGCATATGTATGGAATTTAGAAAGATGGACTGATGAACCTATTTGCAGGGCAGCAGTGGAAACGGAGACATTGTGGCCACAGCTGGAGAAGGAGAGGATGGGATGAGTTGGGAGAGTAGCACTGAAAAGTATGTCTGTCTTTTTAAAGATGCATGCTGAATTATGTAGGAACAAAATCTCCTGATGACAGAAGTCCTCTTCATGGTAATTCAGCAATAAAATGGATGAAGTGAATATGGCAAAATGTGAACTGTTAAATCTAAGTGATGGCTTATGGTTTTCTATTTGTTTTCTGTATAGTTGAGAATTTTTGTAATAAAATTAAACATAATGATAGCTAGGTGTTGGCAAATTATAGCCATGGGCCAAATCTGGCTCACTGCCTTGTTATTTTATTGGGACACAACCATTTTCTTTGGCTTATGTATTGTCTGGCTATGTTCCCTCTAGAACAGCAGAGCTGAGTAGTTATGACAGAGACCATGTAGCCTGCAAAGCCTAAAATAATTACTTTTCTGGCTCTTTACAGAAAAAGTTTGCTGACTCCTGCACCAGATGGATAGATTTTTTTGTAATACAAAATATGATTCATTAATACATTAGTTGATTTTAGGAGAATTCAGAAGATTGGAGATTACGAAAAAAAATCAGGAAGACTGAAAATAACCACCAAAATTAAAGCAATTAATCATTGAGGAAAAGATACATCTTTATAATCAAATTGTATTTTTAGCTTTTTATTTTCAGAAAGACTTTTTAAATTCACTAAAATAGTCTTCAGTCTAACTCTTCTTCCTTTCCTTTAAGTCAGATACAAGGAGACTTTTCATTTTTCTCTAATCAGTTCTAGAATGAGAGTCCAACATCATCACATCTTTATGTGGTTTTCTCTAAATGGAAAGATTATTAATTGGCAGGGGAATCCTATGTGACTCTGAAAACACTGGATCCTACTGAAATATCTTACCATAAGAGTAGTGAAGAGATAGCTATTGTCAATTCTTTTTTTTTAATTAAAATAAAAAAAAATTTTTTTTGGTTCTACTGGGTCTTTATTGCTGCTTTCTCTAGTTTCTTTTGTTGTGGAGCAAAGGCTCTAGGTGCGGACTTCAGCAGTTGCAGCACGTGGGCTTCCTGGCTCTAGAGTGTGCAGGCTTCGGTAATTGTGGCATATGGGTTCAGTCACTCTGCAACATGTGGAATCTTCCCAGACAAGGGATGGAACCCATGTCTCCTTCATTGGCAGGCAGATTCTTCATCCACGGCACCACCAGGGAAGTCCCAAAACTTAAAAAAAAAAAAAAAAAATTCTCATTGAGCATCCACCGCATGACTGCATATTCAGTATTGTGCTAGGTGGAACTTTGAAAATAAGTTTGAACTCTGTTTTTAAAGATGTCACCCATAGCTGGGACACAACCATGCTCATTGGCTTTTGTACTGTCTATGGCTATGTTCCCTGTAGAGCAGCAGAGCTGAGTAGTTATGTAGCCATCACTTAGATTTAACAGTTCACAGTTTGCCATATTTACTTCCTTCATTTTACTGCTAAATTACCATGAAGAAAGTTTCTGTCATCATGAGATTTTGTTCCGACATAATTCAGCATGCATCTTTAAAAATAAAGACAAACCTTTCAACGCTACTCTCCCCGTTCATCCCATTCTCTCCATCCCCCACTGTGTCTCCAGTGTCTACTTTTCCACCTGCTGCCCTGCACATAGGTTCATCACTACTATCTCTCTAGATTTCATATTACTGAAACAGAAGTATTACTACTCCCTTCTGGATGACTGTCCAACTCACACATGTGTGTATTAGGTACCACTGCAGGGTACTCTTTGAACTTCATATGCAAGTTCAGTCCTCCCTTTTACCTGTAATAAATTGTCATCAGTTTAGTTCTATGAATTTTTTTTCTTTGGCTTCTCTCAGGGAGTCATCTCAGGGAGTCGTACATGGCTAAAGCAACTTGGCACACATGCATACACACACGCATGTCCCTAGGGATTAGGGACTGGAGTTACAAAGATGGGTGCAACATGGTTCCTGCCCTTAAGTGGCTCCAAATGAGCTGGGATGAGAAAGAAAACAGATTTTTTTTTCTACCAACATGTTAAATAGAAATGCACACAAGGTGCTTTGGGAACCTACATGTTTATGATACAAAATTCTTGATTTCTTCTTTTTTCTGTAGCTTACCTAAATCAACTCTTGCTATATTAATACTTTAAATTTGTATCTGTGCCTCTCTGTCTTTATTATTGCTGTCATAACTCCCTTCCTGGCCCTCTTCACCTGGCATTGCCAGGCCATACCTCTAATTGCACTTCTGCTTTCTTCTCTTTAGTCAGTTTTGTATTCATTTTCCACAATATTCTTTCTGCAGCATTGCTTTCCTTATGCCATGTCTCTTCTCAGGAAACTGCAGTAACCATATTTCCTCCCAGGTCAAAAGGTCTTAATATTGCAACCTCTTGGAGACAAATTTGTGTCTCCAACTTACTATATCTGGTGCAAACAAAATGCAGTCAGCCTCAATGGTTTTAATATTTTCCAACATTGCCTTTCATTTTGGAAGACTCTGCTTTTGATGATGGTGATACTGATATGTTTCAGCAACATATGTTCATCGGTATCTATCTAGAATATTTTCCATTTAAGGGTAAGTGTATAGCCTATGAGATGGTGGAAAGTTTTATTCACCGTTTTCAGAAACAATTATTTGCCTGCAGTTTTAAAAAATCAATCCATCAACATTCTTGAGCCCTACTAGGGACTGTACTAGTTTTTAGGAGAGGTAAAAATGGATAATAGAAGTTTCTGTCTTTAAGAAGGCTAAAATCTTGACTGGCTCCCATGGGGGTGATGAGGCTTCTCTCTATTTCAAGACACTCTAAGGTATGTGTGGTAGGGAAAGTGTATAGTGAGTATTCTAAGTCCTGCAAAAGGGAAATAATTTCCACACTAAGGGAATTGGAGAATATTTCATGGAAGTGGTAGATTTTAGGATGACTACCTTCTCAACAAATGGAGATGTAGATGGCAAAGAAGGTAAAAAGGGATATGTATTTTTCAGGCCAAACAAGAGTCAGATTAGATCTAAGTATATTATTTAGGTTGTTCAAGGTAGCAGGGTTGATGAACTGGCGAAATATGGAGGACTTTGAATGCCCTGTTGAGGAATTTGCATGGTATTATACTGCAGACCAAGAACCAGTATTTACCTAGTCAAAGCTATGCTTAAGGAATTTGTCCTGGAAGCTTCATGGTAAATGATAGAGAAGAGATACTGGAGAGAGAAAGATAAATTTGGAGGCCATCATAGTGGTTTGGGTAATGAATCTGAAATAGTGTGGTTTCAGGGAAAGGAAAAAAGAAATGGGTATATGATGGAGTAAAATAGACAGTATTGAATGATAGATTTAATGAAGATGAAGGAATAGATGATGGGGACTAGAGAGCAATACCTCCCTCCTTTTGAAATTGGGTGCAATGGGAGAAAAAGGAATCTATCTGAGGTTTGGTGTAACAACTGATCAGTTTTTAACATTTTCTTTGTGTTTCTTTTCCCTCTTCTACTTAAAAAAATGCAAACCTTTATCCAGACTTAAAATCTATCCATATTTTGGCACATTAGCTCTCTCATTGTGAGCAAATATCTTCTTGGTATATTTTTTATAATTTGTGTATTTGTATATTTTGAATAATTTGAAAGTTGCATATATTATGACACTTCATTTCTAAATACTATCGTATATATCTCCTAATAGCAAACACTCTGCTATATAATCAGTCCTTGAACCAAAAAGCATCAAAAAAAATGCTGTTAATGAACAATGACACACTGAACAGAAAAGAATACTCGAGTCCACAGTGTTGCTCAGAAGGGATAATGGTGCTAATGGTAAGATCTTTCAAGGAGACTGTCAGCTAAAATATAGGAAAAAAAGTAGAATTAGAAAATTGTAATGTTGCACTTAGTGAGATACTAAGTGATCAGGTAAAGATCATCAGTGAATGTTACTATTACTGAATGAAGCTGTGTTGGGAAACCAGGTATTTACATGGTCTCAATATATCACATCATCTCACCAACCGATAAAACTAAGCATTGTTTACAGTGGCAGAAGCTGAAAATAGGCAGCTCCTTGCATGATGCAGTCAAAACTCTATAATGTCACCCATGTAATATTCCTGTCCAAAATGCTTAACCTGAATCTCCAAACGAGAAAACAATCAGGAAAGTCTCAGTTTTGGAATATTCTATAGTAAAAAAAAACCCTGAATTTTAAAAAAATGTCATCTTTGAAGACAAACAGATGAAAAGATGCTCAATATCACTCATTATCAGAGAAATGCAAATCAAAACCACAATGAGGTACCATTTCACACCAGTCAGAATGGCTGCGATCCAAAAGTCCACAAGCAATAAATGCTGGAGAGGGTGTGGAGAAAAGGGAACCCTCTTACACTGTTGGTGGGAATGCAAACTAGTACAGCCACTATAGAGAACAGCATGGAGATTCCTTAAAAAACTGGAAATAGAACTGCCTTATGACCCAGCAATCCCACTGCTGGGCATACACACCGAGGAAACCAGAATTGAAAGAGACATGGGTACCCCAATGTTCATTGCAGCACTGTTTATAATAGCCAGGACATGGAAGCAACCTAGATGTCCATCAGCAGATGAATGGATAAGAAAGCTGTGGTACATATACATAATGGAGTATTACTCAGCCATTAAAAAGAATACATTTGAATCAGTTCTAATGAGGTGGATGAAACTGGAGCCTATTATACAGAGTGAAGTAAGCCAGAAAGAAAAACACCAATACAGTATACTAACACATATATATGGAATTTAGAAAGATGGTAATGACAACCCTGTATGCGAGACAGCAAAAGAGACACAGATGTATAGAACAGTCTTTTGGACTCTGTGGGAGAGGGTGAGGGTGGGATAATTTGGGAGAATGGCATTGAAACATGTATAACATCATATGTGAAATGAATCGCCAGTCCAGGTTCAATGCATGATACTGGATGCTTGGGGCTAGTGCACTGAGACGACCCAGAGGGATGATACAGGGAGGGAAGAGGGAGGGGGGTTCAGGATGGGGAACATGTGTACACCCGTGGCGGATTCATGTTGATGTATGGCAGAACCAATACAATATTGTAAAGTAATTAACCTCCAATTAAAATAAATAAATTTATATTAAAAAATAAAATAAAAATCACCTTTGCTATTAAAAAAAATAAATAAAAAATGTCAATGTTATAATACATAAAATATAGTGGGGGCTTATGCTAGATTTGTTGTTCAGTCACTCAGTCGTGTCTGACTCTTTTGACCCCGTGAATTGCAGCATGCTAGGCTTCCCTGTCCTTCACCATCTCCTGGAGTTTGCTCAAACTCATGTCCATTGAGTCAGTGATGCCATCCAACCATCTCATCCTCTATCATCCCCTTCTTTTCCTGCCTTCAGTCTTTCCCAGCACGAGGGTCTTTTCCATTATAGGAAAATGTGAAGTAGGCTCTTCACATCAGGTGACCAAAGTATTGGAGTTTCAGCTTTAGCATCAATCAGTCCTTCCAATGAATATTCGGGACTAATTGCCTTTAGGATTGACTAGTTTGATCTCCTTGCTGTCCCAAGGTCTCTAGAGAGTCTTCTCCAGCACCACAGTTCAAAAGCATCAATTCTTTGGTGCTTAGCCTTTTTTATTGTCTAACTCTCACATCTGTACATGACTACTGGAAAAACCATAGCTTTGACCATATGGATCTTTGAAGATAAAATAATATCTCTGCTTTTTAATATGCTGTCAAGATTTGTCATTGCTTTTCTTCCAAGGATCAAGCGTTTATTAATTTCATGGCTGCAGTCACCATCCACAGTGATTTTGGAGCCCAAGAAAACAAAGTTTGTCATTGTTTCCATTGTTTCCCCATCTATTTGCCATGAAGTGATGACACTACATGCTGTGATCTTAGTTTTCTGATTGTTGAGTTTTAAGCCAACTTTTTCACTCTCCTCTTTCACTTTCATTAAGAGGCTTTTTATTTCCTCTTCACTTTCTGCCATAAGGGTGGTGTCATCTGCATATCTGAGGTTATTGATATTTCTCCTGGCAATCTTGATTCCAGGTTGTGTTTCATCCAGAACAGCATTTCTCATGATGTACTCTGCATAGAAGTTAAATAAGCAGGGTGACAATATACAGCCTTGACCTTTTAAAACGGACCTTTTCCAGTCCTGTGGCCACTGCTAAGTTTTCCAGATTTGCTGGCATATTGAAGGACATCAAAACTCCACACAATATTTGATTCTTAATTGGATTCAATGCCATCAAGTAAAATAGCATGCTCAAAGGAAAAAATGCATAGGAAAGCAATAAAACTAAGAGATTTTAATTTATATCTTTAGTCATTGACAGATTATAAATATATGATTCTGAAAATAAGTTAGACAAAGACAACAAAAACAAAAAGTAACACAGCAACAAAACCAATGGAAAAATATTATTCACTGCTAAAATTGCTGAAGTTTGAAATAATATATTAACATTCAAATTTGAGGAGCACATTAAAAGAGTGTCATAACCAGTTGAAAATATCTTTAGGAATGTAAGATGGTACAAAGTTAGAAAAATGTATTGCAATATTTAACTATTGTAACAACTCAAAAAAATAACTTCCACAAGTGCTTTAAAAAGCTTGATGTAATTTATCACCTGTTCTAAAGTCAAAGAATGAAAAATAAAGAAATGGGATGATCATTAACTTTATAAAAATGGTGTATCATACAAAAGTCTGCCATTTGTGCTTGATGTCAAATGCTAAACACATTTTAAAAAATATATTTTTATTTATTGTGAGTGCACAGAATCTTAGTTGCAGGATTTCCAATCTTTGTTGGGGTGTGTGGGATCTTTAGCTGCAGCATGTGGGATCTAATTCCCTGACCAGGTCTGAACCCAGGTCCTCTGCATTGGAAGCATGGAATCCCAGCCACTGGAACACCAGGGAAGTCCCAAAATACATTTTTTTAATCATGAAAATGATCCCACTATTATATAATATTTTCTGGAAGTAATAGCCAAATATAAGTATTAGAAGGGAGTTAAAATTATGACTATTCATAAAGCATACATTTTTCTACATGGGAATTCCAAGAGAATCAATTTAAAAATTAATGCAAACAGCAAGAGAATTTATTAAGGTGGCTGAGTACCTAGTTAATAACAAAATTCAATAATCTAAACAATTATCAGTTAGGAATATAATAAACTAGTTTATAGTAACAACTATAAATGTAAACTACCTCATAATGAAGCAGAGAATGAATGTGTAAAATCTACATGATGAAAACTTTAATGCTTTCCTGAGGGACATAAAGACAACATGAAGTGACTGAAAGATACACCTTGGTTTTGTGCAGAAAATCAATGTGATAAAAAGACTCTGAAAATTCTTTTTTTGTGGAATTTGACAAATTCTAGTATATGTAAAGTATAGTAATGAATGAAGTCAAACCTTGAAAGTGAAGTGAAGGTGAAAGTTGCTCAGTTGTGTCTGACTCTTTGTGACCCCATGGACTATACAGTCCATGGAATTCTTCAGGCCAGAATACTGGAGTGGGTATAGCATTTCCCTTCTCCAGGGGATCTTCCCAACCCCAGGGATCCAACCTAAGTCTCCTGCATTGCAGGCGGATTCTTTACCAACTGAGCTATCAGGGAAGCCCTACAAGGTATTAAATATAACACTACAGTAGTTAACACTTTTGGGGATTGAATATGAATAAAAAGATCAATGAAATAGATTAAGAATTTCAAAATAGACTTAACATATACTTAAAGATCTCTGGTGCACAATACAAATGGCTTCTCAGATCATTAAGAAATATGTGCATAATTCAAAAGATGGTGTCGAGGCAAGTGGCCAGCCACTTAGAACAGAATTAACCTGTCACTTATACCAGAAAAAATTCCAGATGGAGAAAGCGTTTAAATGTAAAAGAAGCCAGACATAGAAGAAAAGAACTGAGTAAAAATTAATACCTTAAATTGGGGGATGTTGATCTAAACTTTAAGAGTACAGGATTAATGAATTTTAGCAATATAAAAATTAAAACATGAACATAGCAAATAAGCATCTGCAAAGAAAAAATGAGAGATAAGCTAGAAAAAAATATGTTGTATGTGTAACAAAGTTCAGTTCCCATAGTATGCAAAACTCTTGCAAATCTGTAAGAAAAAGTTGACAACCCCTCCTAAAACAGGCAAACTACATAAATAGATCTTTCACTTAAAAAGGACATAAAATGATTCATAGGTAAAAGTTATTCAATCTTAGTCAGAATTAGATATATAAATAATAATGTCAACAAAAACAAGTAAAAATACGTCACCAGTCAGATTAGCATTTGGTAACAAAATCATTAGATAACACCCATTGTTGGAGAGGAAGTAGAAAAATGGGAAATCAACTCCTTGAGTGAAAGTGGAAGCTCCAGTTGGTACAATGTTTTGGGAAGGTGATTTGACAAGGTAACAAAAGCATTCAGTATACTTGCACTTTGATGCAACAATTTCTATTCTCTGAATTCAACCCACTCATTGCAGTATTTCATTAAGCTTGGTCCTATGTCTATTTTCCATATTGATAATCTCTAGAGTGATTTCAGGCAATAAAAATCTCCAGCCCTGTTTTACTCTGGACTCCAGACCTATGTAACCAAATACATCTCCTCTTGGAAGTTACAAATATAGCTCAATTTCAGTATGTTGAAAATTCACGCTCTTTTTCTCACTTTGACCAGCATCCATTTCCCAAGCTTAATAAGACCACCATCTATTTCTATTCAGTTATTCAAGACTGAAGCCCAAGAGATGTTACTGACACCTTTTTCTTCTGTAACCTTCCACTTCTGATCTGTCACCAAATTCTTCTGATTTCATGACCAAAATATCTTTCAAGTTCATTCCCTTCTCTCCATCTTGACCATCACTATCTTAGGTATGTGATAATGTTCCCTCACCTGGATTATTATCATTGTGTCTTCCTAATAGATCTGCATCCATTCTGATCAGCTTCCAATCTGTTTACTATGTGAGTGCAAGGAAAAGTATTTTCAAGAGCAAAACCCAAGCCTACAAATATGTTCAATGGCTTTTAGCATAAAAGGGAACATAAGTTCTTAGTTTAGGCTAAGAGGTCCTGAATTGTCTGGCACTTGGTCACTCTTGAGTCTCACCTTGTACCACCTGCTATTTGTAAGGAGTCTGAAGGGCCCTCATACACCTCCTCCCCTACAGGTCTCACAATTGCAAGTTTACATGTATTTGTCTGATTTTACTCTCAGTCCTCACCCCTAGATTGTTCTATCCATGAGAATAGGGACCATTCTGATTAATTTTGGAGAAATGCAGGGTATAAGGATCTGGAGGTCTCAATGAGATCAAAGACATGTCTATTAGGAGCAAACGAATGAGATTTATGGAAGAATAGAAGGTTGTGGTCCTAAAACTTTCCCATTAGAATTTAAATGTTAGAAGTGGAACAATTTTGCAAGTCTTAGAGGTGGTCACAGGAACTGGTGTTTATAATGGTATGAATTGTACTCAAGATATTATGTACATGCTTCCTGAGAAATTAAAATCTCCTTAAAGTTGGGGAACAAAATAGTGGAGGTGATAGAATTCCAGTCGAGCAATTTCAAATCCTAAAAGATGATGCTGTGAAAGTGCTGCACTCAATATGTCAGCAAATTTTAAAAACTCAGCAGTGGCCACAAGACTGGAAAAGGTAAATTTTCATTTCAATCCCAAAGAAAGGCAATGCCAAAGAATGCTCAAACTACTGCACAATTGCACTCATCTCACACACTAGCAAAGTAATGCGCAAAATTCTCCAAGCCAGGCTTCAACAGTATGTGAATCGTGAACTTCCAGATGTTCAAGCTGGATTTAGAAAAGGCAGAGGAACCAGAGATCAAATTGCCAACATCCATTAGATCATAAAAAAAAGCAAGAGAGTTCCAGAAAAACATCTGCTTGCTTTATTGACTATGCCAAAGGCTTTGACTGTGTGGACTGCAACAAAGTGTGGGAAATTCTGAAAGAGAAGGGAATACCAGATCACCTGACCTGCCTCCTGAGAAATCTGTATGCAGGTCAGGAAGCAACAGTTAGAACTGGACATGGAATAACAGACTGGTTCCAAATAGGAAAAGGAGTACATCAAGGCTGTGTATTGTCACCCTGCTTATTTAACTTATATGCAGAGTACATCATGCAAAATGCTGGACTGGATGAAGCACAAGCTGGAGTCAAGTTTGCTGGAAGAAATATCAATAACCTTGGATATGCAGATGACACCACCCTTATGGCAGAAAGTGAAGAAGAACTAAAGAGCCTATTGATGAAAGTGAGAGAGGAGAGTGAAAGTTGGCTTAAAACTCAATATTCAGAAAACTAAGATCATGGCATTTGGTCCCATCACTTCATGGGAAATAGATGGGGAAACAGTGTCAGACTTTATTTTTTTGGGCTCCAAAATCACTGCAGATGGTGACTGCATCCATGGAATTAAAAGACACTTGCTCCTTGGAAGAAGACTTATGACCAACCTAGACAGCATATTAAAAAGCTGAGACATTACTTTGTCAACAAAGGTCCATCTAGTCAAAGCTATGGTTTTTCCTGTGGTAATGTATGGATGTGAGAGTTGGACTGTGAAGAAAGCTGAGCACCGAAGAATTGATGCTTTTGAACTTTGGTGTTGGAGAAGACTCTTGAGAGTCCCTTTGACTGCAAGGAGATCCAGCCAGTCCATCCTAAAGGAAATCAGTCCTGAATATTCATTGGAAGAACTGATGCTGAAGCTAAAACTCCAATACTTTGGCCATCTGATGCAAAGAACTGACTCAATGGAAGAGACCCTGATGCTGGGAAAGATTAAAGGTGGGAGAAGAGGATGACGCAGGATGAGGTGATTGGATGGCATCACCAACTCAGTGGACATGAGTTTGAGTAAAGTCCGGGTGTTGGTGAAGGACAGGGAGGCCTGGCATGCTGCAGTCCATGGGATCAGAAGGAGTCGGACACAACCAAGCAACTGAACTGAATTGAAATTTGGGGAGTTTATCTTTTTACTTCTGCTTCCCTAGTGTTTCCTGGGGCCCCCTAAATACCCAATAAACAGTTTAAGTTAAGTTGAATTCAAAGGCCCTATTTTAAAGAAATTCTGGGGACTTCCCTGGTGGTCCAGCGGCTAAGACTTTGCTCCCAATAATGATGGCCTGGGTTCAATCCCTGGTCAGGGAAGTAGATCCCACATGCTGCAACTAAGAGTCTGCGTGTGCATGCTGAAACCGAGACTTGGCACAGCCAAATAAATTAATTAATTAAAAAAAAAAAGAAATGCTGCCACTCTTGTTATAGCATTTTTCTAGACTCATCCCACAATTACTTCCATCACATCTTGAAAAGAAATTGGTATCTTCTGTATTCATTTTTTCATCACTTGATCTCAAGCAGTGATTTCTTTTTAAAAATTTTTATACCACGGGAGATTTCCAAAGTGAATTGCTGTTGCAGTCAGTGAGCAGTGCATATTTTTTGGCAATTATGACAAACATAACAAGAAACTTGGGAACAGGTTTTTAAAACATGCTTCTGGTTCATGGGAGGATTTTTCAACTCAAGCAGCTGCAGACCTCATCAAAATTTCATGATATAATTAACTAGTTAATATGAAATGCTGATGACTAACCCCTGGAACTGCACATCCAAGCAGTCAAACTAGTATATTATGAGTCACAGAACTGTGAACTTAAGAGTCAGTGAGAACACCCAAGAAAATCTGCATCCATTCAGAGCTATTGATTGTGAAGTGAGAATAAGAGAAATGCCCAGTCCTATCAGAAATTGTGTCAGTGTCACATCATCAACTCTTTATCTTGGACTAATCATATCAGGGAATAGCTACAAGATATTATGAAAGTTTTTACCATTAAACATATTTACTTCCATTCAGAGATGTTAAGTTTGATTCTCTGCAAATTAAGTGAAGAGTGTATAGAAAACTTGTCTCAAAATGTCCTTAAAATGTTGATTCTCAGGTCTTTGTATTTACTAAATTTGTATTTCTAGAGAGGGGGACCCAGATAATGATATTTTTGATTTGTGTTCAAAGTGGCTTGTATGTGCTTTAAAATTTGAGAGCCTATGATATAGAAGCTTACTTAATAAGGATTTTATTCCTAGATTCGGAGAAGGCAATGGCAACCCACTCCATACTCTTGCCTGGCAAATCCCACGGACGGAGGAGCCTGGTAAGCTGCAGTCCATGGGGTCGCTAGGAGTCGGACACGACTGAGCGACTTCACTTTTCACTTTCATGCATTGGAGAAGGCAGTGGCAACCCACTCCAGTATTCTTGCCTGGAGAATCCCAGGGATGGGGGGAGCCTGGTGGGCTGCTGTCTCTGGGGTCACACAGAGTCAGACACAACTGAAGCGACTTAGCAGCAGCAGCATTCCTAGATTGTCTTGGTGTAGACATCACAGCTGTTACACAAATGAATAGAGACTCAATGATCCCAGGAGTATTCCCTAATTTAAGTTGTTATTGCCAGTATCTGACATTTTCAGCAGTGGAGAAGGTTCTGGTGTTTCTGTTCAGTTCAGTTCAGTTCAGTCGCTCAGTCGTGTCCGACTCTTTGTGACCCCATGAGCCGCAGCACGCCAGGCCTCCCTGTCTGTCACCAACTCCCAAAGTTTACCAAACTCATGTCCATTGAGTCGGTGATGCCATCCAAACATCTCATCCTCTGTCGTCCCCTTCTCCTCCTGCCCTCAGTCTCTCCCAGCGTCAGGGTCTTTTAAAATGACTCAGCTCTTCGCATGAGGTGGCCAAAATATTGGAGTTTCAGTTTCAGCATCAGTCCTTCCAATGAACACCCAGGACTGATCTCCTTTAGGATGGACTGGCTGGATCTCCTTGCAGTCCAAGGGACTCTCAAAAGTCTTCTCCAACACCACAGTTCAAAAGCATCAATTCTTCAGCACTCAGCTTTCTTCATAGTCCAACTCTCACATCTATACATGACTACTGGAAAAACCATAACCTTGACTAGACAGACCTTTGTTGACAAAGTAATGTCTCTGCTTTTGAATATGCTGTCTAGGTTGGTCATAGCTTTTCTTCCAAGGAGCAAGTGTCTTTTAATTTCATGGCTGCAATCACCATCTGCAGTGATTTTGGAGCCCCCCAAAATAAAGTCAGCCACTGTTTCCACTGTTTCCCCATCTATTTGCCATGAAGTGTTGGGACTGGGTGCCAACCAGTGTTTCTGTTAATAGGGAGAATTTGCCTGAAATTGCCAAGAAGACAAACTTTGGAGTCAATTCCCTGGTGGCTACATGGTAAAGAACAATGCAGGAGACACAGATTTGATACCTGGCTTGGGAAGATATCTGGGATGAGGGCTTGCAACCCACTCCAATGTTCTTGCCTGGAATATGTACAGGGAAGCCTGTACAGGCCACGGTCCATAGGGTCACAAAGAGTTGAACATAACTGAAGTGACTTAGCATGCACTCATGCACTCATGGGTTATTAAGTAACACAGTCTTGGGTGAATATATAGAGGTAAAAAGGAATTAATATGTTGCGTGAAAACTTCTGCAATAGAAGTTTGTACAAAATTCTCTAGGAGAAGAGTAAAATGCAAACACTCATCTGCTTTAAAGAATAAGAGGGATCTTCACAGAGGAGTTAGCATTTGAGATGAATACTGATGGGATGTGAAGGATGTCTGTAAGATGAAGAGGGAATGTAGGGGTAGGAGAGATGCATCGTCTTAGAGGGAACTGATTATGCCAAAGTCACAATGAGCCAAAGCCTAGACAGTTTAAAGAGACAGGATTTGGCAAGTGATTGTTCTTTGGGTTAGCTCTGCTGTAACTGGCTATGTTTTGTTTATTCCAGGAGGGCACATGGTGAACTTTCTTTTTCTCCTGCAGCTGTTGTTGTTTAGCTGCTATCATGCCCAACTCTTTTGTGACCCCAGACTCCTCTTTCCATGAAATTTCCCAGGCAAGAATACTGGAGTGGGATGCCATTTCCTTCTCCAGGGGATCTTCCTGACCCAGGGATTGAACCCAAGTGTCCCTCATTGGCAGGCAGATTCTTTAACACTGAGCCACCAAGGAAGCTCTTTCTGCCATAGAGTGGGTTGCAAAAGGCCCCACAGGGATAGCATGCCACGTAGGTTATCATTCTCCCCTTCCTCCATCATGGCCTCATTGGGACACACCCTAGCAGGTGTCTATGCAATCATCACCCACTTGCTCACATCAGCCCACATCAGAATTATTTTTCCGAAGGCCAAGCAATACTCTCTGGTGTTTGTTCAACAGTTGGTTTATATTACTCATCTGTGAAGCATCTTAAGATGCCCCATGATAAGTTGCTTCTCCTCCATGCAAGCTGGGGATGAGACTCTGGCTGGGAAAGTTTCATGCCCATTTTATTTATACAATCAGGATCTAAAACAACTCTCTTAAATGCTGGGTCTTCCTCTACAAACATTTGTTTAACCATTAATACTGTTGCTTATCTGTTTTGTATCTTCTTTCTGGAGGGTGGATGACCTCAGCCTGTGTGTATGTTGGTATGGATGTCTTTGCTATAAACTCTTCACACTGTACTGAAGATTCTTCTTCTCTCATTGTCTTTTGTTTACTGTCAGGACTTCTGGATTTAGAAAAAGTCTCATGGGGCTAGATATTCCATTGTGAAATTTCCACAGGTCTTTCTTCCTAATTCTAGAAATAGGGGCTTTTTGGCATTGAATGAGACCTTACTTATAAAGCCTGCTAGGGTTGGGGTTCCTCCACGATGGGATGTTTCATAAATGAGGTTTGACCTCCTGTGGTCACTTTCTCTTTAAAGAGAGTATTTCCCAGAGGCCTTCTGTTTGATGAGGCAGGTGGTACAAAGAGGGCCACACCCACAGCATGCTACGGTCCATGAGCCAGCCACCTGCGCCTCAAAATGTCCCTCTTCCTCCCACACTCAGATCCCAACAAATACTTGGCATAAGAATATCCATCAATTATTGAAACAAAAAAAATGTTCTGTCAGTGGAATATTTTGAGAAAGTGATGGATAATGAATTTATAGATGCCTGCCAGTGAATGAAATTCAATAATTTAATCATGCAATAAACTTGGGTTGTGTTCTGATTATGTGTCATATGCTATGCTCGATGTTAGAGAGTCAGCATATCCATATGGATATGTCACAGTTCAAAGAGCATGGTGCCCTTATGGAAAATAATGACAGTTATTTTATATATGTATTATCTGTTTTCCTTTAAGTCAGTGGAGTCACTTTCCTTTAAGTCATATTCTGCAAGCCAGGAATGTGACAAGCTAAAGTTATTGCAAGGAACCTCTGATAGCTTATATTTTCCCATCATTATAGACTAAGTAGATAGACCCCCAATTTATATATTCTCCATTTATTAGCTAAACACTGGTAATTCCAAAAATTAGTTCAAATTTTCACGTATGTATAAAATATTTCAAATATTTATAAAAATTATCTTCTTCATAAAATTAATAAAATACAAATAAATTAATTAATTGTAATTTCAATAATTGAGTATTTTCTTGGCAGATATTCGTTAGTGATATTACAATCCAATAAAAAGCTTTTATATAAATGCAAACTATGTAAATATTTAAAAGGAGAACTGCGTACTTTAAAAACAGAAACCACTCAGAACCACTGACCATTAAACTGTTAACATGAATGAGCCTAAGTCATTTTAAAACAAATAATGAGTAATCACTTGCCTGCGTACTAAGTCACTTCAGTCATGTCTGACTCTTTGTGACCATATGGACTGTAACCCACCAGGCTCCTCTGTCCATGGGATCCTCCAGGCAGGAATTCTGGAGTGGGTTGCCATGCCCTCTTCCAGGGGAACTTCCTGATACAGGGATCAAACCCCTGTCTCTTATGTCTCCTGCACTGGCAGGCAGGTTCTACCTGGGAAACCCTGAGTAGTCCCCTAATATTCCTTTTCTTTTTTTTTACCCACAAGGAATCTTCCAAGTGTTTTTGAGAATTTGGTATTAATCTTTCATTTATTCCACTAGTATTTATTGAGTGCCTACAACTAGGCACTCACTGCTGTATCTAGCACAAAATATTGTACAACAACCTGACAAATAATGGAGAGAGTAACTATTTAAGAAGATATAAATTCCTTTTTTTGTGATGAATTTGCTTTTCTCATAAATTTATAGAAAGTTGTTAATGTTTCAAATAAAACGTTATTGACCCTGATAAACAATATGGTCTTCAATATGAATGCAGAAAAACATGGATGAAGCAAAAAAATTTTTTTTAATTACAGAAATTGTAAATATGGTTAGATTTCCTCTCAGTTGCTCTTGGGCCTAACGCTTGAATTACCTTTTTAAACCACATGTTTGATACAAAAATGTTAAATAGTTTTAAGCTTTCCAAAGTTCAAAACTTAATAGATTTGTTGAAATAGTCTCTAGTAGTATTTTTAAAATGTAATTTAATTATTTTACTTTTGGCTCGCTGGCTCTTGTTTCTACGTGGGCTTTCTCTGATTGTGGTGAGCTGGGGGCACCTCTCTGCCACGTGCAAGCTTCTCATTGCGGTGGCTTCTCTTGTCACAGAGCACAGGCTCCAGAGCACAGGCTGAGAAGCTGTGGTGCATGGGTTCAGTTGCCCCGTGGCATGTCAGATCTTCCTGGATCAGGGATCCAACCCGTGTTCCCTGCATTGGCATGCAAACCACTGGACCACCAGCGAAGTCCAATATTGTTTTATATTCACAATTAGTAGTAGAATATAAGCACTGAAAATAAAAACTGAGCATAAAATTCCTTGTGATTATCTGCCACATGTATTTTACTGCAGTTGAGCTAGCAGACCAAAAGACTTTCAGAGTTAATGAAAGTATTTGAAAACCTCCTTAACTCCTAAAGTTAAAGTGTATTTTTTTAAAATTTTATTTTATTTTTAAACTTTACATAATTGTATTAGTTTTGCCAAATATCAAAATGAATCCATCACAGGTATACATGTGCTCCCCATCCTGAACCCTCCTCCCTCCTCCCTCCCCATACCATCCCTCTGGGTCGTCCCAGTGCACTAGCCCCAAGCATCCAGTATCGTGCATTGAACCTGGACTGGCATCTCGTTTCACACATGATATTTTACATGTTTCAATGCCATTCTCCCAAATCTTCCCACCCTCTCCCTCTCCCACAGAGTCCATAAGACTGTTCCATACATCAGCGTCACTTATGAACATTCACTACTTCTGTGTGCATGATGAAATGAATCACTCACCATTTTTAAAAGCATCTTTCTTTTTAAGGATCTTATATAGAGTTTATTTAACTGTCTTTGAATTTCAGGATGTATTGCACTTAAAATGAAAGGCTATCAAAGCTTGCTGAAAGATAAGTGAGTGCTCCAGTGGTTGAGTTATGTCTAGAGTTAGCTGATTCTTTTCAGCAGTGAGCGAGTGAGTACACTGTGACAGTTTAACCATCGTTTCAACTTAACTGCATAGATAATTAAGAGCTTCTTGCTTACTAGGGGTTATTAATATATCAAGATGGTATTTGTGGAATCTTAGCTAGGTTGTGACTTTTCAGACTTTGACAGTTGATAAATTGTGAGTTTGATACACGCTAGAGTCTCCCAGACCCCATCCTGAAAGCAGTCTCAGGACCAAGTGGTGATGTATGGTCATTGGATTCTCCAAGTTAGGGTGAATATTTGATCTAAATAGTACTCTAATTTTAAAATGAAATAGAAACACTACTAGAAACTGAATGGACTCAACAGAGAGGATGAACTCAAGAGAGATACTATTAAAAACTGAATGGGCCTGGGAGAGACAATGGACTCAACAGAGACTCTACTAGAAGCAGAATGGACTCAACAGAAACGATGAACTCAAAAGAGAAACTGCTGAAAACTGATTGGACTCAGTAGAGACAATGGACTCAACAGGGACACTACTAGAAATGGAATGGACTTTCTTTTATTGTCTAACTCCATATTTGTCCCTCTGGAGGTACCTCCCAGCTCTGACCATAACTGTAAATGTTATCTCACTCAGTCTGAGGAGAGGTACATGGTGAATTGGAATCAAATTTGTGGGTTTGACTATTATTTCATGTCCATTCTACCTTATTATCTTACCACTTGTCACAGGGGCTTTATATTAATATTGTTTTGGTAGATTAGTGAGTCTTATAAATGTATGTTCTCAGCAAGAACTCAAACTTTCTTTTCTGGTGGGTGTGACCAATTAGTATAACTTCACAGACATACTCATTATTCTCTGTAACAACTGAAATTACTCAGATAGAACTTAGGTTTTTTATTTTTTTCCCTTTAGAATTTTTTTAAATCATAAGTGTACACCTGCTTCTTTACATACACATTTAACATTTTTTAAGGAATAATGTTATGTCCCATTACACCAGATTCCTGGTTAATAGCTTTGCAAAACTTTGAGAAAAACCTTGAAAAAGGTTTCATTTGTCATTTGAAACACTGTCAAAGAAGGAGAAGAAAAGATAGAGAAGAAAAAGGCAACCTACTCCGATATTCTTGCCTGGAAAATCCCATGGACAGAGGAGCCTGGTGGGCTATGGTCCATGAGGTCGCAAAAGAATCAGACACGATTTAGTGACTGCACAATTCTCTTACAAAGATTACTAGGAACATGGCTGTCATGGTTATGGAGGAGGACCTGGAGGTCATAATTTTGGAGATCTCTCTGTTTATGGAGGAGGAAGAGGAAAATATCATGATGGAGGTCCTGAATTTGGCAGCCAGGGTGGGCTCTCGATGTGGTTATGGCAACTGTGAAAGTGGAGATAATGGAAGTGGAATTTACAATGATTTTGGAAATGATAACCACCAACTTTCTAATTCAACTTTCCAATGTAGAACTTAGTTTTGAAGACAAAGCATTTCACATACTTCAAAGACATGGAAACATTTAGAAGATAAACTGTGTTTTAAAAGTCCTATTTAAATTTATGTGATATTAAAAGTGAGTTTTCCTTGGAAATATTTAAGGAAAATTATGGTTATTTATTAAGCCCTCTACCACTCATTTTTAAGTCATACCTTGAATCAGGCTGACATATTTCTGGGTGGCAAAGTTCTTTCCCACAAAGAAATGTTATGTTGTATCAGATGCAAGGAGGTTTCTTCTAATTCTAATAGTTTATGATTCTACAAAAGAAATATGTTTATAATAAGTACATTTTGTTATAAATTTAAGAGAGAGGGAAATTTGGAATTGTATTAAGTGAAGCTGCAAGGTCATGGTTATATGTAATTCCCTAATGATTTTTTGTGTAGTTAACTTTTCTATCCGGTATAGTTGTAAACTATTATTATTTTATACCACAGTACTTATCATACAGTGTGAACTCAATATATTTTTGGATTATAATCACATCTTCGGAACAACAGTGATTATTGCCTGCTCTACCACTTCAGTTCACAAAAGACACATGAGGGCCTGAGACGGTAAAAAAGACTTGTCCAAGGTCACCTCAGGTCTTAGACTCTTTTAATACTTTTTTCTACACCAGCCTAGCCTGTCTATGTAAGATTTCATAAATTGAGCCATTTTTATTGACAGAAAAAATACCACTGAGATAAAACATTAAAATTAGTGTAAGTGAGAAATAGATTTAAGGGACTAGATCTGATAGAGAGCCTGATGAACTATGGATGGAGGTTCATGACATTGTACAGGAGACAGGGATCAAGACCATCCCCAAGAAAAAGAAATGAAAAAAAAAAAAAACAAACTGGCTGTCTGAGGAGGCCTTACAAATAGCTGAGAAAAGAAGAGAAGAGAAAAGCAAAGGAGAAAAGGAAAGATATAAGCATCTGAATGCAGAGTTCCAAAGAATAGCAAGGAGAGATAAGAAAGCCTTCCTCAGTGATCAATGCAAACAAATAGAGGAAAACAACAGAATGGGAAAGACTAAAGGTCTCTTCAAGAAAATTAGAGATACCAAGGGAACATTTCATGCAAAGATGGGCTCAATAAAGGACAGAAATGGTATGGACCTAACAGAAGCAGAAGATATTAAGAAGAGGTGGCAAGAATACACAGAAGAACTGTACAAAAAAGATCTTCATGACCCAGATAATCACGATGGTGTGATCACTGACCTAGAGCCAGACATCCTGGAATGTGAAGTCAAGTGGGCCTTAGGAAGTATCACTATGAACAAAGCTAGTGGAGGTGATGGAATTCCAGTTGAGCTATTTCAGATCCTAAAAGATGATGCTGTCAATATGCCAGCAAATTTGGAAAACTCAGCAGTGGCCACAGGACTGGAAAAGGTCAGTTTTCATTCCAATCCCTAAGAAAGGCAATGCCAAAGGATGCTCAAACTACTGCACAATTGCACTTATCTCACACACTAATAAAGTAATGCTCAAAATTCTCCAAGCCAGGTTTCAACAATACATGAACCGTGAACTTCCAGATGTTCAAGCTGGTTTTAGAAAAGGCAGAGGAACCAGAGATCAAATTGCCAACATCTGCTGGATCATGGAAAAAGCAAGAGAGTTCCAGAAAAACATCTATTTCTGCTTTATTGACTATGCCAAAGCCTTTGACTGTGTAGATCACAATAAACTGTGGGAAATTCTGAAAGAGATGGGAATACCAGACCACTTGCCCTGCCTCTTGAGAAATCTGTATGCAGGTCAGGAAGCAACAGTTAGAACTGGACATGGAACAACAGACTGGTTCCAAATAGGAAAAGAAGTATTTCAAGGCTGTATATTGTCACCCTGCTTATTTAACTTATATGCAGAGTACATCAAGAGAAATGCTGGGCTGGATAAAGCACAAGCTGGAATCAAGATTGCTGGGAGAAATATCAATAACCTCAAATATGCAGATGACACCACCCTTATGGCAGAAAGTGAAGAAGAACTAAAGAGCCTATTGATGAAAATGAAAGAGGAGAGTGAAAAAGTTGGCTTAAAGCTTAACATTCAGAAAACTAAGATCATGGCATCTGGTCCCATCACTTCATGGCAGATGGATGGGGAAACAGTGGAAACAGTGGCAAACTTTATTTTTTTCAGTTCCAACATCACTGTAGATGGTGATTGCAGCCACAAAATTAAAAGATGCTTACTCCTTGGCAGGAAAGTTATTAACAACCTAGACAGCATATTAAAAAGCAGAGACATTACTTTGCCAACAAAGGTCTGTCTAGTCAAGGCTATGGTTTTTCCAGTAGTCAGGTATGAATGTGAGAGTTGGAATATAAAGAAAGCTGAGCACAGAAGAACTGATGCTTTTGAACTGTGCTGCTGGAGAAGACTCTTGAGAGTCCCTTGGACTGCAAGGAGATCCAACCAGTCCATCCTAAAGGAGATCAGTCCTGGGTGTTCATTGGAAGGACTGATGCTGAAACTGAAACTCCAATACTTTGGCCATCTGATGTGAAGAGCTGACTCATTTGAAAAGACCCTCATACTGAGAGAGATTGAAGGCGGGAGGAGAAGGGGACGACAGAGAATGAGATGGGTGGATGGCATTACCAACTCAATGGACATGAGTTTGGGTAAACTCCAGGAGTTGGTGATGGACAGGAAGGCCTGGTATGCTGCAGTCCATGGGGTTGCAAAGAGTTGGACTCGACTGAGCAACTGAACTGAACTGAACTGACTGATCATGACAATCAGGATGATGGATAAAGATAGCCCTCAGGCATTCCTAGAATTAAAGGAAGCAAAAGAGTTATATTATCTTCACAGTTATAAAAAGAATGGAAAATTTAGCCATTAATTGATAAAATTATTATTGATAAAATAGCAAAAAATTTCATTATTGTTTTCATTTGTTAATGATAGAGGTTGGAAGTGTTCAGTTTTCCAAAGTTTATGATGTTAAGATTGCCTGGTCATTAGCACATAGTTATGGTTTTTTAGAGGTAGGTTTTTTAGTTGTTATTCGATTGAAAGTGATAGCATTAATGTAAATGTTTACCCCTTTTATTTAAAAGACTAATAGAAAGATACACTGGTAAATTACTATTTTTGTATTTTATTCATAATATTGATCTGCCCTTTGATTTAGAAATGTAGTTTACTAAAACTGCTTTATATTTAACTAGAAACACTATATTAATTCTTAATGTCAATTTATTCCATTATGAATTTCATCTTGCAAAGAGTAAGATTATTGTAAAGTAAGTGGATGGAACAAAAATCACATTGATAATAACCTACAAAAAAACCTTTAAATTACCCATCAACAGCAATATACTTTGTTTTGTGAACATAGCCCTACACAGTGACATAAAGTTACGCATGTCTAATGTAGGAGGATAGGGCACTTGTCCCAGAGTGTGGCAGGCAGCCTGGCTTCAAATCCTAGTCTGTTAATTTTCAATCCCTGTGACCCTGGGAAGGTTATTTCACCTTTCTGTGCCCGTTTCCTTATTGCTAAAGTAAGTCTAATATCGGTATCTGCCTCATAGTGTTAGAAGGATTTCATGATTTAATATATGTGCCAAGCATAGAACAAGTACTGAATCAGTGTCCATTATTATCATTGTAACACAGAAATGTACAGAATATAATAAACATCATGCACGTACCATGTAAGTTTCCAGTTTTTTAAAATGTGAGATTGAATTGATGTAAATTAATCCTGTGCTTGATGATATACTTGGTATATTCTATTCTTTCCTTTGGTGTGTTGTATTAATTTATAAATTCTTCAGTATATGTGTATGTACTGGATATGGATGTGAGAGCTAGACTATAAAGAAGGCCAAGCGCTGAAGAACTGGTGCTTTTGAACTGTGGTGCTGGGGAAGACTCTTGAGAGTCCCTTGGACAGCAAAGAGATCAAACCAGTCAATCCTAAAGGAAATCAACCCTGAATATTCATTGGAAGGACTGATGCTAAAGCTCTAAAATTTTGCCGGCTGATGCAAAAAGCTGACTCATTCTGCTGGGAAAGATTGAAAGTAGGAGGAGAAAAAGGTGACAGAAGAGGAGATGGTTAGATAGCATCACCAACTCGATAGACGTGAATGTGAGAGAACTCCAGGAGATAGTGAAGGACAGAAGAGCCTGGCAGGCTTCAGTCCTGGTGTCACAGAGTCGGACAGGACTTAACAACTGAACAACAACTGGATCAGTATGTAAGCTATTTTCTTGTGATGAGTTATGGTTTTAAAAACAATGAAAGTGACTGTCTAGAGCATCTGTATTCCTCCTCAGCTGCCTCCTCAAAGTTACTTGGGTGCTGTCTCAGTAGTTTTTGCTTTTTTTTTTCCCTCTAGTGAACAATGAGCAGTAAAACTGGCTTCAGGATGGGCAGTCTAAGTAGCTTGGGAGAGCAGGAGATTGCCTCCGGGTGTAGACTGGGCGGGGGACCGGGGCGGTGGGTGGAGAAGGATAGTGGGAGGAGGAGAAGCCCAGAGCGTGCAGCAACCTGTGCTCTGACTCTGGGTTGGGCAGCAGGCGGGGTGGAGAGGCTCGGCTGAGATTAGGCGTGTTGGGTCCTTGAAAAAAGGCAGGTTGAGAAAAGGGAGAGGAAAAAAAGTTAATTAGGCTAATGTTTGCATGGCGTGAGATGCAGTTCTGAGGAGGTTAGCACTCTTGAAAACTTGCTGCGAAAAGATGGATGGATGGGGGAGGGGTGAAAGTGTGAAAGAAGTTGAACAAGATAAGGAAAGATTGGAGTCACGTGAATAAGAATCTTGACACGCCTGACTCCTTATGACTCAAGATGATGTGGTTCAGGCACTGCTCGAAGCCAATTAAGAGCTCATTGAACTAATTTGGATGCAGTATATAAGGACAAAAAGCTGTTGCTGCATTCATAAAATCCCAAGTTTGGTTTCTGTAGCTGGTGAGGAACTTTTGTCCGATGGTAGAGTTCATAGTGAACTGAAGAAGTACTAAGGGCAATAATGTACTTTTCAGTGCGATCTGTCCAGGGACTTTCCTAAGGAGATTGTGAACCACCCAAGAAACTTGCCAAAGGTTATGGTTGTGCTAAAACTGATAAAATGGTAGAGAGACAATAAAGGACAGGCTGTGGGGGAAAGGGGTGGATAAGTAGATCTGGTCCTTTTAATTGAAATTGGTCTTTCATCAGGGCACCCGTCTGCTGATACACACCCACCCCTCAATTGCAAACAAACCACTCTTTGAACCCTCAAGCATTTCTGAGATTTCTTGGAGGATTTCCTCAAAGTGTTCCTGAGCAGATCTGGTGACGCCAAGTGGACCACTTCCCTTGCCCAGTCAGTGCCCCCTCTCCCACTGAAGAGAGTTGGATCCCATGATACAGTAGTCTTGGTGAGAGGAAAAAAGAATGTCATCCTCTTTTATAATGGTGAACGTGTTAGTTGCTCAGTCATGTCAACTCTTTGTGACCCCATGGAATGTAGCCTGCCAGGCTCCTCTGTCCATGGGATTTCCAGGCAAGAATACTGGAGTGGGTTGCCAGTTCCTTCTCCAGGGGATCTTCCTGACTCAGGGATCAAACCTGGGGCTCCTGCATTGCAGGCAGATTCTTTACCCCCTGAGCCACCAGGGAAACCCTTTATTATGGAGGGACATCAAATTAATGATGCATTATAATATCTTTCAAAGGTGAAGGTTTTTGTACCATGGTCTCCTGAAGTCTCTGGAGAAGGCAATGGCACCCCACTCCAGTACTCTTGCTTGGGAAATCCCATGGACGGAGGAGTCTGGTAGGCTACAGTCCATGGGGTCGAGAAGAGTCGGACATGACTGACGTGACTTAGCGGCAGCAGCAGCAGCTCCCCAAGTCTCAGGCATGGCAAGGCAGGAAGAACGCTGAGTGACCCATAGCGTCCTGTTCTCAAGTGTGCTTCGCTCTCCCAGGACAAGGCGTTGCTCCTGGGCGATGCCATGCTTATCCCTTTCCAGTACTTGAGGCCTCTACCTCCTCTCCTGACCTCATACTTATTATCACTGTATCTTCTGTAAACGACTCCACTCGATTATTTTTTAAACACGTTTCAAAAGATTCTGTTGTTTAGTTGCTAAGTCATCTCCAACTCTTTGTCACTCTGCGAACTGTACACCAGGCTTCCCTGTCCTTCACTATATCCTGGAGTTTGCTCAAACTCATGTCCATTGAGTCAGTGATGCTATTTAAACATCTCATCCTCTGCCACTCCCTTCTCCTTTTACTTTCAAAAGATGCTAAAAGGAAATAAATAAAAAGATTTGCTTTCATTTTAGAGCTTTTAAAGCATTTTTTTCATAGAGAGCTCTTTTAGCATTTGGTAACTTCAATGAATAAATATAAAACTATATATCTCTCTCCTTTTGTGGCTCTTCCTCACAGACAGTGGCTGCTGACACGTAGAGGCATGAACTGAAGTGCAAGTAAAGGTCCCTTTCTCTCGCCCAGTTGTGTGTCTCTATGTGTGTATAGGCTCATCAGAAATTTAGACATGCATGAGGGACTGATGACCTACCTAGGAGAGGTTCTCACCTATGGAGAGAGACAGGAGGACAAGTCTGGTCTAGGAAACAAAGCACTGACTGTCAGAGAAGCAGAAACAATCATGAATACACCATGTTGTTCATACATCGATCTGTCTCTTGACATACTGATGCATACCTGATTCTATTGGAAAAGGAGGGGTTGAATGTAAAACTGAAGTGATATCTTCACTAAAACCTATTGCTGGCAACCTAAAACATGGCTCCCAGTAGGAAAGAAGAGTGTGACACCTCTTCTTTACAGAACCCACTGTAGACTATACAGTTTGATGATTCCAGGAGGAGACAGTGGCACATGGCAGAAGGTGATGATCATAATGTACAAGTGGCTTATCTCTGGAGCAAGCAACACTTGAGGCGGCCAGTGAGGAGAGGAAGAAAATGGTAGATGTCATGTAATGTTCAGTTGAGCACTTTCAGGAGCATGCAGGAGACATCCTGGGAATCCTGGGTGTTCTAGACATATCTGGGGTACAAGATAAATTTCACAGGGAAAGGAGGTCCTCTCATAACACCTGGAAACAAGAACCAGCTGGACAACAGGTGTACAAAGGTCCGTGTGCAGGGGTGTTCAGGTCTTTTAGTCTGTTAGATAAGTCATAAATTAATTGAATGGGTTCAGATATCTCCTGTAGGTCAGTAAACACCATACATGCATCCCCTGTAAGGAAGAGCACCTAGGATGGCTGACAAAGACAGCTATTTATACAAACAGCCATAGGGTTCCAGTGTAACAGACGAAGTGCTAAAAACTGCACCAGAAACCTTCTGGGTTGTTCTGTGGTCCCATCCTGAGGAAAATGAGTCGAGACTGACAACTTGGAATCTTACCATCAGCATAATATAATCCCCACTGAACTGCCTACACAGGCCCCATACGTTTGCTTACACGAAGTTGTATTTCTCTAGACCAGTGAAGGGGCAGGTTACTGGCTAGAAGAGTTTTCTTCACTTGCTATCTCAAGTCTAAATATCTGACCAAAATCTTCCTCTCTTCCCTCATCACTTCCATAGATCCCCTGGAGAAAGGAATGGCTACCCACTCCAGTATTCTTGCCTGGAGAATTCCATGGAGAGAGGAGCCTGGCGGGCTTCAGTCCATGAAGTCCATAATCACAAAGAGCCAGACATGACTAACATGTGCTCCACTGGACTACTTACCCTTTCTCCAGTTGCTGAGCCTTTTCATTCCTCTAGGACTGTGCTCATGTGGTTTCATTCTGTTGTGTTGTCTTTCCCCCAACCCTTGCCTCATTTCTCAGCCTGACAAATTCTTTATTAATCTTTATTTATTTATTTTTTAAATTTATTTATTTTAATTGGAGGTTAATTACTTTACAATATTGTATTGGTTTTGCCATACATCAACATGAATCCGCCATCTTTAAAATACATCTCAAAAGGCTTCTCTTCTTTGCAGTATTCCCTGACATCCTAGAAAGAACTACAGTTTCAATATAATTTTTTATTATACTATAGCCATAACTTGGGGCTTGGTTACAGTATTTTACCCACAGTAGAACGACTGTCAAAATTGTGGTCTGTCCTCTCAAACCCTGTTGCTGCTTTATTAACTAAGATTATGGAATATTCAATATCCTCTGTTGGCATTTCATCAATCTTCACAGCATCTTTACAAGGAGTAGATCGCATCTCAGGGAATCACTTTCTTTGCTCATCCATAAGAAACAAATTTTTCATCAAAGTTTTATCACCAGATTGCAGCAATTCAATCACACTTTGAGGCACCACTTCTCATTCTCACCACATCTACAGTTACTTCCTCCATTGACGTCTTGAAACTCTCAAAGTCATTCATAAGAGTTGGAATTAATTTCTTCCAGTTTCTTGTTAATGTTGATATTTTGACCTCATCCCATTGGCGCTAGTGGTAAAGAACTCGCCTGCCAATGCAGGAGACATAAGAGACTCGGGTTCAATCCCTGGGTCGGGAAATCCCTTGGAGACAGAAAAGGCAAAATAAGTTGTGCTCCAGCTGCTGTCTCTGAGATGATCTCTTGTAAAATCTTAACAGGGAACACTAACATGTCACTTTAGCCAAGTAAACAGAAATTTATAGTCAGATTCTGCTGCCAAGGCATTGTACTCTATGATACACGAAAAGACCAAGAATATGAAAATAAAACACTCTATCACCCTCCCATGCCTCTGCCCACCTGCCCACCAAATAAAAAAAAATGTTTTTAAAAACTTTGATAGATAATGATAGTAAGGTGGCATCAAGGTAAACATGTAGGTTCAAGGCTGCCTTTTCTTAGCTGTTATTAACTCTGAAACTTGGTCACATTCAGTTCTTTAACACGTTACCCTCAAGTAGCAAATGAGTTCCTCGTATATCTTCCAGAATACTCTAGCTGTTTCTCATTGGCAACAAGAAAAGCCACAGAAAAGGGTCATGGATCCTTTTGAAGCATAAATTGTACTAATGTGGAATGATGTATGAAGCTGGTAGATAATTACTCCAGATTCTATTGTATATAAAACCATAGGGTTTCATAGTCTAGCAGAAAGAATCCATAGGGAGGGCAGGGAGATGTTTTACTAGAGAACAAAGTCTGCCATTAAAATAATATGGTTATAGAAGCCAGGTGTATTTGTCATTGAATAAAGAGATCAGGTTTATTGTTTCTTCTTCTGGGACAAATTTGTCTCTAGTTCTTGGAATAATAGCAGAAATACAGTAGGAATTCTGTGATAAATATGGAAGAATACTTGTCAAATTTCATTGTGAATATTCTTCTACTCTCAGACTACAGACATTATTGAAGTGCTACATTTAATTTGGATACATAACATGTAAGCTTCTAAGAATATGGAGAAAATCTGGAGGAGAATCATAAAAAATTATTCATGTTGTGAAAGCAGGCTTAATGTGATCAACCATATGTATTCAGTCTAGAAAGCTAGAGCTTGAGAAAGGGTAGTTATTTTCATATCTATTCATTCAGCAACCCTTCAGTTCCTGCCATCTGCTAGGCACTATTTTAGGCATTTGGGATGAACAGACAAAGGAGTAAAACAAACAGTCCAAAAAAATCCCTGAGTTATTGGAATTTATAGTCTAGTGGGTGAGAAGATAAGTATGATAAAATAATAAATAAATTGTATATATAAGAAAGTGATAAGTGTGTGGAAAAATTAGAGCAGGGAAAGAGTAATTTAAGAGTGGGGATTTGCCACTGTTAAATAGATGATCAGGATAAATGTACTGAACACATGATTTTTGAGTCCAAGCTTTGAGGTAGAAAGGGAGTTGTCCATGCAGATATCTGCAGGAGGAACATCTTAGGTGGAGGAAATACACGGGCAAATATCTTAAAGCAGAAATTCCTTACATAGATTTGAGGGGAAGGAGATAGTGCACGGGACAAATGATGTGGGGCCACCTTAAAGGCATCAGGAGTAATTTAACTTTTATTCTGTTACATGAAAAAAATATTGCAGGGTTGTAAACAGTGATGATGGGATTTGACTTTCATTTTCAAAGGACTCCTTACATTGCAATGTGGAAAATAGACTTTAGAGAGAGAAAAGAGCAACAGACATTCCATCTAGGAGGTTATTCCAGAAACCCAGGTGAAGGATCTTGTGTGCTAGTATTAGTATTGGCGCAATGGAGGTGGAGTGGAAAAGGTCAGTCTTCGTACCAATCCCAAAAAAGACCAAAGACTGTTCAAACTACCATACGATTGCCTTCATTTCACATGCCAGTAAGATTATCCTTCAAGCTAGGCTTCAGCAGTATGTGAACCAGAACTTCCACATACAGAAGCTGGGTTTAGAAAAGGCAGAGGGATCAGAGATCAAATTGCCAACATTCATAGGATCATGGTGAAAGCAAGGGAATTCCAGAAAAACATCTACTTCTGCTTCATTGACTACACTAAAACCTTTGCCTGTGTGGATCACAACAAACTGTGGAAAATTCTTAAAGAGATGGGAATACCAGACCGCCTGACCTGCCTCCTGAGAAAACCGTATGCAGGTCAAGAACAACAGTTAGAACCGTGCATGGCACAATGGACTGGTTCAAAGTTGGGAAAGGAGTATGTCAAGGCTGTACATTGTCACCCTGCTTGTTTTACTTATATACAAAGTACATCATGCGGAATGCCAGGCTGGATGACTCACAAGCTGGAATCAAGATTGCCAGGGAGAAATATCGACAGCCTCAGATATACAGATGATACCACTATAATGGCAGAAAGTGAAGAGGAACTAAAGAACCTCTTGGTGAGGATGAAAGAGGAGAGTGAAAAAGCTGGCTTGAAACTCAGCCTTCAAAAAATTAAGATCAAGGCATCTGGTCCCATCACTTCATGTCAAATAGAAGGGGAGAAAGTGATAACAGTGACAGACTTTATTTTCTTGGACTCCAGGTCTTCCCAGGTGGGGCAAGTAGTAAAGAATCTGCTTGCAATGCAGGAGACACAAAAGACATGGGTTTGATACTTGGGTTCAGAGGATCCCCTGAAGTAGGAAATAGCACCCCCACTCCAGTATCTTGCCTGGAAAATTTCATGGGTAGAGGAGCCTGGTGGGCTATAGTCATGGGGTTGCAAAGAGTCGGATATGAATGAGCATGCATTACAAAATATATATATATATAAAACTGCAGATGGTGACTGCAACCATGAAATTAAAAAAACACTTGCTCCTTGGAAGGAAAGCTGTGACAAACCTAGACAAGTGTATTAAAAAGCAGAGACATTACTTTGCCAACAAATATCTGTATAGTCAAAGCTATGGTTTTTCCAGTAGTCATGTATGGATGTGAGAGTTGGACCATAAAGAAGATTGAGCGCTGAAGGATTGACGTTTTCCTGTTGTGTTGGAGAACACTCTTGCGAGTCCCTTGGGCTGCAAGGAGATCAAACCAGTCAGTCCTAAAGGAAATCAACCCTGAATATTCATTGGAAGGACTGATGCTGAAGCTGAAGCTCCAATACTTTGGCTGCCTGATCCAAAGAGCTGACTAATTGGACAAGACACTGATGCTGGGAAAGATTGAAGGCACATGCGTGTGTGTGCGTGTGTGGGCACGTGTGCGCACACATGTGCATGCGTGCACACACACACACACATTCAAATGTAAGCTCAGGAGAAAAAGATTAGAGAGCCTTTTATATTGTAATTTAGTAAGCATTTGGAAAAGGAGGATATTAATATTGGAGAATGAATACACAGAAAGTGCTTAGTAAATTGTCAATTGTTTTTAGAATAGAGGATAATAGGTGAAAAAAGAAAGAAACAGAGATATTTGGGCACAGAATTTATTGAGATGAAAAATTCAGTTAGATAGCACCATTTATACAGCCTTGAACTGGGGATATTAGAGTAGAATGTTTATGTGTCTCTCTTTTTAATAAAGAATTTACTATAAAAGGACATTTTATAGGTCTTCCCTAGTGTCTCAGCTGGTAAAGAATCCGCCTGCAATGCACAAGACCTGCGTTTGATCCCTAGGTTGGAAAGTTCCCCTGGAGAAGGGAAAGGCTACCCACTCCAGTATTCTGGCCTGGAGAATTCCACGGACTACAGTCCATGGGGTCACAAAGAATCGGACACGACTGAACAACTTTCACTTCATAAAAGGACATTTTATAAGGGAAGAAAGGGAATATGGTTAAGGAAAATGGAAAGATCTACTCCACTGTTTTTAAAATGCTCCCTGAGATTCAGTTTTGAACAGGGCGTAGATTGTAACACCTGGAAATAGGCAAGCTTGTACTTACTGGGTTCTGTTAAAAGTAAAATGGGAGAACCTACTTCATCTAACTGAGATCTTGGCATAGTCAAAGTTAATGAAACCTAGGTTTCTTAGCTGACTAAAGTTATAAAATGGGGAAATTTTCAGAAATAAGGTGTCAGACAAGTTCTTTTAATTTTTCCAGCTGGAGGTTAGTCAGTCAGTCAGTTAGTTCAGTTGCTCAGTTGTGTCCGACTCTTTGCAACCCCATGAACCACAGCACACCAGGCCTCCCTGTCCATCACTAACTCCGGGAGTCCACCCAAACCCATGTCCATTGAGTTGATGATGCCATCCAACCATCTCATCCTCTGTCGTCCCCTTCTCCTCCTGCCCTCAATCTTTCCCAGCATCAGGGTCTTTTCAAATGAGTCAGCTCTTCACAACTGGTAAATAATACCACATGATGTGTGTTTTAGAATTTTGCCCCTCTTCCAAACTCAAGAATGATACAAATGGCATAGTAATGCAATGTTTATATATTTTAAGTCAAAAGTACCTTAACGTGAAAGGAAGTCATTCATTTTCTGGGTCAAAAGTAAAGTCTATGCCCATGTGGAAGACAGAAACATTTTCAAACTTCTGTTTTTATTTCTACATTCATACGCATTATCAATTCTGTTTAGCCCTTTTCACGTATGGTGGCCTTCATCTCAAATCTTGCCTCTAAAATTGTACTCTGATAAGCTATATGGCAAAAGCCCATCCAAGTCTGTCATCACTACCACTTTCAAAAGTGCTCGTCAACCCTCAAGTGGAGTGCTCTGCCAGTTACCAGTGCAGAAACGACTCCCCAGACGAGTGGATTGTCTGATTCATCATAGAAACGGCGGGGGTGTGTGTGTGTGCATGTGTGTGTGAGTGATACTTCTGAAGGTGGGTTTGAAGAGGAACCGGAGACTTTAAAACCTCACCATATGCCCTCATCATTCTGTAAAAACCTCTCCATCTTTGGAATATCAACTCAGCTCATGGGGATTTTTCTTTTTTCTTCTTCATAAGCACATAATCTGCGTTGTTTTAAATCAAAGCAATTCCTGATAGAGAAAGCTTGGACCAGACCTCTCTGGAGGGCTTGGATATTTTTCCTAGGTCAAACAAGACAAAAATTAATCCTGAACTTTTATATTCAGAAGGGTAAGAAACTGTTTTGTGCCTTTATGCCGTCAGGGTTCTTTTTTTAGACCATGGCTTGAGTATATTCACCTTCTAAAAAGGAACTCCTCAAAGACATGCTCATTTATAACAGCATGAAAGATGATAATATCAAAGAAGATTTTATTTTGGAAGGGTTAAGATAAAGGACTTAAAAAACAGATTAAGAAAAGAATTATAACTTGTTTTTTAAGAAAACTGTTTCATGCTGTGTAAAATACATGTTATTTGGGATTTTAAAAACTTGGTGGTAAGGGTTGTAAATTTCAGAATTTTATTTCTAAAGAAAAAAACAACAGCAGTACATATTCTTCTGTGTGAAAGCTACTTTGTTGGCTTAATCTACAAACAGATCTTCATTAAGAAAAATACACACACACCAAGCGAAAACTGCTTATTCAGGGACGCTGCTCACCAAAGGAATTATTCTTTGACTCTGTTTTTAGTTGGGTGTGGGAAGGTAATTTTCCCTCTTGGCTGCAAGCTTGGAGAGGGGCCAAAGTGAACACCCATGTGAACACAAAATAATTAGGAAAGATTCACTCTGAATCAGTATGTTCCCATGAACACGCTGGGATTTTTAAATCTGCTCTGATTGAAATTGCTTAAAATATAGACTTGGGAGTGGGTAAGAAGTGATAAGAGGAAAAAAAACTAAATCAGGAACGGCTAAATATTTGTTCTAGGATAATTAGGATAGATCAAAATGAACATTCAGAAGAAATAATTAGAACCTTTATTACTTTTCTTATTAATCATCATTTTAAAAGAACAAGAAAAAATTAGTTTTGTAATTTCTGTCTCACAAATTTCATTTTGTGAAAGCATAGATAAATAAAAAATTCTAGAAAGTTAGATATTCTCAATACTTAGAATAAATAATTCTTTTTTTCCTAAAGAAAGAATCTTATTTCAATTTTCTATTTATTAATAGACTATGCAAAGTCAAGTTAATAACCGCTTGAGGTATTTTCTTTAAGAAATTACAAATAACTTATTAGAGAACATAACTTTGTTTTTCAACTTTTACAGTTAAAGGATTTTATGGGATTGTTAGAGTATATAATAACATTATTGTATAAAATATTTGTTTGAAAGATAGGACCAACAAAAATTGTTATAGATAGTTGCCTAAAATGTACATGGTATACTTGTCTTCAGTGTTATGAGTAAGAAGTCAAATTGTACCCATCAAGCTTGTTAGTAACACTTCAAATAGCTTTGGGGGGAGAAAAGGTACAACCCAGGCATCATTATTTAATTCATAAGTGCAATTAGTTACAAGGGCTTCACCCACAATTCTTTAAAGTCTTAGTGTATTATTCCAACTAATAACAGTAGAGGTCAATGCTGAAAAGTTGATCCAATAATAGTATAATTCTGAGAGCTACTTTTCTTGTAATAACAATTACTTGCTCTGATCATGAAAATACATTGTGTGCACATGTATTGAAAACAAAACCTCATAGGATTTTTTCTTTTTGAGAAAAATTCTACTGGCCAAACTTATTTTCAAAATTTTGTATCTCTGCACTTTATACAGAAGGTCCCATCTTTCAAGCAAATATTGTATACAATAAAGTTATTACATACTCTAATATTCCCATAAATTCTTTGACTGTAAAAGTTGAAAAAGAAAGTTATATTCTTTAATAAGTTATTTTTAATTTCTTGCATTTATGTTAAAGTAGAACATCTAATGTTCTACTTTATTAGAACATAGTCGTAGTTGGACTTCCAGAATGACTTTATGGTGCTATATGATAATCTCCAGTGGAGAAAACATGGGGTTCTAAACTCAAAGTTTGGCAGATAAAGACGTTTGTTTAAAAAGTTCTGATTAGAAGCTACTGAGCCCTTTGGGAATCATTGTTGACTTAAGATAGAGAGACCTCAGCCCTTGTAATCAAGCAAATGACACATCACTGAAATAATCTCAGCTCTCTCACTTGAGAAATATGGAGATAGTCACCATCAACACCCACTTCTTTAACAGAAATATTGTGTTCATATGATAATAATTGAGGAAGATTTTGAACTGGAAAGATCTGGTACAAATATAAAAATATTGGGTTGTCAACATTCTGCAAACTTAATATATCAGAGTTTTTACCTTAATATTTAGGTATAATCTCTATAATTTTACCATCTGAATATTTTCCCTTTAATTGTCCAGAAATTATTAAATGACTAAAGTTTACCTTTTATTAGAAACAAAATACAATCTTAAATGCCGTTTTTTATTAAAATTATCTTTTTGTCAAGCTGATCGACTTTTGTTCATTACCTCATATCTGTATATTTTTACATGCTACAATCATGTTGTGTAAACAATTTTGCATGATAATTTGTACTGAATATGGTTTTTCATTTTTAAAAATATTATCAAACTCCATTTTGTTTTATCAGAATGCTTTAAATTGTTTCATTAAGTCAATATATAGGGGGGGTTGACCTTTTTTATTCTCCTTGATTTCATTTTATTATTGCAGGTGCCCAATTAACAGCCTCATGAATTTCTTTTTGCTGTCCCAGATGGTTTCCTTAAGATAACCTATATTTAGTTTTCTCTTCCCTCCATGCATACCATTCTTTATAAAAGTCACTAAACTTAAAGGTAGTATTTTGTTTTATTTTTTCAAGTTCACTCTCAATTAGTAGATTAGCTTCTTGAAGGAATGGACTATATGTTGCTGATATTTATATTCTAGATCCCTACCATAGATGCTCAATAACCATCTATTGTATAAATAAATGAGCAAATTTCTGGAAATAGAATAACTATGACATAGATTTCTTCATGATTCTTGGATACATTGTTCCCAAAAGCATGGCATAATTTTAGAGCTACTAACTGTGTTTTATTGGGCCAGTATCACCTCAGCATAGCCATCATTATCATCAAAAATATTTTTGGACTTCTTATAGGTGTTCATTGGAAGGACTGATGCTGAAGCTGAAACCCCAATACTTTGGCCACCTCATGCGAAGAGTTGACTCATTGGAAAAGACCCTGCTGCTGGGAGGGATTAGGGGCAGGAGGAGAAGGGGATGACAGAGGATGAGATGGCTAGATGGCATCACCGACTCCATGGACATGTGTTTGAGTAAACTCCAGGAGTTGGTGATGGACAGGGAGGCCTGGTGTGCTGTGATTCATGGGGTCGCAAAGAGTTGGACACGACTGAGCGACTGAACTGACCTGAACTGATAGGTGTACTATATCGTCTCCAGGTTGTTATAATTTATGCTTCTTTGATTATAAGCAAGGATGAACATTTTCCAAGTACTTTTGCAGTAATAATTTAAAAATATCTATTTCTTCTCCTTAATGCCAAAATAATATTTTGTGTCAGTGATTTTTTTTATCATTTTAAAATAAAATTTTAAAACAATGAGGTGAAGATAACAGTACTGAAAGTGATTTGAAATTTGCCCTAGTTTCTATACAATTAAATTTAACAATCCTTTAGCAAAACCACTCCCAGAATTTTGAATAGAGTTGCTTAAATTGAAGATCCCACATTATAAAATAAATTTTACAGAATGAGAAATTGTAAACCTTAGGCCGAGGTTCTACTTCTGTTATGCAGACCTCAAAGTGCTGCTTTCCTGAATGTAGCCTTTACCCACTTATTCGCTCTCTCATCTGTCAGCTACTTGAACGACAGTACAAGACTACATGCATAAAATACTTGCATGTGTACATGCTCAGTCGTGTCCAACTCTTTGGGAACCCGTGGACTGTAGCCCACCAGGCTCCTCTGTCCGTGGGATTTCCCAGGCAAGAATACTAGAGTGGGTTGCCATGCCTTTTCCCAGGATGTCTTCCTGACCCAGGGATCGAACCCCCATCTTTTACATCTCCTGCATTGGCTGGCAGATTCTTTATCACTATGCCACCTGGGAAGCCTGCATAAAATCCTTGACATCCTCTAAATTTCTGTGTCCATTCTGTGTCCATTTGTTAACTCACTTTTTTCTAGTCTCTTGGGTTACACTTCCTTCTCCAAGGAATTTTGAATTCGTATTATTTCCTCTACATGAGGTTCCATTCCTTCTCACTTTATTCCTTCAAAGTACTACCTAATTTTCAAGACCCAGCTTATAGTATGCGTTTTCCATGAAGTTTCCAACTTCCTCAGTCAGAATTCATCTTTCCCTCTTGTATCTCTGTTTTGCTTTGATAACTTTGTTTTCAGCCCTATTTTAAAGCAATACCCTATTCTGTCTTTTGTCACAGGCATAGGATGGTGTCATGGTTAAAATCATAGTGGCTTTGAATGCCATTTCTACATCACTGCCACCTCGGGCAAGTTTATTCACGTCTCTGTGCCTCAGTCTCCTCATCCATAGAAGGGGCCGATAATCGACCCTGTGCCTATGTTGTTAAGGAGGATTAAATGAGATAAGTGTGTGAAGTTCATACACCAAAGACTCAAAGTATGTAAGCTGTTATCTTTCTCCTAAGTTTGTGAGTTACTGAAAAGGGGGATTCTATTTTAATGATCTTTGCATCTCTGATAATTATCACAGAAAATATCAGGTAGTAATAACATAATACATAACATTTTAAGCTAGAACAAGTTTTCCAGTGGGTCTATATTCTGCTTTGGAAAACACCAGTGCAGTCTGGATAAATCTGTAAAGGAACAGATAATCAGACTGATTAAAAACAAAAGTATTAGGAAAAAACAAAGTTAAAAAACTGTATATCCTTGAAAGTGCAGCTTCATTTGATGTGCTTGAATTGAAGAATTGACCACTGAACTGTTTTTCAAAGTGTTGGTTGATGGGTAAAGTTGGTTTTTTGGGTAGATTTCTTAAAATTGATTTATTTTCATTTAAAAGATGCTGCATGTAATAGTGGAATCTGAGACACAGATACATCATTTACAAGTGGAATTATCAAGATCTGGGTCCAAGACTCCTCAGCCAGTATTAAGAGTACATTTCTAAATCCCCATGGTCACCCATCAGAAAAACTAAAGTAAAAAAATGGAAAGACTGTTAAAGATGTAGATCAGTTGTAACTCTCACACATGACAGTTGCAATGTAAATTGGTAGAAACATTTTGGAAAATTGTTTGGCAGTATCTATTAAAACAAATGAACATGTACCTACCCTATGGCTTAGCAATTCCACTTGTTTGATATATACCTATCTTAAATGAATGGGTATGTACACTGAAAGACACATATATGAGAATGTTTATCATAGCACTGTTCATAACATCCCCAGATTAGAAGCTGCTCAAGTGTTCATGAATAGTAGAATGGATAATATATTACAGTATATTCATATAATAGACTACTATACAGCAATGAGAATAACCCTTCCAGTCCATAATACCCCCAAATATGTGAATGAAACATACAAACGTAATATCTGAATGGGAGCCAGATACATATGAGAACACATAGCATTATTTCATTTATTCAGAATAAATGAACAAAGCTTAAAAGCAAAAAATAGGCAAAGCTCTGCTGTTAGAACTCAGGCTAGTAGTTACATTTAAAGTCCTTTCTGTTAGTGCTCTAGATCATGATCCAGGAGCTCGTTACATGAGATGTAATCATATGATAAAAATTCACTGAGTCGTATACCTGTGAAAGGTCCACTTTTCAGAGGCACAGTAGGTATACCATGTTTATATTATATGTTCATTTAAAAAGCAATAGGGGCTTCCCTGGTGGTCCAGCAGTTAAGACTTCGCCTTCCAGTGCAGGGGGCACAGGTTCAATCTCTGGTCAGGGAACTGAGACTCCACATGCCTTATGGCCAAAACACCAAAACATAAAATAGAAACAATATTGTAACAGAAACAATAAAGACTAAAAAAATGGTCCACATCAAAGAAAAAACCTTTTAAAAAATAAAAAGTAACTGAACCTTCTCTATGTGTAGAACTTCTTAAAAATTTGCTTATTTTATTTTACTTTTTATTTTTTTTAACTTAACATCACTCATTATCAGAGAAATGCAAATCAAAACCACTATGAGGTACCATTTCACGCCAGTCAGAATGGCTGCGATCCAAAAGTCTACAAGCAATAAATGCTGGAGAGGGTGTGGAGAAAAGGGAACCCTCTTACACTGTTGGTGGGAATGCAAACTAGTACAGCCACTATGGAGAACAGTGTGGCGATTCCTTAAAAAACTGGAAATAGAACTGCCTTATGACCCAGCAATCCCACTGCTGGGCATACACACCAAGGAAACCAGAATTGAAAGAGACACGTGTACCCCAGTGTTCATCGCAGCACTGTTTATAATAGCCAGGACGTGGAAAAATTTGCTTTTATAAAGAACTTTTCGAATCCCTTTACAGCAGGCAGCAAAATACGTTGTGAAGTCCCTTTCCTAAGCCCAGGACTTCTTGGGTCCAAGAGGCATCCACATTTATGTTTCTCCATCTGGAAGAGCAACTCTAAGGCTACCTTCCAAGAGTTTGAAGCAAAAAAAAAAAAAAAAAAAAATAGCCCTTCCCCTAATCTTTAGTGTTCTAACTCAGTCATAGTAGAATCTGGCGGTAAGCTCTAGTGTTTACTCACCCTGTTTAAAGTCTTGGGACCCTTCTTGTAAATGGAATTTCTCTGACACCACAACTGTTTCCAAAGAGGTCAAGAATTCTGGGATGCTTCAGGAATAATTAATATGGAGTATTTTCTCCCAGTAGCCAATACTAAGAGCTTATGTTCCACTCTTGTGTTCTCATTTCCTTGTACTGGAGGTCCATAGAGGAGAGTCAATATTCCAATGGGAAACTTGAAAATGGGTGGAGGCAATGGATGCCCCACTTCTGATATGACTAACTTGTTCTGTTGTGTGCTGTGTGCTCAGTCATGTTCAACTCTTTGTGATCCTGTGGACTGTAGCCGGTCAGGCTCCTCTGCCCATAGAATTTTCCAGACAAGAAAACTAGAGTGGGTTGCCACTTCCTTACTCCAGGGTATCTTCCAGACCCAGGGATCAAACCCACATTTCTTGCATCTCCTAGCTTGTTCTACACGTAGGCGAAGGAGGAGAGTGATAAATGCTTAGGGTGACTCTGCCCAGTCTCTCCTTTCTGTGTTCACTTTGGCAAAGAACTATTTATATTACCTTTATTTTGCTAGAAGGATCAGGAAACAAGAAAATCTGTCTCAAATGCAAAGTACCTAAGATTTTTCCAGGTAGCTAATATAGACTAGTAACACAAATTCCTTCTTGCTAACTTTAATTTTATTATGTGCCTTTAGTTGGGCATCAGAATGAGCTTGATGCTGTCCACAGTTCACTTATTATCACATTCCATGAGATTATGAAGAGTTTAAAACATAATTGGTGTCATTTCTGCTTTTAGTGATAATTAGATTATGTATTTGTTGTTCTTCTCTTGCTTGATATAAAAATCAGCTTGCTGGCTAGAACCAGTGTTTTCACTCAACTTGATTAAGGGCAAAACTGACTTCTTGTACAATAGTCATGGATATTTCTTCTGTTTGGCTCAGATGCGTAAATCTTCTCCACTTAGCAGATGATCTAACCAGCCCTTCCTTCCACTCATGGCAAAATCTTACTGCTTCTTCCACCTTGTTTAATCCCTCAGTCACGTCCAACTCTTTACAACCCCTTGGTCTGCAGCACACCAGACTCCTCTGTCTAAGGGATTTCCCAGGCAAGAATACTGGACTGGGTTGCCATTTCCTTCTCCAGGGGAATCTTCTTGATCCAGGGATCGAACCCGTGTCTCCTGCATTTGTAGGCAGATTTTTTTTTTACCACTGAGCCACCAGGGAAGCCTTTTCCACCATGTTACATTCCAAATTTATTTTCTTCTTACTATTGCAGTCAACAAGAATTTTTTTTCCTGGCTTCTAGACCTCTTGTCTTTCTTTCCCTCTCTCTGTCATTCCCTAATATTATAATATTGATTTTTTTCTTACTTTCCTCCAAGGCAATTGCTAATTGCATATATGAATGCTTTCACTGTTTCTTGTATTTCAATGTTCATTTCTCACTAATCTCTTTCAAGTTCCTCATACTAGAATCATGCCTATTTTCTCTTCTTTAAACTTCTCTCTTCTGTCACTCATGCTCAAGTGATCTCATTTTGTTTAAAATAGGCTTCTCATTTATTTCTTTGAATCTTTTCTTTATTAAGCCCTGTTTAGCAAAATATAGAAAAAGAATGCACTTCCTCATCTGTATCTATATGTTGTTGGGTGTACTCTATAGAGTTAACTGAGGAGTTTAAGCTAAATATTTTAAGAATTTTTAACTTGCTAGTCCTAAGTATGTAAAAAATAAGATTCACTGGATAAGTTATGTTGGAAATTTTTCGGTTTTAAATTTATAGGGAAACTTCATAGAACTTTCCTTGTCCCTATTCTCTGGTGATATCTGGATAAATCATCATTCTAACCATTGTCCATCACCACCCAGAATCTATGTTATTATTGCTTTTGTGACCTCAAGTCCCAGACCTTGTGTTTTTCTCAAATTTGCCTTGGAGGAAAGCAAGCAAAAAAACAAAAACACACACATACACACACCATCAATATTATAATGTTAGGGAATGACAGAGAGAGGGAGAAAAAGAGAAGTGGTCTAGAGGCCAGAAAAAAAGTTGTGTTATGCTCACAGAATCATAAACTGCAGAGAAAAGGGACAGAGGCTTAAAAAAAAAAAGGAGGAGGAGAAAAGATACAACAAATGGAAGAATACTGATATGGAGAAGAGTAAAGGAAGAAGTGGAAAGAAGGAAGAATAAAACCAATAGAGATAAAGAGGAAAGCTTGTTTGGGGAAACTCTAGATGGGGGGAAAAATGCTGAGTTTGCATTTACTGACTTTCAGGGATTTTTCTTTGCTAAAAACCACACGGTCACACGTGGATTAGCTGGCCTGCATGTTACCATCTGCCGAGACACAGTATGTCTTTGTACTCATAGCACAAAAGACTTAACTCTCTTTCTAAGAAACATTTGATTGTATGACAGTCTAATTTATACTTGATGAATCCGCCTTAACATTTAGATAGGAGGTTACTGGCGAACACAATAGAATTTAGGAAAGGAGTAACCAACGCCTAGAAGTCAACCAAACAACAACTATGAATGGAGAAGCACATCTCATCTTAAATGAAAAATAACCTGAATCCAGAGGAACTCCACTGATGAATGACACAGCAAAGGATTGTGTGTGTGTGTGTGTGTGTGTGTGGCTCAATCGTGTCCAACACTTGCAACCCCATGGACTATAGTTCACCAGACTCCTGTGCCATGGGATTTTCCAGGCAGGAATACTGGAGTGGGTTGTCATTCCCTTCTCCAGGGGATCTTCCAGAGGAATTCCATTGATGAATGACACCGCAAAGGATTAATGGCTGCTATTCCTGAGAAAATGCCAGTTCCTTTTTCAGACATTGTACAAGTGTAGGAGAATTTAGGTACAAGGCAGTGGGGATGGATGGAAAGAACTAGATAGTGTAAGATTCTTACCAAAGAACCAGATGTTTCAGTTGTTCCTACAGGCTAACATTTCCCTTGAGATGACTGTGATCTCCTGTGGAGTTACAGGGATGACAGTGATTATCTGGCCATACTTATAACTCTCTCTTCTTAGAAGAGTCCCTAATGGCAAAGTATAGGTCAGGAAACTTGCCTTTTAATATTAAAGATAACAGTCACAACCATCAATATAGAGAATTATAGCTTCAAAAGTATATCATCAAATAATATTTTCTTGGCAGCCATGAATCTTTACGGGTTTTCATTTAAAATTGTGAATGGAATTGAATAAGTACTTTAAAGCTCAATGTTTAAATTAGAATTTGTCCTCTGATTTAGTTTCAAGAATCATAGCCATAATATTCATTATGATTATTTTCCTCATATTTCAAGAAATGTAGAGAAAGAATTGGCATTAAAATTAATTTCCTCTGATTCAAAATTGAAAATTGGAATATTGAAATGCATCTTTGGCACCTTGTCACTTTGCTAACATTTATTAGTAAGAAAATTAATGTAATATCTCAGGGGACAGAAATTTTCATAGATATATAAGCCCTTAAAAGTATATATTTGTATTTGGGTGATATATATATATTGAGTATTTAGTCTTATATATATATATTTGTATTTCCCTGGTCTTCCTGGCATTCACAGGGCTTCCCTGGTGGCTCAGCTGGTAAAGAATCTGCCTGCAATGCAGGAGACCTGGGTTTGATTCCTGGGTTGGGAAGATGCCCTGGAGAAGAGAAAGGCTACTCACCCCAGTGTTCTGGCCTGGAGAATTCCATGGACTACATACAGTCCATGGGGTCGCAGAGTCGAACATGCCTGAGCAACTTTCACTTTCACTTTCTTTCATATATTTGTGCAAGATATATATATATATACACCAGAGGCCCCAAACTTCAGAATCTAATGCCTGATGATCTGAGGTGCGGCTGATGTAAAAATAGTAGAAATAAAGTGTAAAATAAGTGTAATGTACTTGAATCATCCTGAAACCATCTCCACCCCACCCCCACCCACCCCAGTCTGTGGAAGAATTGCCTTCCACAAAACTGGTCCCTGGTGCTAAAAAGGTTAGGGACAGCAGGCATATAGCATACGCTTACATATAGAAGAGTAGCTTAAAGTATAGACTATAACTAGTAGGAGTTCCTTTGAAATCCCATCAGTATGATGGTTACAGCGACATTGTTTTCATAATTATTAATGGTTTGTAATATTACCAGCCATTTTAAACAGCAAATGTAATAACGCTTCATAAATAAGAACTTGCAGCAGAAGTTGAGGGCAGGTTTGCTTAGAATGCTGCCACCTTCAGGAAATTTTACCTTATGATAATCTGTGTACATGATATTGAGGAACATACTCCTGTTTAAGAAGCATTAAACATTCTCTGTGTTGAAATTATAATTTTCCTTTACCTGATAACAGAATGTTGAATAGTGCTGCTTATATAAAAAAATTCTATTTTGGAAATCATTTGAAATGGGCTATGTTACTCTATTAAGAAAAAGGAATCATTTTTACTAATAAAAATATAACGTGAATTTTACATACTTTAAAATATTATCCCTGACTTAGCAAAATACATACATTAGTCCAAATGGTTTTATAAATAACTACATAATATTCCTGCTTTAAAAGGATTAAATGATAAAACAGTTTACTTACAATTTCTTATGCCTTTAATCATGTAGCTACTAATATAGTTATGCTTCATTAACTCCATAAGATGTGCTGAAGAAAATTATGCTGTTATTTCAAAAATCATCTTTCATGCAACACTGGGTTGAAATATTATTAATTATTTTGAAATATGTTCATGGTCATGGCTCACTACAGTGTAAATCTACCTAAATCTAAGGACTTATAGAATTTTGTAATTGACAATAAACTCCTTAGATTTCCTCAATTCTTACCATGTTTTGAAGACTAAAATCACAGATAAATAATAATGAAAAGGCATTTTTTGAAAACATCTTTCTGTGTATAATAAAAATCATATTTATGTTTCTGTGGAAGTAGCATTCTTCCAAAATACTCATTCCTATATAAGAGATATTATCTTATTCTTTTTCAACAAAAAGAACAAATATTAGCCAAAAAGTTCATTCAGGATTTTTCATAAGATGTTATGGGAAAACCTGAATGAACTTTTTGGCCAACTAAGTATTTAATCACTGAAATGATACACTTATTACAAAAGTTAACCATTGTCTCCACTTCACCTCTAAACCCCTCTCTCTTTCCTAAGTATCTTTCTCTTCAATGATATTGATAGAAACATGATGCATATACACAGATGCACACATTCACACACATACTCATGCACATACATATATGTATACATGCACATATACATTTTATTTTTGTTTTAATTTTTGTAAAAATTGGATCATATTTTATAAACATAATACTTGAAATAGATTGTATCACTTAGCAACATACTGGAGATACCCACTCAGATTATTAGGTATTGATAGATTAATTCATTCACATTCACGACTATACAATATTTTATACACACAGAAGAATTATTCTTTATTCAATAATTTTGGTTTTTATTTTTGATTTTTAAATTATCATACAGTATAATTGATTGGTGGGGTGTACAGTTTTTGAATTTTAGACTTGTGTAAAACTGAAATTTACAGGTTACATCAGATTTCAGAACAATTTCATCACCTTCAAAAACTCTCATGCTCTCCTTTTATAGTCACATGCTTTCTGTGTGGGCTTCCCAGGTGGGGCTAGTGGTAAAGAAGCAATGCAGGAAACATAATGAGAAGTGGTTCGATCTTTGGGACAGGAAGGTCACCTGGAGAAGGAAATGGCAACCCACTCCAGTATCCTTGCCTGGAGAATCCCATGGACAGAGGAGCCTGGTGAGCTTCAGTCCACGGGGTCGCAAAGAGTCGACCAAAGAGTATGCATGCTTGAGCCTTGCTTCCTGCATCCTAACTCTTTGAAACCATTGAACTGTTCTCAAACTGATAGTTTAGTTTTTTGGAGAATATTGTATACATGGAGTCATTAATATACACCCTTTGAGACTACAAAAGCTAAAGTGTGATGATTTCTTTCACTTAGCACAATGTCATTGAGATTCAGCCAAGCTGTAGAGTTTATCAGTAGTTTGTTCCTTTGATGTGAATTTACAAAAATTTATTTACCCATTAGAAATTGATGGAGTCTTTGGTTGATGGAGTTTTTGATTATTATGAATAAAGATGCTGAATAAACATTCAGGTACAGGTCTTTCAGTGTGAAAATAATTTTTATTTCTCTCTAGTAAAGGATTAATTTTGAAGAAATTGTCCAACTTTTCCAAACTGGCTATACCATTTTGTATTCCAGGAAGCGATATATGAGTGTTCCAGTAGCTCCACATCTTTACCAGCACTTGATGTTGTTGGTATTTTTTATTTTAGTTGTTCCAATAGTTTTGTAGTAGAATTTTACCTTGGTTTTAATTTGCATTTACATAATAGCTAGTGATGGGACTTCCCTGATAGCTCAGGTGGTAAGGAGTCTTCCTGCAATGCAAGAGACCCGGGTTTGATCCCTGGGTCAAGAAGGTCCCTTAGAGAAGGAAATGGCAACCACTCCAGTATTCTTGTCTGGAAAATCCCATGGATGGAGGACTCTGGTGGGCTACAGTCCACGGGGTAGTGATATTGATATTGGATATTGATATATTGATATTAATGGCTAGTGATATTGATTATCTTTCCAAGTGCTGTTTGCTATCTGTAGATCCTCTTTGGTGAAGTGTCTGTTTAATTTTTTTGTACATCTTTATATAGGTTTTTAAGTTTTCTTACTGTTGAATTTTTAGAGTTCGTCATATAGTCATGATATAGGTAGTTTATTGTATATGTGATTTTGCAAACATTATCTCCCAGGTTGTAGCTTGCCTTTTGATTTTCTTAATAATGTCTTAAACAAAACAAACATTTTTAATTTGGGCGAAGTTCAATTCATCATTTTTTTCTTGAATAGATTGAGTTTTTTGTGTCACTTCTAAGAACATTTTACCTAACCCTGGGTCACAAAGATTAAAAAAATTTTTTTCTAAGTACTCTAAGATTTAAATCTAGGTATATGATCCTGAAAGATGATGCTGTGAAAATGCTGCACTCAATATGCCAGCAAATTTGGAAAACTCAGCAGTGGCCACAGGACTGGAAAAGGTCTGTTTTCATTCCAATCCCAAAGAAAGGCAATGTCAAAGAATGCTCAAACTACCACACAATTGCACTCATCTCACCCGCTAGTAAAGTAATGCTCAAAATTCTCCAAGCCAAGCTCTAGCAATACGTGAACCGTGAACTTCCAGATGTTCAACCTGGTTTTAGAAAAGGCAGAGGAACCAGAGATCAAATTGCCAACATCCGCTGGATCATGGAAAAAGCAAGAGAGTTCCAGAAAAACATCTATTTCTTCTTTCTTGACTGTGCCAAAGCCTTTGACTGTGTGGATCACAAGAAACTGTGGAAAATTCTGAAAGAGATGGGAATACCAGACCACCTGACCTGCCTCTTGAGAAACCTATATGCAGGTCAGGAAGCAACAGTTAGAACTGGACATGGAACAACAGACTGGTTCCAAATAGGAAAAGGAGTATGTCAAGGCTGTATATCGTCACCCTGCTTATTTAACTTCTATGCAGAGTACATCATGAGAAACTCTGGGCTGGAAGAAGCACAAGCTGGAATCAAGATTGCCGGGAGAAATATCAATAACCTCAGATATGCAGATGACACCACATTTATGGCAGAAAGTGAAGAGGAATTAAAAAGTCGGTTGATAAAAGTGAAAGTGGAGAGTGAAAAAGTTGGCTTAAAGCTCAACATTCAGAAAACGAAGATCATGGCATCTGGTCCCATCGGTTCATGGGAAATAGATGGGGAAACAGTGGAAACAGTGTCAGACTTTATTTTTTTGGCCTCCAGAATCACTGCAGATGGTGATTTCAGCCATGAAATTAGAAGATGCTTAGTCCTTGGAAGGAAAGTTATGACCAACCTAGATAGCATATTCAAAAGCAGAGACATTACTTTGCCAACAAAGGTCCATCTAGTCAAGGCTATGGCTTTTCCAGTGGTCATGTATGGATGTGAGAGTTGAACTATGAAGAAGGCTGAGTGCCGAAGAATTGATGCTTTTGAACTGTGGTGTTGGAGAAGACTGTTGAGAGTCCCCTGGACTCCAAGGAGATCCAACCAGTCCATTCTGAAGGAGATCAGCCCTGGGATTTCTTTGGAAGGACTGATGCTAAAGCTGAAACTCCAGTACTTTGGCCACCTCATGCGAAGAGTTGACTCATTGGAAAAGACTGTGATGCTGGGAGGGATTGGGGGCAGGAGGAAAAGGGGATGACAGAGGATGAGATGGCTGGACGGTATCACCAACTTGATGGACGTGAGTGTGAGTGAACTCCGGGAGATGGTGATGGACAGGGAGGCCTGGCGTGCTGCGATTCATGGGGTTGCAGAGTCAGACACGACTCAGCAACTGAACTGAACTGAACAGATATGATCCTTGACATAATGTATAAGATGTAGGTTGAAGTTCATCTTCTTACCTATAGCTGTCCCATTGTTCTAGCATCATTTCTTGAAAAGATTAACATTTTTTCCAATGAATGACTTTTGCACTGTTGTGGATCTAGTTTTAATTTACATATTTAAGTGTGTATATACACATATTATTAAAGATGTACACATATTATTGGGCATCCCTGGTAGCTTAGATGGTAAAGAATCTGCCTGCAATTCAGGAGACCCTGAGTCAGGAAGATCTCCTGGAGAAGAGAATGACTACCCATTCCAGTATTCTTGCCTAGAGAATTCCATGGATAGAGGAGCCTGGTGGGCTAAAGTCCATGGGGGTGCAAAGAGTTGGACACAACTGAGCAACTGTGGTGTTGGAGCAGACTCTTGAGCGCCCCTTGGACTGCAAGGAGATCCAACCAGTCCATCCTAAAGGAGACCAGTCCTGGGTGTTCATTGGAAGGACTGATGCTGAGGCTGAAACTCCAATACTTTGGCCACCTCACGCAAAGAGTTGACTCATTGGAAAAGGCTCTGATGCTGGGAGGGATTGGGGGCAGGAGGAAAAGGGGATGACAGAGGATGAGATGGCTGGATGGCATCACTGACTCGATGGACATGAGTTTGAGTGAGGTCCAGGAGTTGGTGATGGACAGGGAGGCCTGGCGTGCTGTGATTCATCGGGTCACAGAGAGTCGGACACGACTGAGCAACTGAACTGAACTGAACTGAGCAACTGAACTGAACTGAACTGAGCAACTAACATTTTTACTTCACTACATATATTATTGCAAAGGAGGATGTAAAAAATCCTGGTACATATATCCAAAGTTTGTATTTGTGATGGATTGGTTGTAAAGTGAAATTTCCTAATCAAATGGGAGAAATTTTAAAATTTAAAAGGTATTAATTAGATGATGTATCAATTCACATACCTATCAGGAATGAGAGAGAAATCCATTACCTGCACATCCTTTTCATTGTTTTGAAAGTTTGAATTACCTATGTTGGCCCATTTGACGGCTGAAAGGGCCATCAGTGGCCCTTTGTGTTTATGTTATGTTTATAAATATAACACAAATGTTTATGTCATTTGTGGCTTAAATGGTAATCTCTCTGATTTTAATGAAATTGAGGTTTAATGTTTTTATTGGCCATTTGCATTTTTCTTTCTGTGAACTCTGTTCACATCTGCAATTGAATGAGCTTTGTAACTGTACAGTGACAGGAAGTGGTTGTGATTTTGAAGGAGAATCATTTTACCTCTGAGCCCAAGTGTGCTTCTTTGTAAAACTGTAGAAATACTTTCCCCATTCAATTACTGGGAGATTTACATGAAAATCACGTATAGGAAATCACTACTTGCTCAACATGTAAAAATAAAAGTATTTAATTGGACTATGATGGATTTTTATTCCAGTTATTAAGATCTCCTTTATTTGACTTTAATCTCTATGTCACACTTTCCTTATGGGGTTAAGTATTTATTTCATTTCAATTAACACATGTAGGAAATTTACTTATACATACAAATTTACCTTCGTTTAGGAGATGGATGTTCAAAAAGAAAATGGGAATATTGATTTACATAGAGCAAGATACCAAAGAGGGTCAGGGCATGGAAGTAAGCTGTTGACTCGAAATAAATTTTAGTTTCTTTACTTAATTATGTGAAACCTTGGGGGAAGTTATCTGAATTCCTTCAACCTTGATTTATTATTTATGAAATGGGGGAACTATTATGTGCTTCAGTTTTTGTGAAGATTAAATGAGATAAGGAACACAAAGTTGTTAGAAGAGTGTCTAGCATTGAAAATTTCAAAACAAATGTGTCTACAGCCATTTTCTGCATTATATTCAGTTAGTTATAGAAAAATGAATGATCTAGGAGCCTTGTTTTGTATATAGTCTACAGCCAACCTTTAAACATTGGATTACAACTATTTAAGGACTGCACTTGTTTTGTCTGACCCGGTAACCTTTGCGAGTGCTGATACCTTCTAAAGGCAGAATATGTGCGTACATGTACACATATATCAGGTATGCAGAGGTAGCTCAGTTTTAAGACAATTTAAACGTTTTCATTTAATTCTTTACTCATAAAAGTATCTTCTGTTTTATAAGCAAAGGGAAGAAGCATAAAGTCCCAATTCCAGTTGATCATAATCTGTAAAATACTTTGCAACTTGATTTTTAAAAATGGTATTCATAGGGTAATAAGGATATATATATGAAAACAAAGGTTCCTCAAGAGAAGGACAAATTGATGGATACAAGAGCTAAACACTTTTTACTATGCATGGCCTGGAACTTTTTTTTTTTTTTTTAATCTTGATTGCTTGCTAGGTTTCACAGATATTTTAGGTCTTTTTTTTTTTTTTTAACCTTGTTAATCATGTTTGTTTTGGTGTTATGTTTGTGTGTGTCCCTGGGTCTCTATTTCAGCGAGTAATTTCTTAACCATAAAATTATTCAATAGCCTTGACAATATGGACCTTTGTTGGCAAATTCAAAAGGCATAGTAAGATGTAATAATTTTTATATGGTGATTTTGTAGCCCTTGACTGACTTTCTTAGTATTTATAATCTTTTTTTTTTCTGATGCCTTATGACTTTTACACACAGTCATGCCATCTGTGAAGAAAAATCATTTTTACTTCTCTTTTTCCAAACTTCAGGCTTTGTATTTATCTCAAAAATTATTGGTCAAAAGAAACCAGGCACCCAACAGTATAGACTTTATAATTTTACTCATACTGAGCTGATGCAAAGAATATGCAAAATTAATTTTTGATGTTAGAAATCAGAAAAATCCTGGCTATTGGAAAGTGGTATGGAGAAATTTTCTAGAATGACAGACATGTTCTTCTATACCTCAATCTGGATGTTGGTTAACTGGGTACTGTTTCAAAATTCATTGAACTGCACAGTAAGGATTTATGCATTCTCCTCTATGTAACCTACAGGGCAAACAACATCACATTTTGGGTGTATATTTGTTTCTCGTGGGGGGAGATATTGGAATAGTAAAGATTAAGGTAAAGCCCTCCACATAGTTCATTTTGACTCAGGACTCTATCTTTGACTGACTGGGAATAGCAACCCAAAATCTAAACCATGAAACACCCTGTTGGCTGCTATAGTTGAAGATTTATTTTATATTTTTAAATAATTAAACATCCACATTTAATTATCTAAAACGTGTACACCCGTGGCAGATTCATGTTGATGTAGGGCAAAACCAATACAATAATGTAAAGTAATCAGCCTCCAATTAAAATAAATTTATATTTTAAAAAAAAATCCAGTAACCAACTATAGAAGGAGAAATGATCATCTCTACTGGAATAAGAGAGGATGAACCGTTTTGACTTGAAATTTTGTCCAGTATCAAGGTCCTAATGAAAATAAAAGACTCAATTATAATACTTTTAAAATTTAGGACTCATTATGTATGGATGTGAGAGTTGGACTGTGAAGAAGGCTGAGCACTGAAGAATTGATGCTTTTGAACTGTGGTGTTGGAGAAGACTCTTGAGAGTCCCTTGGACTCCAAGGAGATCCAACCAGTCCATTTTGAAGATCAGCCCTGGGATTTCTTTGGAAGGAATGATGCTAAAGCTGAAACTCCAGTACTTTGGCCACCTCATGTGAAGAGTTGACTCGTTGGAAAAGATTCTGATGCTGGGAGGGATTGGGGGCAAGAGGAGAAGGGGACAACAGAGGATGAGGTGGCTGGATGGCATCACTGACTCGATGGACGTGAGTCTGAGTGAAGTCTGGGAGTTTGTGATGGACAGGGAGGCCTGGCGTGCTGCAATTCATGGGGTTGCAAAGAGTCCGACACAACTGAGTGACTGATCTGATCTGATCTGATACACAAATATAAATTGATACATTTGATTATTTTTTGTAATTTGCATGAACGGAGATTACTTTAAAATCACATGGTGGTAAGCAGGCAGTTGCTACATCCATTTGCAAGTAACATAAATAGGTTGGAGACAGAATATAATTATGTGTGTTTATAAGTGTAAAACATCTAAATGCGGTTGAATAAAATATATACTCAGCGCAGCTCAATGTGCATTCTTTCTCTTGGAATAAGTAAAGTGTGTGAAGTAAGTAAAACAACTGTGAGTTACTCTAGTTGAACATTAAGCTGAGTGTAAGGGCCCAGTCCCTGATAAGAGAAGAATGTGGATCTGTTTTTCAGAGTGAGAACTGTTAAGGAGGTGCAGTTAGCTTTGTCAATAGTAACTGTAAATAGCAAATGAAACAGAAAAACAGTGATGAGTTCTAGAACATTTGTTTCAATCTTCTACTTCCACTTTATTTGCATACAAATTTCCAAAGGTGTTAGTTTAAGAATAATGAAATGGAAAAATACATTCCATCTTTTAAAATTTGAAATAAAAGTTTTTAAACATTCTTGTAAAAATATCTGATACATAGATATAAATTTGAGTTAAGAGGAAATCATATTCTTCTTTCCTTAAACCAATAGACACACGACGTCATAAGGGTGCCTAACTTCCTATCCTCCTGGCTTTGGACCTGTACAGCCACCCCTTCTGCTGCTCATACGGAATTGTTGCAAAGACTTGAGACTTGAGACTTGAGGAGTCTCTAAAATCCTGGGACGTCCGAGATGCCTTGGAAATTCCTCTTGTCCCTTATCTTGGAATTATCTCTTAAGAGTTATGGGTCACTTTGGGCTTTATTATTCCTCAGCCTCTGTGGAATCCTTTTAACAGGAAGCTGGGGGTGGAGGGTGGAAGTCTAGTTAAGCAAAAATCTTTTGAAACCTTGATATGGGAAGATGATATGGTCAAGTTGTGCTTTGTCAAGAATTTGGAACTTCTGGGTTTAGAAAATATGCTTAAAATGTGCCTAAGTGTCAAGGGAGAAAATATTTGGAGACTCATTTTGTTTCAAAAACTACCCTCAAATTATGCGGGTGCAGTTCAGAGGAGTCAATAAAGCTTTCTAGGCTATTGAATAAACAGACCAGGGCAAGGATTTAAATCTAATAGTCCCTACTCATTAAAAAAAAAAAGCATCAGTATTCTTTAAACATGTCTAATAAAATGTGTTTAGACAAAGTGTTTTATGAGAAAAATTAGCAATCTGACACCCATTCCTTATGACCTGCCTACCAGGGGCAACCCACTTGCAAGTCTGCTTCTTCTAGGATTTCTTTCAAATTTTAAATATACTCTTAAGTTTAAAAATTGAGGTACAATCCATTAAATTCCTTTATGGAATATGACATGATCATTTAGCTCTTTTTAAAACCAACAAATGGAAAAACAAAACAAAACAACACTCTGGTTTTGATACAGAGGTTCCTCTCTCAACGCATGGTCCCAGGGCAGCTATGCTGTCATTTGGGCTAAGAGGAAAATCCAGAGCTTCCATTGTTCTGCCTGTAGTGTTCACAGCTGAATTACACAGCACACTATGATCACAGTTCCTTTGTGTGTGTGCAGTTTTCCATTTTCCTTGGAGTTTGTTAGCAGTCATTTCACTGCTTAGATTTCTATGTACTTTTCATTAAATAATTCCCAGAGCTCTGAAAACTTAGATAATCATTCACCTGGGTGAATGAAAACAGCTTTCTTTGTTTATTTGTTCAGTTGTTTTTTTTTTTTTTAAGCTTCCCTTTTAGGGTATACTCTCTCAGCTCCAGTTTGACCTGCTGTCCTTATCATATTAGCTTTAGGGCTCCACTTCTCTCTTAGTCTTAGCATTTTCTATTCCTTTCTCTTTTGCTGAATCTCTTGTTCCCCAGGTCTCATCTCTTGTTCCAGGTCTCATCTTTTGCTTCTTAATTTATTCCTTGAAGAGAGCAGCTTCTGAGAAAAGGCACATTGGAAATCATCATTTTGAGACTTGACCTTATGGAAACGTCTTTATTTCACTCTTACACTTAATTGATTGTATAACTAGATATAGAATTCTAGGTAACAAATTAATTCCCCTTCGAATTTCAAATATATTGCTCCATTATCTTCTGGCTTCCAAGATTGTTGTTCAAAATTTTATTTAGTGGGATTTTGGCAAAGAGAATACATATTTGTGTTGTCAGTGATATTTAATCCTCTTTATTACACCACACTGATTTCTTATTCTCTCAAATATTTTCGATCTGTTCATGCATGCCTGATTTATTTTTTTTAAAAGGGCAAGAGGTAAAGCGTTGATTTGTACTTTCAGTATGTTATTATAACATGAATAATAATTTGTAAAAAATGAAAACAAGTTTTGATAGGGCAGTGTTACAATACAGTTGAAAAAGAAAGTAAAGAGATCAGGAGAGTTCCAGAAAATATCAGAACTTTGGCATTATTGAATATTTTATAACCTTTCTGATTGAGTAGCTATTCCTTTTTTTATTGCCCTTAAATTTAAGATGGAAGCCTAAAAATTGTTTAGCCAGTTCCATAGTTTTGTTCTGATATTACTGGAACTTTCTAAAACTCAGATTCTTTAAAGACTAATGATAGACATGTGTTACAGAAAGAGTTCCATTGTAAAATCCTTAGTTACGCTTCACCTATGAAACATCATCTTTAGTAATACATCTCTGACATTGAAATCATACCCTTTATGTTTATCTTTGAGCCTTGTAACTGTTCATGAATTCAATTAACTTAAATCCACAAGCATCAGATTGAATGTAAAGAAATATAGCTTCTGATAGGTCTAGCAATTTCTATTTCTATCTCAACCATAAAGTTTGAAACGTAAGCTTCTTATCTCTCACATTAGCACTTTTCTTTTTTTTATCAATTCAGTTCAGTTGCTCAGTCATGTCCGACTCTTTGCGACCCCATGAATCGCAGCACGCCAGGCCTCCCTTTCCATCACCAACTCCCGGAGTTCACTCATACTCACGTCCATTGAGTCAGTGATGCCATCCAGCCATCTCATCCTCTGTCGTCCCCTTCTCCACCTGCCCCCAATCCCTCCCAGCATCAGAGTCTTTTCCAATGAGTCAACTCTCCACATGAGGTGGCCAAAGTACTGGAGTTTCAGCTTTAGCATCATTCCTTCCAAAGAAATCCCAGGGCTGATCTCCTTCAGAATGGACTGGTTGGATCTCCTTGCAGTCCAAGGGACTCTCAACAGTCTTCTCCAACACCACAGTTCAAAAGCATCAATTCTTCGGCACTCAGTCTTCTTCACAGTCCAACTCTCACATCCATACATGACCACAGGAAAAACCATAGCCTTGACTAGATGGACCTTTGTTGGCAAAGTAATGTCTCTGCTTTTGAATATGCTATCTAGGTTGGTCATAACTTTACTTCCAAGGAGTAAGAGTCTTTTAATTTCATGGCTGCAGTCACCATCTGCAGTGATTTTGGAGCCCAGAAAAATAAAGTCTGACACTGTTTCCCCTGTTTCCCCATCTATTTCCCATGAAGTGATGGGACCAGATGCCATGATCTTCGTTTTCTGAATGTTGAGCTTTAAGCCAACTTTTTCAATCTCCACTTTCACTTTCATAAGAGGCTTTTTAGTTCCTCTTCACTTTCTGCCATAAGGGTGATGTCATCTGCATATCTGAGCTTACAGATATTTCTCCGGGCAATCTTGATTCCAGCTTGTGTTTCTTCCAATCCAGCGTTTCTCATGATGTACTCTGCATAGAAGTTAAATAAGCAGGGTGACAATATACAGCCTTGACATACTCCTTTTCCTATTTGGAACCAGTCTGTTGTTCCATGTCCAGTTCTAACTGTTGCTTCCTGACCTGCATATAGGTTTCTCAAGAGGCAGGGGAAGTGGTCTGGTATTCCCATCTCTTTCAGAATTTTCCACAGTTTCTTGTGATCCACACAGTCAAAGGCTTTGGCATAGTCAATAAAGCAGAAATAGATGTTTTTCTGAAACTCTCTTAATTCTGAATTAAGAGAGTCATGATGAAGAATGATGAAAGAGGATGACATTGGATCAAGAATCAGGAGATCCAACATAAGAGAGAAGAAAATGCTCAGGATGCTGGTGAAAGAAAGACCCAATATGATAACTGAATATCCAGCCTTAAGAGCAAACTATTCAGGTCAGAGGAGGCTAGAGAACTCTGGTGGGTTTGTCTCCAAGGATTTGTATGGACTAGTGATATATTTGAATGATTTGCATTTCTCCCGGAGATTTCAGGCATGGAAAGTACATACAAATGTCAGTAAACAAAGCAGAGAAAAACATGAGATATCAAGCTGTACAAACGTTAAGCTCAGTGTAGAGAACATATATTAGTGTTGACTGTGCATGGTAGACCTAATGGCAACGTGGTTTACATTTGAATGTAGCAAAGTTGGACATTGTTCCTATGACCTTAAAAATGTAGTCAAGCTTCAGAAGAAATAGTTCATGGTCCTCCTTTGCTTAGATCTTATGTTTTGTGTTCTCTCTGGCCAGCATCACTTTGCCAACAAAAGGTCCATATTGTCAAAGCTATAGTTTTTTCCAGTAGTCATGTACAGATGAACTGGACCATAAAGAAGGCTGAACACTGAAGAATTGATGCTTTCAAACAGTGGTGCTAGAGAAGACTCTTGAGAGTCCCTTGGGTAGCAAGGAGATCAAACCAGTCAATCCTAAGGGAAATCGACCCTGGATATTCATTGGAAGGACTGATGCTGAAGCTAAAGCTCCAATATTTTGGCCACCTGATGTGAAAAGTCAACTCATTGGAAAAGACCCTGATTCTGGGAAAAACTGAGGACAGGAGGGGAAGGGGGCAACAGAGGATGTGATGGTTGGATGGCATCACCAACGCAATGGACATGAGTTTGAGCAAACTCCAGGAGATAGTGAAGGACAGGGAAGCCTGGTGTGCTGTAGTTTGTGGGGTCACAAAGAGTTGAAAATGACTTAGTGACTGAACAACAGCAACAACTGCCCAGCATACTTTTCCACAGGAAATTGATTGATTCACTGTTTTAATCATGGAGGTCCTTGCTCAAACATCACTTCTGTAATCAATCTACTGAAAATAGCACCTGCAATCACCTCCTCTGCTTCACTCTCTTCATAGGACATATCAATTCCTAAAATTACTCTATTTAAAAAACTTTTTATTGTCTGTCTGCTTCTCTGCTGTGTCCCAACACTTAGAACATGATCTGGCATATGATAGATGCTCAAGAAAGGCTGTGGAATGAGGAAACCCAGTGGATGGTGAGCTCCTGGAAGCAGAGAATGCCTTGTTCACCTCTGTATCTTCAACACTTCACCAAGTGTTTGTAGTTCTAGGCATTCCAGGAATCTGTGGCAAATGAATGAATGAATGGAATCAAGGGTGAGCCATTCTCTTACAGTGTGTAATAGAAGTATTATGTTGTAACCTTTGGAGTGTTTGCATGATTAAAGAGAAGTCCTCTGGGCAGTAGAATTCAGGATGACTGATGGAATACATTTGTCCTCCTCTGTGGGGGATCTGAGAGCCAAGCTCTGATGATGTGTGTGTGTTATGTTCCGTCACCGCCAAGACAGTGAGTAAATTCAAATGAGCATGATTACTAACAGGGTTAAAAGGGGATAAGTACAGCCCAGGGTCAAAGTCAGTTTGCAGTCCCTTTGGAGTTCTGTCTGTGAGAGGTACTCTACTTCTTCCCTCTCTTTTCTGTATTTGTAGATATTCATGGTTTATACAAAGCTGGCAAAAAAAAAAAAAAAAAAGAAAGAAAGAATTTTATACATTATCTATGAATAATGTAACCAGAATCCTACTGATTTTTCTTAAAGTAATATGAAAAGGGATGACTACTTTAAGAAGTGGACTATCCCCTGAAAGTATAAAGAAGTACAGACAAGCTGTGGGGATACAAACAGGTGTGAAATAGTGAACGAGGGACCAGGGGTGGTCGGGGGGGGGGACGGGCCAGTGTTGGCATTCTTACTTCTCTGTCTATAAACATCTCGTAATAAGTTAGTTTTATATTTCTATTAGCTAAACATATTTTCGTTGGCCTTCTTGATAAAGATATTTATGTAACTTTTTTCAGGAATCATGAAAAGAGGAAAAAAGAATCCAAATTCATTGAGATTTAAGAAAACATGGACTGAAAGAGCACTCCAGTGAGCATTTTGATGTTTCTAAGAGCCGAGGGTATGTTCCACCTTTGATCCGGGGGCTCCACTTTGAGTCAGCAATGCTGGCAAAACAAGGAATGTAGTTGCCTGTTGGGCTGAAGGCAAGATCCTACCTGTCGTCTCTGGGAACCTTAGCTATGTGGTCTGACTTTCTGATTCAAATAAATTGGATGAGTGAGAAAGAGCTCAGAAATCAGAAGGATTCCCAACCTGGATGTACTAAAGGGTTTTACATATATATATATATATATATATATGCACACATACATGTACATATGTGTGTATATATACATGAAGAGAGAAAAGCAAAGATAATTTAAATATTCTAAAGTAATCTAATTTAGATGAAGCTCTCCTCATTTACATCAAAATATTTATCACTCTGGATTACTGATTATTGCTTAGTTGCTCAGGCATGTCTGACCCTTTGAGACCCCATGGACTGAAGCACGCCTGGCTTCCCTGTCCTTCACCATCTCCCAGAGTTTGCTCAAACTCATGTCCATCACCAACCATCTTGTCCTCTGTTGTCCCCTTCTCCTCCTGTCTTCAATCTTTCCCAGCATCAGGATCTTTTCTAATGAATTGGCTCTTCCCATCAACTTCAGCATCAGTCCTTCCAATGAATATTCAGGGTTGATTTCCTTTAGGAAATCTGGCTACCCACTCCAGTATTCTTGCCTGGGGAATTCCATGGACAGAGGAGCCTTGCAGGCTCGAGTCTGTGGGGTCCCAATGAGTTGAACATGACTGAGTGACTCTTCTTTCTTCCACTAGTAAATCCCTAGGCTCTATTTTCATTACAGCAATTGAAGTGACCTCTCAAAAAAAAAAAAAAATATATATATATATATGTGTGTGTGTGTGTATAACCAGATCACACCTTCACACTATTTCAAACCTTCTAATAATAGCATAGAGAAGAAATATGTCCATCTGCAAATCCTTACATGGCTCAGCCTCTGCTTACCAGTCTGACTTCATTTCATGCCACTTTCCCTGTCATCCACTGCTCTCCAGCTCATCTCACTGTCAACATAGCCAGACTAGCTAGCTTTCTCTAGTCATTATGGTCTCAGTTCAGACACTATTTCCGCAAGGAGGCCTTCTCTGGTCATTCGATCAAGAGACACCAGTCACAATCATAGCACCATATTTGGTACTCTGCAGAGTACTTATTTCCATTTGCTATTATCCTCGTGTATTTATCTACAGGTGTGGCAGACAGACTTCAGGGTACCCCCGTCATCTTCACCTGGTATTTATACTTTTGTATAGTCTCCTCCAGGGCTTCCCTGGTGGCTCAGTGGTAAAGAATTCACCTGCCAATTCAGGAAACCAGGTTCAATCCCTGGGGTTTGGAAGACCCCCTGGAGGAGGAAATAGCAACCCAGTCAGTATTTTTGCCTGGGAAATCTCATGAACAGAGAAGCCTGGTGGGCACAGTCCATTGGGTCAGAAAGTGTCAGACACGATGTAGGGACTAAACAACATAAATAATCTCCTCCCTTTGAGTATGGGCAGGACCTTTGACTTGCTTCTAGCCAACGGAATGTGGCAAAAGTGATGGGATGTCACCTTTTATTGCAAAGGTGATGGAGTGTCGTCCTGGGATTAGGGTACATTATAAAGGATTCCATTTCCTTAGAAGACTTGCTTTAGAGACTTTGTCTTTGCTGGCTTTGAAGAAGAAGCTGTCGTGTTTTGAGAAAGCCATGTGGCAAGGAACTGCAGAAGCTGCTAGCAGCTAAGAAACCCCGGAGTTCTGTACCTGCAAGAAATAAATGCTGCCAACAACCACATGAGCTTGGAAAAACCCTGAGCTGGGCCTGGTCAGTACCGTGATTACAGCTGTGTGAGACTCTAATCAGAGAACCCAGTTAAGCTGTGCTTGGACTTTTGAACCACAGAAATTATGAGATATTAAATGTGTGTTGTTTTGAGCTGCTAAGTGAGTGGTAGTTTGTTACACAGCAAAAGAATGTGAAGACGCCAGTTTGTTGTCTCTCTCCAGTGGGGTATAAACTCCAGCATTCAGAAAAGTACCTGTCACAGAGTGTTTAAAAGTATTTGTTACAGATGGACTTCCCTGGTGGTCCAGTAGTTAAGAATCTGCCTGGCCTGTTGTTGCTAGGCAACTAAACCTTTGTGCCTGCTGAGCCCTTGGTCTGGAGCCCTCAAGCCACAACTACTGAACAGACACGCGGCAACTACTGAAGCCTCTGAGCTCTACAGCCCCTGCTCCACAGCAAGGGAAGCTATGCAATGAGAAGCCCATGCCCCACGACTAGAGAGCAGCCCCCACTTGCTGCAACTAGAGAAAAACCCTCGTGCAGCAAAAAAGACCCAGCGAAGGCAAAAACTAAAATAAAATAATTAATAATTTAAAAACTATAAAAATACTTGTTGAAGGAATGAATGAAAATAATTGGATTATGAAACATTTAAATGGCAGAGAAATCCCCATGGTAATTTAATATATGAATATTGAAAAAATGGACCAAAGTAGTGGGGAGGCAGTCGGTATCACAGAGATCAAAGTATGGGCCTTGAAGTTGAACAAACCTGGATTTCAGCAGTAGGTCTGGTTAGACTGACTCCAAGCAAGTCATCTTCTGATCTTTTGCCTTCTCTTCTCTTAAATGGTGATAATAGTACCTACATCATATATGAAATAGATTATGACAAGGATTAAATAAAATACAGTATTTAAGGCCTCAAACATGACATATCATAGACACTCAAGAAAATTGTTCTCAAATAATTTTTAAATTATTTCTCACAGCCAAATAGAGATTCTAGATATCATTTGCCCATGAAACCATCAGTGTGTTACTTTGATAAGGATTTTGGAGTTGAAGAGAAGGAAGTCATATTTGCTATAAAGAGGAAAGACAAAGGAATACTTCTGGAGTATGAAGCTGTAATTTAGAAGAGCATAAACAGAAACCAAAACACAGTAAAGATTAAGATTTTAAACAACACAGGGACTTAAAATTATCATAAAAATACTTAAGATTTAATGAGACTGTATAATATGATAGTCACTCCACTCCGTGCTTAATTTAATGTTAGCAACTTAGCGACTGAACAACAATAATGTTAGCAACAACACTGGGTTACAATGCTCACTTCACAAGAGAAAATAAAATAGAACTATTAAAAAATGTGAAGTATCCTGTTTTTCCTCAAATCTATATTTCCTGCCCCCCCCCCCTTTTTTTTTTTTGCGCTATATCACAGAGAACTACATTTCCCAGGCTTCCTGCTCTCTGACTTCTGGGAGACATGGCCAATGGGAGGTCTTGGTGGAACATGGGAGGGTGGGAGAAAGGGAGAAAGTAGGTATATCTCTCCTCTTCTCTTTCTGCTTCCTGGGACATCTCCAGAACAGCTGCTTCTTCTCATTAGTTCTAGCTCCTACCAGATGGGCTTCTCTTCAAGGTCTCAGCTCTACCTGGCATCTCTTCATTGGTTCTAGCTCCCACTAGGCTTCTAAATACTTGAGAACCCTATCCCCTCCCTCCAGTTCCTCCAGCCATCAGGGAGGAAACTTCTTCCTATTGTTAATCTCTAAATAGCCTTGTAGATGGACTTCTCAGCTCTTTTATCATTTGAGTAACTTTCTACTTAATTTTATTTATTGAAGAGACTTAAAGTGGTTTCTGTTTCCTGGCTTTATCCTATTGGATTCACATTTCAAATATAAAATTTAAACCTAAAATTCAAATAGTCTTCCAAGTCTGTGCTCTTAACAACTAATCTATAATGTTGATATTAAAAGAAATCAACTCCTTCAAGGTCAGAACAAATGAATATAATTTATGCAACTATTCATGATAGGACCATGGTATAATTACATAATATTTATAAAATAATATCTGAGACTCTCAAGAATCAATACTAGATTATTTAGCAAGTATTATAGTTCATTTACAAATAATACTACTTAATTTTTCAACAATAATTAAACATTTTATTTATATCTGCAATATAATGCATATAATTTCATGTACAACATGAATTGGATTTTGGTGAATAAAAAATTTAAATATTTGAAAAAAAAACCTTCAGGGCTACAATTCTACAAAGTCTTAGTATTACTCCTCCTTATATGATATAAACATGTAAAATTGGAAACATCATACAGTTGACTCTTTTTGACACAGTTGACTCTTTTTTAGCAATGAGTTAAGTTTTGATAAAAGAAGACAAGGAAAATAAACTTACTTTCTATGATTCAATGGGACTACTACAGTCAAATTGATAAGAATATTTCAAGGCAAAGTCTGTTTATTTTATTGGTATCCCTATTTATAATTGGACTTACAAATCTGCACTTGCATATACTTTAGTCCTTGTCTCATTTCTGCCTTGTTTGGCTGCTTGATTTCCTGCTCTACCAGAAATTTCTTCTTTTATCTTTCTTAATATCCTAATCATATTTATTTTAAAATTATTTACAGACTGCTCCTACATGTTCATCTTATCTAGAATAATTACTTTTCTGATTGTTGATTTTGTTTATTGTCTTTCTTACTGCCACGTTTGCTTAAGCATGGGTTTGTTTTGAAATTTTGATTTGTGAACCCACTAAAACACTTATTTATTCTCCCGCTTTCTCCTTATTGACGCTTTTGTGTCTTGCAGTTCTGAGATGACGTGGAGGGCATCACATCAAATCAGGGCTTATATTCATGTTTTATGAATCTTCATCTATTCTGGGCAACATGCTGCACTGGTTCCTAAGCTAGGAGATGTGTCAGCCCAGCTACTGACTGCAAAAGTGTGTCCATTCTCCCAGTTTTCCTAGTGACTTTGTATAAGCGTTCACTCTAGGCAGTAGTTTGAACCTTTTAAGGCTCATTTAAAAAGTGGTGGGTATTTCCACTACAACATCCAAACTTAGGCAATTAACTGGACTCCAGCATTCTACCTCACACTGAGTACTTCTAGCAGCAAAAGTTGTATATCTATAGTTTTAGTATTTATCTTCAAATTTTAGCGCACACACACACACACACACACCACATCTTTTTTCCTAAGAAAGTCTAGAGTTATTTTGTAATTTCTATTCTTTTCCAAAGTAAGGCAAGAACTCTACTGCAGCTTAGCTTTATGAGACTATGTCTAATAGTCTATCCATTAGACAATGTCCATATTTCTGTTTACAACTACATTTATCTATTTCATTTTTTAGCACGTTTGTGTATTTTACTTTCCATTTTAAAGAGTATACTTTATATGGTTAGGAATATGACAGTGATAGATGGCAGTGTTCAAAGCGTATACTTAACTGGGACTTGCCTTGTGGTGCAGGGGCTAAGACTTTGCTCCCAATGCAGCAGGTTCGACCCCTTGTTGGGGGAGCTAAGATCCCACATGCCTTGGAGTCAAAAAATCAAAACATAAAATAGAAACAATGTTGTAACAAATTCAATAAAGCTTTAAAAATGGTCCACATTTTTTAAATCTATTTTTTAAGTAAAATGCTTATTTTGCTATCATAATCATTGTCTAACTCTCCATCATTGTAATATTATTGCCAGGTTAAAGAGTATGAAGAAATCACCACATTTCTACTGGTCTAGCATACAGATTGTCAAAGGATTTTAGCATTTCCAATGAATAAGTGGAATATCCTTTTAAAAAAAGATTTATTTATATCTTTTAAAATATTTAAGAACATTTAAAAATAATGCTAATAGTATAACATATTAAATGAAATGTTCAAAAGAAAAAATATTCACTACTCAATATTCTTCCTCTCCTTGATATGGCTAATTTGGTTTATACACAAATATACCTAGAAAATTAGTGATATTCCTTCAATGTATTCATATTGCAAAATGACCCAATTATTATACATTGTTGGCCATATCTTTCAGTGTTAAAGCTTGTGCCAAAATTTCTGGTGTCAAACTTCTGTGCTTTGAGGTGGATTGATTTTTAACAATGACCAAAAATCATTCAGAGAATAAGTTTCTGAATTAGTTCTTTAAGTTGAGTGATGCATTTTTAGATGTAAGGAAGTATTTTAGAATAAAAATTATAGTCTCTTTTGTGACATAAATTGAGTCTACAAATAGTTTTAAAAGAAGTACTTTAAAAAATGCTCTATGCCAGGACTTCCCTGGTAGTCCAGTGGTTAGGACTCCACGGTTCCTCTGTGTGTGTAGGGGTTGGGGGCAGGGGGGACGCGGGTTCCATCCCTGGTGGAAGAACTAGGCTCCCATGCTGTGCCACATGGCCAAAAAAAAAAAAAAAAAGTTCTATAATATTCTATGCCATTATTCCAGCCTTCTGAAGCAATTATTTTGATGCAGACATTCATTAAATAGTGTGTGTGTATGATTGGTCGCTCAGTCGTGTCTGACTCTTTGTGATCCCATGGACTGTAACTTGCCAGCCTCCTCTGTCCATGGGATTTCCCAGGCAAGAATACTGGAGTGGATTGCCATTACTTCCTCCAGGGGATCTTCCCGACCAGGGACTCCAACCTGAGTCTCCTGGTCTCCTGCACTGGCAGGCAGATTCTTTACCACTGAGCCACCTGGGAAGCCCTATACCACCGTGATAACATCTGAGAGAAAGTGGAAATGAGATCATGTACAAAAGACACACTGGTATTTATTCTTATTATTCCTATCAGTATTAACTACAGTGCTTCTATCTTGCTGCTGCTGCTGCTGCTGCTAAGTCACTTTAGTTGTGTCCAACTCTGTGCGACCCATAGACAGCAGCCCACAAGGCTCCCCCGTCCCTGGGATTCTCCAGGCAAGAACACTGGAGTGGGTTGCTATTTCCTTCTCCAAAGTATGAAAGTGAAAAGTGAAAGGAAGTCGCTCAGTCATGTCTGACTCTTAGCGACCCCATGGACTGCAGCCCACCAGGCTCCTCCGTCCATGGGATTTTCCAGGCAAGAGTACTGGAGTGGGGTGCATTGCCTTCTCCGCTTCTATCTTAGGTGACATGTTTTGAAAGAGATATAAAGCCGTTAGGACCATTTGTATGAACTTAAGTGCTGTTGGAGATTTCAGTCAACATTTTTAAGGAAGAGCTGCTCATTTGTAACACCTAGGTCATATTTCAAGAGAATGTTTAGAATATATCAAAGTGTTAACCAGATTACCATGTTGATTTTCCATATTTTCTTTAGCAAGGATGAGTATCAAATATCTCTGTTTGAAAAGTGGAAAAAGCATAACAATAGTTGACACCTACGCACTCCCACTTACCTACTGTTATGAGAGTAAATGCGTTTTAAATGAGTAAAACAGAAGTAGAAATAAACCTGTAAGTGTGTAATCACTACTCTTACACAATAGCTACACATGCTTGTGGAATTGGATGTGTTTCTCATCGTGGGAGATCTGAGGGCATTGTTTCTTGTACCTGCTCTTTATGGGTTAGAAAACAGTGAGGGACGTGTTTAAAATGCTTGGCTTCTCAGGACGCATCAAGAGAAGACTATCTTTCTCTAGTACTGAGGTCACTTCTCACCTGAATGTTTGGCTTGTTTCAACACCCATGAAATCTCATTTTCTCTGCTGGCACTGCCAATTTAAATTTATTTTATGTGTGATATAGACAGATATATGCCAGGTGCTGGACTGAGTCCATTAACACTTCACAGAGGAAGGGAGGTTGTTTTAAATACTTAATGGTAGTTGGCAGCTCTGATTCTTGACCCTACCTTGGTAAAAAGCCTGGGCTCCACATTTATAACGCAGACATGCAGACTGAATAAAGGTTAAGTATATTGTGTGTTTTTTTATACTGACTCAACCATAAATATCTGTCATACCTAACCCTAGACTAGACATGAGATCTTAGAAATCTGTGATTCTCAGAGGATGATAAGCAATTGGAACAATTTTCTCTTTTTAAGATAAATTCCATAGCAAGTAGGCCCTGAAGCCAACTCTAAAAGAAGAAAAAGAAATAAAAAACAGTACAGTTAGTCCCCAGGATGATGTCTGTAAAACGTCAGCCTGGAATCCCCAACACAGTCTCACAGTGTCAGAAACGCACTGTGGTAACACCATTACATCAACTCTCTGAAAATAAGTAATCAAGGAGATCAGTGCTGGCTCTTTCTGCAAACACATCCTTTCTGTGAGCAGTGATTCAAGAAGAATATGAAGAAAGAAAAGTACATATCTTGAAAAATGCAGACACTTGCACCATTCTTCTGAAAATACTTCCCTAGAATTCTCCAGAAGTTGCGATGTTGCAATAAAAATGAAACCAGAAAAAGAATGTATATGTATAACTGAGTCACTTTGCTGTACAGTAGTAATTAACGCAACATTGTAATTCAACTATACTTCAATAAAAAATTTTTAATGAAAAAAATAGCCTGGGCTCCATACAACTTAACTAGTTTTTGGTATGCAAACTAGTTTCTTAGACATTTTTTTTTTTTTCTGTCAAGAGCAAGAGAAAAACCAAGGCATGTTCCTCAGTTGATTCATCTTAAAGCTGGATAAATCAATGATTTATTTAGAAGAGCTATCTCTCTCCCAAGACAGGGATGATGACATGTATTGTCAATGCTGTGATAGCACCTCTTTATATTCCATAATCTATGCATTTTCTGAGGGAGTTAATTTCATGGACTATTTCCAAGTGGCTGAATTCTCATCCTCATTGCTCCTTAAGGCATACAAAACAAACAGTAGAGTCCATAAAGGTGTATTTAAAATCTTAATGAACTTCCAATTTTATATATAATTATGATGGCAAAGATTCTTAATTTCTGTAGTTCATAGTCTACAATCCTGTTTCTTTCACAAAATCCTCTAGTTCTTTATTTCGTTCCAGGGCTATTAGGCAAAGCTCATCCCTGTGAGCTGTCTTCCAGCTTTCTGAATGTGTTTGTTAAGTATTGGAGAAGAATCTCAGCTAACCTCCCAGGCTAACAAGCATCTCTCTGCTTGTAATTCTTGCTGCTTTTGCCTCTGACAAAGGTGGTCAAGATCTCTTTACTTCCTGCTTTCTAATCAGATTGTAGCAGTTGGTTGATTAATCTGGTGTTTCTCTGAGGCACAGCTGTCAGCAAAATTTACCCAATCTGAGCCATCTTTTCTCTGAGGGTAGCCCTTTTATTTCCTCCTCCTTGTCTACTTTGGTTCTTTCTTTTTAATGTGGACCATTTGTTAAGTCTTTGTTGAGTTTGTTACAATATTGCTTCTGTTGTTTATGTTTCTGTTTTTTTGGCTGCAAGGCAGGTAGGATCTTAGCTCCCTGACCAGGGATCAAACCCTCACCTCCTGTTGTTTAAATTTAAATTGTGGAAGTCACTCAGTCGTGGCTGACTCTTTGTGACCCCACGGACTATACAGTCCATGGAATTCTCCAGGCCAAACTACTGGAGAGGGTAGCCTTTACCTTCTCCAGGGGAGCTTCCCAATCCAGGGATTGAACCCAGGTCTCCCACATTGCAGGTGGATTCTTTACCAGCTAAGCCACAAGAGAAGCCCAAGAAAACAGGAGTGGGTAGCCTATCCCTTCTCCAGTGGATCTTCCCAACCCAGGAATTGAACCAGGGTCTCCTGCATTGCAGGTGGATTCTTTACCAACTGAGCTAAAGTCATAACCACTAAACCACCAGGGAAGTCCCTGTTTTCTCCTTCCTAACTAGAACAATTTCTAATAGATCTTCAGACATTCAGTATAAAATAAAATAATGTTTAAGTTTTGAAGTGCTTTCTAACGACTTTTTAGGAACTTTTACCAATAAACATAAAAGACTGAAGCCAGTTTTTTTTTTTTTTTTTTTTTTTACTTTCTTAACATAGGTATCTTTTTGAAAGTTTGATTTATATGAGTTCCTATTTTGGCCTTCATTCAATCCCTTACCAACTAACCTATAGTTCATCTCATTCTAAACATCTCTTTTTTGGGTTTGCAGTTTCACCCTTCTTAGAACAACTCAGGGATATATAAAATGCGGTGCTTGATCAGGTAGAATGGATTAAAGAAGGGAGTGTTCTAGATGTTGGCAATGAAGACTGTCATTGTTTGGCAAAGTACAATTTGAGATTCAGCAGTTTCCTTTCCAGTTTAAGAAGCCACATCCCAAAAGACAAGTCAAATCATGAGTGCGAAGGAGATGTAAGAAATTAAATGTATGTTAGGAACCCTGACAGAGAGACTCCATTTTTGTTGTTTGTTAGACTCTACTGTCAGATAGACTATTGCTGTAAATCTTTCACTTTCCTATTATCAGTTTACTTCATATATTATTGCATCCTGGGCCTTTACAGATTACACTGCTGCTTGGCAATTTGCATGTGGTTCTCGTCTTCAGAAACGTGGTTCCTGAATCTGTGTGTTTTTCCACTTCCTACTGCCCTCAGTCCTGCCATATTTCTTCAACAACATGTGTGTGTGTGTGTTCAGTTGTATCCAACTCTTTGCAACCCCATGGACTGTAGCCCACCAGGCTCCTCCTGTCCGTGGGATTTTTTAGGCAAGAAAACTGGAATGGGTTGCCATTTCCTCCTCCAGGGGATCTCCCTGATCCAGGGATCAAGCCCACATCTCTTGCATCTCCTGCATTCCAGGCAGATTCTGAACCATTGAGCCACCATAAGACTAGTCAAAAGCTAGCCAAGACCACGAGGCTCAGGGTATCACTGCCATTCCTTACTAGAATGGCCTTCTCAGGAACATTAGATTACCTTCATCTCCAGTCCTTTTCTAAAGCTTGTATCCCAAAAACCTGATGCTGACTTCGAATAATCTATTATTAGCCCAGTCTTGTGTTCAGACTCTGATAAGTATCCCACATGCCATATGCAAGAACAGGCCAGTAACTGTTCAAGTCTTCTAAGTGTGCATTTGAATCTTACAGAGCATTTTCATATCAAAAGTATTTCTTATTTAATCCTCACAAAACCTCTGTGGGTTAGATAATATCCACACGTTATAGATACTTAGCCAGATTCAAGACTGGCAAATGGCCATTTCAGACTCTTACCTTCAGATTCCATTCCAGGGCAAGTGGTGTTCTTTTTTTGTTTGGTTTGTTTCTTTATTATCCAGGGTATCTTTACTTAGCACATTCTTCAAAGGCCAAGAAAAATGTAGGAAAGAGAGGAAAAGGGCTTTTCCGATAAGTGCAAATTTAGAATGCTGATAGTATGAACACATAGATATCTTGAAAACGTAGTCACTATCCCTTTTTTTTTAAGTCCATAATCTATTTGTATTTATTTTTTAAAATTTTGTGTACTGACACCCACATGTGGCCTTTCTCTAGGTGCGGTACACAGCTTCACGTCACAATATCTTCTCTTGTCCTGGAGCACGAGTTCTCGCACACAGGCTTCTGTAGTTGTGGCATGTGGCTAAGTTGCCTTGCAGCATGTGGGATCTCCCCAGACCAGGGATCGAACCCATGTCCCCTGTGTTGGCAGGTGGATTCTTAACCACTGGGCCACCAGGGAAGTCCCACCATCCCTTTTAAAAGCATTCTTGGAGCACTTTTTTTCATACCCTGAAAAACCCCATGATGCATGGCCAACATCTGATATGGGGAGAGAGCTCAAGGAACAAGCCAGGAAGGCTGCTGTAGTTCTCCGCTCAGAGGAAGTGTAATGTCAACTCCATCTGCCCCACGGTTGGGTGATTGAAGCCCTGGCTCTGTTTTGTGGGGTTTCCCCATCCTGCAGTTCTTGAGCAGGCATACAGTGCTAAAGATAACAAGTGACCCCATCTTCTGTTCATGTCCATGCTTCGTGTGCCAAGTTTACATAAGGAAGTCTTACCTGGCTAACCACAATGACCAGGATGTAGCATTCCTACCCCTCTGAGCTCATATACCAAGTCTAGTTTCCAGTTTGCTAGATTCTCCTGGAAGTGAGTTATCTGAATTAATGAGTTATAATGCTTTGGGTTTATCAAATGTATTCAAGTCAGTTGTAGTGATGTATTTTAGAAGTTGACTCAGTCCATAGTTGTACTAGCTAAGGACAGTGAGGAAGTCACAGTGAGGAAAACTTGAGTGGTTTTCAAAATGCATTGCTTACAGAGCCTCACACTTAGAGATAACTGAAATATAAATGACACATACATACATTATTGTCCACTGCTTTCAGCAGATACCAGCATGTCTTCAGAGACTTTATGAAGACACTAGAGGTTTTAGGGCTACAGTTCTATATAGCCTTAGTGTTTGCCACACTCTCCCAGGAAACATTTAAAACTTGCATTTGTAGAACACTCCAGAGTTGATTCAAATAATTAAAGTCACCTTTAACTATCAAAATCTGTTGATTTCTGTTTGAAGAAAAAGGAGAAATTTAAAACAAAACCAAAGAGCAAAGACATCTTAGGGGATTTAACTCTATTCCTTTCCCTTGCGGTCCTGTCTTCATAGTAGTTCTTACTGCTAGAAATCATCCCGTGTACCTATCATATACATTCCATGAGAGTAGAAATATTCTTTTACTTTGCACTAAATAAACATTCAATGAATAAAAAATGACTTCAGAGAACACTTTTATCCACCCTGCTGCTGCTGCTAAGTCGCTTCAGTCGTGTCCGACTCTGTGTGACCCCACAGATGGAAGCCCACCAGGCTCCCCCTCCCCTGGGATTCTCCAGGCAAGAACACTGGAGTGGGTTGCCATTTCCTTCTCCAAAGCATGAAAGTGAAAAGTGAAAGGGAAGTCGCTCAGTCGTGTCCGACTCTTAGCAACCCCATGGACTGCAGCCTACCAGCCTCCTCCATCCATGGGATTTTCCAGGCAAGAGTACTGGAGTGGGGTGCCATTGCCTTCTCCATTATCCACCCTACTTATTATGTATTAAAACGTTGAGACCCAGTACATTTAAGTGATTTAAGAATTTTCACAATTAGCAATGAATGAATCTGGATTAAAAAACACCTCTTTTCTGTGTGTTGGTTACTTTCAAGTGGTCACCTACTCAAATACATTCACCAGAATATTAATAATTGATTGACAGTCTATCAGGCACCTAATAAAGAAAATGAAATAACATTGTTCTTGCTGCAAGGAATTTATTATCTCATAAGAACAATAAAGCCAATCTACTGAAACTATTCCTTCAAATGATTGCTCTTCCAATGTTAATAAAACCACTGAATCTTTGGCAAATCCATCAATGACACAGCAACTTGGTTCAACACACTTTGGTAAAAAGTCAATTACATTGTACAGTGTATAAATACTTTTTACGAAATGCACCTACCTATATGTCTATCATATAAGATACTGTTTCGGGTCCTATGGACATATGGTTAGTCTATGACTTTTTGTCTGGAATTACTGGATGGGACTTTTTGTAGGTTCTGACACTGTACAATCTTTTGTCACACAATTCATTGATCCCCTAATGACCACCTTGATGAAAGGTGAGGGGGAGACTGGAATGAACAATGGCCTGTTTCCTTTTCTAGGCCCTTAACCAGAGCCTGAATTTGTCAGTCGAATTACCTGAAGAATATACTTGTTAACACAGGGCAGGCATGGTTTCCATGTTGTCAGCAAAACTTTGATGGTATCAAAATAAATGAGTCATGTAATTTGAGCTTTTGAAAGTAGGGTTTGAGAAACTAGAAAGAAGACTTTCAAGACAGGCAGGGAGTGACATGGTGAGGGCTGGTGGGCCTGCATAGGGGATTCCCTCTCCATCACACATAGTAATTGTGTAGACTGGGACCTAAATCTGGAGCATTAAAGCAAAGGAAGAATTTCCTTTCCTTGGTCAATATTCTGATACACCATGAAACAAACACCTCTACTGTGAATCTTGCAGTCTCACACAGATCAAAGATTTCAAGAGGAGGTGTTGCTGAACAGTTTCATTGCTCAAGGCTAATTATTCATAGGAGAATCCGCCCAGGAAAGTTGCTAAACTGGTTTGCTGGCTGTTTGGTGGAGACTTTTAAAGAGACATTGCCACATTTGAACAGAGAACTTTATTTTATGTAAAAATTATACACAGAGAGAAGAGAGAAAAGACAAGTAGCTATGACAAAATAAATGGGACTTCTTTTAATTTCCAGTCTTTAAAACTATATTTAAAAATGAACTAAAGAACATGACTTAATTGTTGATCAAACATTCCACTAAAAGGGCATGTTTAAAGTTTCTTTGTGTTTTTAAGATGTGAATACATGGAGAAAAGTTGGAAATATGCCATGTATTACTGTGGGAAGATCATGATAAAATATTACTCATTGAAGTTCTGTTTAGAGACTCTACACACAGGCCTATGCACATACTAACCCCAAACAACCTTTCTTATATTGTAAAAACCAAAATATGCATTCTTGATTCCTTCATCATTATTCTTTCTAGAATAAAAATTTTAAGGCAACAAAGAGTTAGGAGGTATATACTTTTTACAACCACCATTATCACATAGATTCCTGGGAACTTCAGCAGAAATACTGTGTCCCCAAGTACCTCTTCCCCGGATCTTAAAGGGAGAAATATAATTTTAAAAATACAACCAAGAGTTAACAATTTGACGTGATTAATTAATTTATTTAACATACAGAAGTCAATTTTATTTCTATACAATAGCAATGAACACAGGGACATCAAAATTTAAAATAAAATTCCATTTACAGCTGCTCAAAAGAAAAAACAAAACACTTATCTTAAATCACCCAAAACACATATAAAGCTTGTCTGCTGAAACCTACAAAATACTGCTGAAAGTAATCAAAGAAGAGCCAGCTAAATGGAGATTGCATTTATGTTCATGAATTGGAAGATTGCAACATAGCAAAGATGTGAATGCAATTTCTGATCTGATTTAAAGACCTTGGCTTGGTCCCTCTCCAACAGGATTAGCTGCTTCCTCTTGGTCTTCATAGCTCATGATGTCTTTTTTGCCAGTGTCAAGTGTCTAGCATAGAGCCTGAACGAGGAGGGGTCTAGCAAGTGGTTTGTTGAATGAATTACTAACTACATCTAAGGCTGTCTTGAGTTGGGTTTAGAGTGTGAATATCTCTGTATGTTTCTATTTATAATGTTTTACAAATATGCATTCTACTAAATATGGCTATGAAGCCTGTGGTAGAGTGAGAAATAAAATGAATTGAGTGATCTAAAAAGGACTTCATGTTACAATACTGTCAATTTCAGATTTAGGTGTGTAAACAGGTTTGTTTTTTAACATGCTTAGACATTGTCATAGACTCAAGTAGGAAGACAACAATTTTTTATAATCCAGTACATCAAGGCGCTATACTTTGCATAAATATTATCACATTTAATTGTCACAATGAGTCTGTGAGATACTATTCTGCCATTTTTGCAGAGATAAAGAAACTGAGGTTGAGAGAAACTCTTTCATTAGTAAAAATACTGTTCAAGCTTAGATCTTTCTGACTCTAAAGACAGTGCCCTTTAAACAAACCAGTTAGCATTTTTAGTGATTCACATCTTAGTATGAATTATTTTATTCAGATATATTTCCTGAATATAACATATCAATCTCCCTGAGAAAGGGGAAGTTTGAAGAAAGGGAAGAGAGGTGAACAGTTTTAAAGAAGGAAGTAAGAATAGAAATCTGGGGTACTTGGTGATGCTTTGTAAAGAGAGCACTACACTTTAGCCACCTGTTGTGAAGAACTGACTCATTTGAAAAGACCCTAATGCTGGGAAAGATTGAAGGCAGGAGGAGAAGGGGACGACAGAGGATGAGATGGTTGGACAGCATCACCAACTCAATGGACATGAGTTTGAGTAAACTCAGAGTTAGTGATGGACAGGGAGGTCTGGCGTGCTGTAGTCCATGAGGTCCCAAAGAACTGGACACGACTGAACGACTGAACTGAGCTGAACTGTAAAGAGAGCATGAAGTTTCAAGATGCTTGGTATGTTTGTGATTCTATTGAGGTTAAGGACGGAATCTTGTGGGAAAGAAAGGTAACACTGAGGGGAAGAAAGACATTCTTTTACAATTTTGCCATATTTGATTTAAATAGTGGGAAACAGATCAGCACATCTTTAAATAGGGAAGTGATGCTAAATGCATCCTTGTTTGGGAAATTATTTCTAGTTTATATTAGTTAACTTAAGTGTATATTTTCTTCTCTAAAATTCATTTCATCTGTTCATTCTTTAGTTAGAGCTTACATGAGGAAGTAAATGATGATTAAGAATAATATGAGTGGGAAAAAAAATGTCAGATTTGGAACAGAGGACTGAAATTTTCTTTGCATGGGACCAAGGGCAAGCTGTAGGTCTACTTCAACTCTAGTAACTTGGCTTTTAGAAATGAGAAAAGCAGATTCACTCACTCATTCAGTAGGCCTAATGGGGCACAATATAAAGTCCAGATCTCTTTTATGCACATGTGTTTATGAAGAAGCAGTTGTAAGGAATGGATAAAGATGTGGCATATATGTACAATGAAACATTACTCAGCTATTAAAAAGGAATGAAATTGTGCCATTTGCAGAGACATTGATAGATCTATAAAAGAGGAAAATAACTATTATATATTAATGCATATATGTGGAATCTAGAGAAATGGTATGGACAAACATGTTTGCAAGGCAGAAATAGAGACGCAGTTGTAGGGAACAAATGTATGGACACCAAGAAGGGAAGGGAGTGTGTAGCATAAATTGGGAGACTGGGATTGACGTGTATATACTACTGTGTAAAATAAATAAGTAATGAGGGCCTGGGGCTTCCCAGGTGGCACTAGTGGTAAAGAATCTGCCTGCCAATGCAGGAGACGCAAGAAACTCCAGTTCAATCCTTGGGCCGGGAAGATCCCTTGGAGTAGGGAATGGTACCCCATTCCAGTATACTTGCTTGGAAAATTCCATGGACGGAGGAGCCTGTTGGTCTACAGTCCATAGGGCTACAAAGAGTCAGATATGACTGAGCAACTGAGCACACAATGAGAACCTACTTTATAGCACAGGGAACTCTATTCAATGCTCTGTGGTGACCTAAATGGGAAGGCAATCCAAAAGAAGAAATATATGTGTATATATGGATGATTCTGGTCCCATCACTTCATGGGAAATAGATGGGGAAACAGTGGAAACAGTGTCAGACTTTATTTTTCTGGGCTCCAAAATCACTGCAGATGGTGACTGAAGCCATGAAATTAAAAGACTCTTACTCCTTGGAAGGAAAGTTATGACCAACCTATATAGCATATTCAAAAGCAAAGACATTACTTGACATTACTAGTCGAGGCTATGGTTTTTCCTGTGGTCATGTATGGATGTGAGAGTTGGACTGTGAAGAAAGCTGAGCACTGAAGAATTGATGCTTTTGAACTGTGGTGTTGGAGAAGACTGTTGAGAGTCCCTTGGACTGCAAGGAGATCCCACCAGTCCATTCTGAAGGAGATCAGCCCTGGGTGTTCTTTGGAAGGAATGATGCTGAAGCTGAAACTCCAGTACTTTGGCCACCTCATTCGAAGAGTTGACTCATTGGAAAAGACTCTGATGCTGGGAGGGATTGGGGGCAGGAGGAGAAAGGGATGACAGAGGATGAGATGGCTGGATGGCATCACCGACTCGATGGACATGAGTTTGGGTGAACTCCGGGAGTTGGTGATGGAAAGGGAGGCCTGGCGTGATGCGATTCATGGGGTCGCAAAGAGTGGGACACGACTGAGCGACTGAACTGAACTGATGGATGATTCAGTTTGCTGTATAGCAGAAACTAACACAACATTGTAAAGCAATATACTCTAATAAAATTTTTTTTAAAAAAGAAGCAGTTTTAAGCACCACTCATTACTCAGTAAGTTTTTGTGTTTCTGTAGAACAAATCATAACATAAGAACTACAGATACATGCCAAATTCTAAAAATTGGACTCCTTTCCTACAATTATTAGTCTGTGTCTTATATTAGAGCCTCCAACAGTGTCAATGTGTGCAGAAAATGGATGGTACTTGGAAGACATTCCATCAGATGTTACAAACACCAATGGTTAAAAGTCCTGGAGGAAGAGCCTTCCTGGATTCAACTAAGTCTCTAACACTTACAGGTTGTATGACTTCAAGGAAGTTACTAAACATTTCCAAGCCTAAAGTACCTCATCTGTAACATAGGGCGATTATTTTACCAAAATTGTGAGATTCTTATTAGAAGATTTAAGAGGATGACCCATGTACTATGCTCCATGTATTGAGCCCTCAGTAAATATTGCCTTCTTTGCCCAGAAATGAATTTTGAGGTTTTAAATGATCTTTAGTGCTTTCCGGGTGGTGCCAGTGGTAAAGAACTTGCCTGCCATGCGGGTCAGACATAAGGGATGGAAGGTTCAATCCCTTGGAAGATCCCCCAGAGGAGGGTATGGCAATCCACTCCAGTATTCTTGCCTGGAGACTCCCATGGACAGAAGAGGCTGGAGGGTTACTGTCCATAGTGTCACAAAGAGTTGGACACGACTGAAGCCACTTAGCATGCATGCATCCACAAATTTTGGTTCATTCTTATAGGTAAAGTTCCTTCCGTAGTTCTGTGTGTGTGTGTGTGTGTGTGTGTGTGTGTGCGTGCACGTGCTAAGTGGCTTCAGTTGTGTCCAACTCTGTGCGACCCTATGGACCTTAGCCTACCATGCTCCTCTGTCCGTAGGATTCTCCAGGCAAGAATACTGGAGTGGGTTGTTGTGCCCTCCTCCAAGGGATCGTCTTGACCCAGGAATCAAACCCACATCTCTTAAGTCTAACCTGCATTGGAAGGCGAGTTCTTTACCAGCAGCACCACCTGGAAAGCCCCTCAGTAGTTCTACTTCTCCTCCAGTTTCAGTTTCAGTTTCAAATCCAGAGTTTAAACTGAAACCTACACAAACTTTTAGGACAAATTTCATGGCAAAACATGGATAGTTTAGTTTGGAGATAAATTAGAAGTGACCAAATAGGAACCACTTTCCAACCTTCTATGATTCTTATACAGACACAGTAGGTGGAAGTTCACTTGTTCGTTAAGGAATAGGACAGGTTTTGTCCATAGAGTTAGACTTGAAAGTGAAAGTTGCTCAGTTCTGTCCGACTCTTTGCGACCTCATGGACTATACAGTTTATGGAATTCTCCAGGCCAGGATATCAGAAAGGGTAGCCTTTCCCTTCTCCAGGGAATCTTCCCAACCGAGGGATCAAACCCAGGTCTCCCACATTGCAGGCAGGTTCGTTACCAACTGAGCTATCGGGGAAGCCCCAGAGTTAGGCTTAAATGTACTTCATACCAGATGGCTGAAGACTGAGAAATTCTAATAAAGGGAAGAAATTATCCCCCAAAGAATTAATATCCAGAGATACTGCAGTTGACATTAATATAGGCTCCTGTTAATAAAACAAATATGAGATGAGTTTTTGAATCCACGGGAAACATGAAAATCTCCCTTCCATATTTACTCCTCTTCTAAAATATACCAGAAAGTCTCTGGCCTGGGGCCCTCTGCACATGCATTTCTGGCATGAGAAGACCCCCAAGAGAAGAGGGAATGATGAGGACTTGTGCTCTGCTAAAGATTTTATAATCTCCAGTCAAATCTGTGTCATTCTCAATCCAGGCAAACACTAAAAGGGTCTGAGGCTCTACCTGCCTATCACATTTAAATGCATTATTTACAAGTCTTCAACAACTATTAAAAGGTATTTTAATAGACTAATTTTGTTACATGATGCCAAGTATATTGTTTCAATTGTTGCTGCTAGTTTGGAATGTGATGTTTTATTTATTTTTGCCGTCTCTTTAATTGCCATGTACATTATTCACAAGTTTCGTTGCTTCAAAACTCAAGCAATAATGGTCTTCTGCCATTTGTGCCAACACATCACTATTTGCACTAATGGAAGTAAGAAGACAGTAAATCCAAAAGCTAACTGAGCTTAGTTCTTGTTCTAGTTTCTTGAGGCATAAAGTTAGGTTGTTTATTTGAAATCTTTCTTAATTATGCATTTATCATTATAAACTTTCCTATTAGAATTGCTTTTACTGCATCCCATAGGTTTTGTTATATTGTCCTATTTCCATTTCCTTCAAAATATTTCTTGATTTTCCTTTGATTACTTCTTTGACCCATGGGTTAGCCAAGAGTATGTTGTGTAATTTCCACATATTTGTGGATTTTCCAACTTTCTTCTTGTTGATTTCTAATTTCATATCATGTGGTCAGAAAAGATACTTGTTATGATTTCAGTCTTCTTAAATTTATTAACATTTCTTTCATGTATTATCAGATAGTCTATTCTGGAGAATGATCTGTGTGTACTTGAGAAAAGTGTGATTCTGTTTCTGTTAAGTGATATGTTCTATACATGTCTATTAAGTCCACTTGTTCGAATATCTGGTTTAAGTTAAATATGTCTTCACTGATTTCTGTTGGGATAATTTAGCCATTGCTAAAAGAGGGGTGCCAAAGCCTTTGACTGTGTGGATCACGGTAAACTGTGGAAAATTCTGAAAGAGATGCGAATACCAGACCACCTGACCTGCTTCTTGAGAAACCTGTATGCAGGTCAGGAAGCAACAGTTAGAACTGGACAAGGAACAACAGACTGGTTCCAAATAGGAAAAGGAGTTCGTCAAGGCTGTATATTGTCACCCTTCTTATTTAACTTACAGGAAGACTACATCATGAGAAGTGCTGGGCTGGATGAAGCACAAGCTGGAATCAAGATTGCCAGGAGAAACATCATAACCTCATATACGCAGATGACACCACCCTTATGGCAGAAAGTTAAGAGGAACTAAAGAGCCTCTTGACGAAAGTGAAAGAGGAGAGTGAAAAAGTTGGCTTAAAGCTCAACATTCAGAAAACGAAGATCATGTCATCCAGTCCCATCACTTCATGGGAAGTAGATGGGGAAACACTGGAAACAGTGTCAGACTTTATTTTTGGGGGCTCCAAAATCACTGCAGATGGTTATTACAGCCATGAAATTAAAAGACGCTTACTCCTTGGAAGGAAAGTTATGACCAACCTAGACAGCATATTCAAAAGCAGAGACATTACTTTGCAAACAAAGGTCCGTCTAGTCAAGGCAATGGTTTTTCCAGTGGTCTTGTATGGATGTGAGAGTTGGACTGTAAACAAAGCTGAGCGCCAAAGAATTGATGCTTTTGAAGTGTGGTGTTGGAGAAGACTCTTGAGAGTCCCTTGGACTGCAAGGAGATCCAACAAGTCCATTCTGAAGGAGATCAGCCCTGGGATTTCTTTGGAGGGAATGATGCTAAAGCTGAAACTCCAGTACTTTGGCCACCTCATGTGAAGAGTTGACTCACTGGAAAAGACTCTGATGCTGGGAGGGATTGGGGGCAGGAGGAGAAGGGGACGACAGGGGATGAGATGGCTGGATGGCATCACTGACTCGATGAACATGAGTTTGAGTGAAGTCCGGGAGTTTGTGTTGGACAGGGAGGCCTGGCGTGCTGTGATTCATCGGGTCGCAAAGAGTCGGACACGACTGATCGACTGAACTGAACTGAACTGAACTGAAAAGAGGGGTATTAAAGCCCCCCTGCTATTATATTATTGCCTATTTTTCCCATCAGATTTGTTAGTAATTGTTTAATACATGTAGTTTGGATATGGGTATATATCTTAATATATGTTAGGTTGGTATATATGTTGGTTGCAGATGTATTTACTTGTTACAGCTTTTCTATGAATTAATCCTTTCATCATTATATATTGTTGTAACTTTTGTCTTGTTACCAGTTTTGTCTTAAACTGTTTATGTGGGTCTTTCACAGTCTCCTTCCTTTGCTCTCATAATTCTGCCTAAGGGGTTAGGAAGTTGGGAAGCAGGTGGTCTGCAGAGGACCTTTGTTCGCGTTAATCTCCAGTGCTGTTTCCTTAGGAAAAATTAAGGTAAAATTTGCTAATAACACCTTTTGAAAACAACAATGAAATAGAATGAATATAATCATAAACGGTTTCATTAATATAGTTCTAATATGCTTTGTGAAACACTGTACTAGTTGTACATTTATTTCTTTTGTATATGGTAATAGCCTAATTGTCCAATCTTAGGTCCTTAGGCTAGGAGTCTAGGTTTCAGTTTTTCCATGAATATTCAGGGAAAGCTGTTTATGTTTTATGTTTTATTTGTATAATTTTGATGATTTATTTGCAAGAGAGAATTATTTAACATGAAAAGATACAGTATATGAGAGGAGCAAGTTTTACTCAAGTCCAATTTTGGTACAGGAATCAGAAATTCAAATTTAAGCTATATGAACACTTTCCTAGTGATCCAGCGGCTGAGAATCTGTGCTCCCAATGCAGGGGTCGCAGGTTCAATTCCTAGTCAGGGAACTAGATCCCACATGCTGCAACTGAGCACACGTGCTGCAACTCCTGACCCGTGCGCTCTAGAGCCCGTTAGCTGCAACGAACACCCAACACAGCCAAAATTAAATAAACAAATAAATTTAAGATGCATGAAAATCTGCAAAAAGGTGCATTGCACTTTCCCTCTCTTTTTAACGCTATTTCTCCTTTTTGTTAATAATTCAGAATCAATATTATGAACAATCATTGTCCTTTTTATATGTACTTAACTCTCCTACTTGACTGTTCAGTTCAGTTCAGTCACTCAATCATGTCCGACTCTTTGAGACCCCATGGACTGCAGCCCCCAGGGCTCCCTATCCATCACCAGCTCCCGGAGTTTACTCAAACTCATGTCCGTTGAGTTGGTGATGCCATCTAATCATCTCATCCTCTGTCGTCCCCTTCTCCTCCTGCCCTCAATATTTCCCAGCATCAGGGACTTTTCAAATGAATTAATTTTTCACATCAGGTGGCCAAAGTATTGGATTTTCAGCTTCAGCATCAGTCCTTCCAATGAACATTCAGGACTGATTTCCTTCAGGATGGACTGGTTGGATCTCCTTGCAGTCCAAGGGACTCTCAAGAGTCTTCTCCAACACCACACTTCAAAAGCATCAATTCTTTGGCGCTCAGCTTTCTTCACAGTCCAACTCTCACATCCATACATGACCACAGGAAAAACCATAGCCTTGACTAGACAGACCTTTGTTGGCAAAGTAATGTCTCTGCTTTTTAATATGCTGTCTAGGTTGGTCATAAATTTTCTTCCAAAGAGCAAACGTCTTTGAATTTCATGGCTGCAGTCACCATCTGCAGTGATTTTGGAGCCCCCCAAAATAAAATCTGTCACTGTTTCCACTGTTTCCCCATCTATACGCCATGACGTGATGGGACTGGATGCCATGATCTTCGTTTTCTGAATGTTGAGCTAGCTTTAAGCCAACTTTTTCACTCTCCTGTTTCACTTTTGTCAAGAGGCTCTTTAGTTCTTCTTCCCCTTCTGCCATAAGGGTGGTGTCATCTGCATACATGAGGTTATTGATATTTCTCCTGGCAATCTTGATTGCAGCTTGTGCTTCATCCAGCCCAGCGTTTCTCATGATGTACTCTTCCTATAAGTTAAATAAGCAGGGTGACAATATACAGCCTTGATGTACTCCTTTCCTGACTTGGAACCAGTCTATTGTTCCTTGTCCAGTTCCAACTGTTGCTTCCTGACCTGCATACAGGTTTCTCAAGAGGCAGGTCAGGTGGTCTGGTATTCCCATCTCTTTCAGAATTTCCCACAGTTTATTGTGATGCACACAGTCAAAGGCTTTGGCATAGTCAATAAAACAGAAATAGATGTTTTTCTGGAACTGTCTTGCTTTTTCGATGATCCAACAGATGTTGGAAATTTGATTTATGGTTCCTCTGTCTTTTCTAAATCCAGCTTGAATGTCTGGAAGTTCACAATTCACTTACAGTTGAAGCCTGGCTTGGAGAATTTTGAGCATTACTTTACTAGTGTGTGCTATGATATGCTATGCTATGCTATGCTAAGTCACTTCAGTCGTGTCCGACTCTGTGTGACCCCACAGACGGCAGCCCACCAGGCTCCCCCGTCCCTGGGACTCTCCAGGCAAGAACACTGGAGTGGGTTGCCATTTCCTTCTCCAATGCACGAAGGTGAAAAGTGAAAGTGAAGTCGCTCAGTCGTGTCCGACTTTAGTGACCCCATGGACTGCAGCCTACCAGGCTCCTCCATCGATGGGATTTTCCAGGCAAGAGTGCTGGAGTGGGGTGCCATGTGTGAGATGAGTGCCATTGTGCGGTAGTTTGAGCATTCTTTGGCATTGCCTTTCTTTGGGATTGGAATGAAAACTGACCTTTTCCAGTTCTGTGGCCACTGCTGAGTTTTCCAAATTTGCTGGCATATTGAGTGCAGCACTTTCACAGCATCATCTTTCAGGATTTGAAATAGCTCAACTGGAATTCCATCACCTCCACTAGCTTTGTTCATAATGATGCTTCCTAAGGCCCACTTGACTTTACATTCTAGGATGTCTGGTCTAGGTTGATGATCACACCATCATGATTATCTGGGTCGTGAAATTCTTTTTTGTATAGTTCTTCTGTGTATTCTTGCCACCTCCTCTTAATATCTTCTGCTTCCATCAGGTCCATACCATTTCTGTCCTTTATTGTGCCCATCTTTGCATGAAATGTTCTCTCAGTATCTCTAATTTTCTTGAAGTGATCCTAATCATTACTGGATTTGAAATCAAATTAATAAAGCTTATCTATACATGAAATTAAAAGATGCTTACTCCTTGGAAGAAAAGTTATGACCAACCTAGATAGAATATTCAAAAGTAGAGACATTACTTTGCCAACAAAGGTCCGTCTAGTCAAGGCTATGGTTTTTCCTGTGGTCATGTATGGATGTGAGAGTTGGACTGTGAAGAAGACTGAGTGCCGAAGAATTGATGCTTTTGAACTGTGATGTTGTAGAAGATGCTTGAGAGTCCCTTGGACTGCATGGATTCCAACCAGTCCATTCTGAAGGAGATCAGCCCTGAGTGTTCTTTGGAAGGAATGATGCTAAAGCCGAAACTCCAGTACTTTGGCCACCTCATGCGAAGAGTTGACTCATTGGAAAAGACTCTGATGCTGGGAGGGATTGGGGGCAGGAGGAGAGGGGGATGACAGAGGATGAGATGGCTGGATGGCATCACTGACTCGATGGACGTGAGTTTGAGTGAACTCCAGGAGATGGTGATGCTGGGAGACAGGGAGGCCTGGCATGCTGCGATTCATGGGTTCACAAAGAGTCGGACACGACTGAGCAACTGAACTGAACTGAACTGATACATGTTCAAAGTAAAAGTAAACAGTTTCTGACAGAGTATTCAAGTGAATCTTCAATGCACAAAGTGCCTGTGCTTTAAGTCTATTGATTTTATAACATCCATCCAGTCCACAACTTCATTATTGATCTTCTTCCCAATTCTAGTCAAATAAAGATTCTGATTTATTAAATAAAAATCCAGGGAAAGGTTTTAAATTTGAATCTTTTTGGAAAGAAATAGGCTCACTTCTTTAAAAGAGTGTGGTATTTCCCCTGATTTTCAAAACAACTTTACTTCTAATCTGACATTCCATAAAAACTATAAATCTATGAATCACTCTGAATTTGACATTCCACTGAATTGGACTTATTCCATTGAGTAAGACAGTATGTGTATGGTCTTATTAGAAAATAAACTACTAAATTTATTTTGAAGCATTTTTATACTCATTTGGCAATTAAATGTCTCACCTAATCCAAAATTTACTTGACTAACTAATATAGGTCACCTTTTTCTTTCTCAGAGAAGTCAGACAAAGCATATATTATTCCCATACATTCACTGCATCATTCTGGCATGTTTGGTTAGGTATGACTCACTGAACAGAAAGGCCATCTTTCATTACTGAAAAGAAGACTTGTTTAAACAGAGCATTGTTAATCTTATTTAGTTAAAACAGATAGCTACCTGGATGACTATTCTGCTGTTCTTTTACTGTGCATTTATACTTCTGAGTCATACCTAGGAGTTACAGCATGGGGTCATTATACAATCAGAAATGTAGAGAAAATAATAGAAGTAAAGTGGAAAATAATTTCACCATGATCGATAAAAAGTAGGTGATATTTTAAGCAATGCATTATTATTTATGATAAAACTACAGGACTATTTTAATTCTCACAAACTTACAGACAGTACAGTATGTTGTAATGTCAGGCAAGTGAATTAACTCTTGGAGATAGTTTTGTCTCACAGTCAAACTGTAAATTTCAGTTAAGAGACTTGAGTTAGGATATCTTTTGCATACCTCCTGGTTATTGTTATTTCTTATACATCTCCAGTTTCACTTTTTTCTTTGGCCAGATAAAGATATTGCAGTGTTTGTTTGTCTTGTTCCAAGAAATTGTTAGAATGAGAACTGTTTATGTGTATAAAATGATCATAAATTCCTCAGACTTGGTGACTTGCCAAGCAGACCAATAGGTAGGGCCTATTGTAAACAAAGCAAAGAAACTGACAAGATGCAGCAGAGTTAAAAGGAAATTGTCTACTCACTGTTGACTTGATTAAATATTTGATATACAAAATATCTTTACTTACATTTCTCAAGTGAAAAACAATCTGCCTTGTGGTATTATTGTGATTGCTAATCATAACCAAAACATAACCACAATAAAGCAATAATCAAAGTACCAATGAAAGAAAACAGTTTATGGACTTTTTTTGAACAGCATACAAAGTGTTACTCAAAATTAGTGAAAGGAAAAAACACCTGGCTATATACTAATACTGATTACTTGGCATAACATATATTATTTTTTAAAGTTTTTAAATGATATTAATAAAATACTGTATATTTTCACTGTGTTATGTTTCACTCTCAGTTACATATAGTATTAGAATTATATGGCTATTATATATATGTGTGTGTGTGCTTAGTCGCTCAATTGTGTCTCACTCTTTTCGACCCCTTGGAACTGCAGCCCACCAGGCTCCTCTGTCCATGGGGATTCTCCAGGCAAAAATACTGGAGTGGGTTGCCATGCCCTCCTCCAGGGGATCTTCCCAACCCAGGGATTGAACCTAGGTCTCCCACAATGCAGGCAAATTCTTTACTGACTAAGCCAGCAAGGAATCCCAATGAATACCTACATATTGGTGTGCTGCTGCTGCTGCTAAGTCACTTCAGTCATGTCTGACCCTGTGTGACCCCAGAGACAGCAGCCCACCAGGCTCCCCCATCCCTGGGACTCTCCAGGCAAGAATACTGGAGTGGGTTGCCATTTTCTTCTTCAACGCGTGAAAGTGAAGTCGCTCAGTCGTGTCTGACTCCTAGTGACCCCATGGACTGCAGCCTACCAGGCTCCTGCATCCACGGGATTTTCCAGGCAAGAGTACTATTGATATATATATATATATAATAAATATAGTTACAACCCTATGGACAGTCGCCTGCCAGGCTCTTCTGTCCATGGGATTTTCCAGGCAAGAATAATGGAGGAGTTGCCATTTCCTCCTCCAGGGAATCTTCCTTACCCAGGGATCAAACCCTTGTCTCCTGTGTCTCCTGCATTGCAGGCAGGTTCTTTACCGCTGCGCCACTGGGGAAGGCCCAAATATAGTTAGATATAAATAGATATATATAAAATGTATGTGACATGATGATTCAGTGGGAAAAAGTATTTATTTATTTAAGCAGTAAAAATTTATTACATGTATAATGGGTGCCAGGAAATATACTAAGATCAACATAATTCTTGCCCTGACATTAGGTTTATTTTTTAATCAGGAGAAACATTGTACAAATAGAAAACTAAGTAATAGCTTAGAAATAATTTTTTAGAACTGGTTTAGGAAAGCACCAGAGTAAGAGAAGAAAGTGTGGAAAATAAAAGCATTCTAAAAGTTTCTTTTTCAGTGTAGGAGATAGACAAATTGTTGGGGGAAGTATAAGAATTTTAAAAATTCAAATTAATAATAGAGAAATATTAATTTATTTGTGACTCTTAAAAATAGAAAGCGCACCATAGGGCATAAGAGAAAGAGAGTGCCTACTTGTGGTCATGTGACTAAGTTATCATCAGTGGATTGTATAGAAGTGACATGAAAAATCTCTGCTATAAATTAAAGAAAAAGTGGTTTTCCTCTTCCTGCAAGCTGAATACAAACATGTTCACATGCCAGTTTTAGCCATAAAGTTAGGAATAAAGTCTGAGATGTGATGAAACAACAGAATGGAAGGAACCTGGCTACCTCGACAGCTACATGGAGCAGAGTTACCTTGGAAAACGGAATCATCTATTTGGGGACTGTTATGTTACATATGAAAGAAATAAGTGGTTATTTTAATAAAGCCACTGTATTTGGGAGTCTCTGTATTACTATAGCTTAGTTTTGCCATAACAGAGAAATTAGTACTAAAAGTGAGGTGCAGCCACTACAAAAACAGACGCAATATTGGCCTGAATATACAGCAAGGGTATACATATAGTAGACTGCGAAGATGGTTACCCTTGTTCATGCTGTGAAAACAGTTGGTAAAAGTATTGATATTACATGCGATCATTTGCAGGACAAATTTCCCACTGAGCTTGCACTTTTAGGTGAAGTAGTTGGAAATTTCTAGCATGATAAACTGAGAATGATGGTTACAACACAGGAGACAGAAAACAGAAATGCTCAAGACTAAAAAAGTACAAAAACAAAAAACTGTGAGTGAGGTTCTTGGAGCATGCAATACGCTGTATGCAAACAAATCTTTGCAAAAGCAAAACAAATGCGCTGTTACTAAATCAGTCATCACCTTAGCTTGCAAAGCCCAGACCTCAAGAGCTGAAGCAGTCCTGAAGGAATGCATACTCTCCAGCATTCACTTAAGAGTTACCATAGAGTATTAGAGACATGGGGGCTTCCCAGGAAGCTCAGGGGTAAAGAATTTGCCTGCCAGTGCAGGAGACGCAAGAGTTCTAACCCTGGGTCTGAAAGATCCCCTAGAGAAGGAGATGGCAACCCACTCCAGTATTCTTGCCTGGAGAATCCCATGGACAGAGGAGCCTGGCAGGCTACAGTCTATGTGGTCACAAAGAGTTGGACACAACTGAGCGACTGAGCACATGTGCACACACACATTCAGTTCAGTTCAGTTGTTCAGTCGTGTCTGACTCTTTGCGACCCCATGGACTGCAGCATGCCAGGCCTCCCTGTCCATCACCAATTCCCCAAGTTTCCTCAAACTCATGTCCATTGAGTGGATGCCGTGCAACCATCTCATCCTCTGTCGTCCCCTTCTCCTCTTGCCTTCAATCTTTCCCAGCATTAGGGTCTTTTCAAATGAGTCAGTTCTTCACAACAGGTGGCCGAAGTATTGGAGTTTCAGCTTCAGCATCAGTCCTTCCAATGAATATCCAGGAATGATTTCCTTTAGGAGGGACTGGTGGGATCTCCTTGCAGTCCATCACCAACTCCCCAAGTTTATTCAAACTGACTGAGGGGAAACTGGGTCTTGTTCTGATGGGCGGGGCCATGCTCAGTAAATCTTTAATCTAATTTTTTGTTGATGGGTGGAGCTGTGTTCCCTCCCTGCCATTTACCTGGTGCCAAACTATGGTGGAGGTAATGAAGATAATGGTGACCTCCCTCAAAAGATCCCAGGCATGTACTGCTACAGTCCATGCCCCCAACCCTGCATCAGGCCACCACTGACCCATGCCTTCACTGGAGACTCCTGGACACCCAGGCAAGTCTCCTGTGGGGTCACTGTTCCTTTCTCCTGGGTCCTGGTGCACATGGCTCTGTTGTGCCCTCCAAGAGTCCATTTCCCAGTCCTATGTAAGTTCTGGCAGCTCTATAGTGGGGTTAATGTCGACCTCCTCCAAGAGGATTATGCCATACCCAGAGCCTCTATCCCTAGGCAGACCACTGCCAACCGTACCTCCACAGGAGACGCTCAAACACAGTTCTGTCTCAGTCTCTGTGGGGCCCTGGGTTCTGGTGTGCACAAGGTTTGTTTGAGCCCTCTGAGCGTCTCTGGCAGAAAGGGATTTGATTCTAAATGGGAATTCATCCCTCCTACCGTCTTGCTGGGGCCTTCTCCTTTGCCCTTGGATGTAGGGTATCTCCTCACAGCCACTCCAGTGCCTACCATCTTACTGGGTAGACATGGGGTACAACGTTTTTTTGACCTTGGACATGGAGTATCTCTTCACGGCTGCTCCAGAGAAGCGCAGGCACCGCTCCTGACCTTGGATGTGGGGTATCTCCTCTCAGCCACTCACTGCTCCAGCGCTGCACGGCCACCCATCACTGCTTCAGCACACGTTAGAGAAGTGAAACAGCTCTCAGAAGGCAAGGCCAGTAAGCACATTGAACAGAAGAGCTGCTCTCAGACAGCAGAACCAGGGACAGCCAGATGGACCACAAAGGACCTCCACTGTCAGCAGAGATGGATAAACAGCTCCTTTTAAGCAGAGTAAAAGTTGCGCTAGACCATTCTTTCCAGTGTGCTCTCAAATGTTCCTTTTCCAAAATGGAGATTCTATTGCAGTCAACAGTGTACCTGCTCCTCTACTGTTTATTTAGGGGGTGGGGGGTAGGGAAGAGAGAGAATGTGTTGACTTGACGAAGAGGATTGCATTTCAATCAGAGATCCTGAACTTTGAGCTGGATGAAATAACTGCATCAGATGTTAAGACTCTCTCCCTTGGAAAGGAGATGAGTGTGTTCTAATTATGGAAAGAAGCTTATATCTAGTGGGGTGGCTAAAGCCAGAGATAGCTAGTGAAAGTGTAGTGAAATTGTTATTTGCTCAGTTATGTCTGACTCTGTGACCGCTAGGCTCCTCTGGCCATGGACTTCTCCAGGCAAGAATACTGGAGTGGGTTGCTATTTCCACCTTCAGGGGATCTTCCGGACCCAGGGATCAAACCCAGGTCTCCTGCATTTCAGGTAGATTCCCTCTGAAAGCAGGAAATGAATCTCACAGGTGAAAGTTACCCTCCAAGTACCAGGAGAGAGAGAGGCAGAGTTAGAGAATTATCTTATCGCCAGAGATGGAGAATTCAGAGTCAAGAAGGCTGTATAAACAAACTTTGTTACTTCTTCACTAATTTATTACCCCAACACAAACTTCTTGTCTTATCAGTTCTTAACAAATGTATTGTTTCTTTGTCTAAAAGGCATAAAAACTGCCTGCTTTGGTCACTTCTTTGAGTCTTACATTTTTTAATGAGCATCTGTGCATACAAAATTAAATTTGTTTTTCTCCTATGAATCTATCTTATGTCAATTTGTCAACCAGCGAAAAAACCTAGCAGGGAAGAAAGGAAAAGCTTTCCTCCTCTATAATGACGAAACAAAATCAAAAGATAAACAGATCTAATGAAATGTTTGCAATGTGTCTGAGGTATGAAGTATTAACAGAATTAATAAAAAGAACTCCACAATTAATTGTTTAAAAAGGAAAAAGTAACTAAATTAGCAAAGGATATGAATGAACAATTCCTCAAAGAAGAAATACAAATTACCCATAAATATATGAAGAAATGTCTCAAAGTCAACAGTAGTTAAGGAAACAAAAATTAAGGAATAATGAGATGTCATTTTTCATCTATTGGGCAAAAATTTTTAAGAATAGTAATTTCCAGTTTTGGCAGCTTAAAAAAAATGATGAATTTATGGAATGCTACTATTTCTTTGGAAAGTATCTTGGCACTACCTATTAAAGTTTCTTATATGCACTGTTCTTTGACACAAGATTCTAACTCCTTGAAAGTGTATCTCAAGGAGTTGAGACAGGTTAAGTTATAATGGATATTCAGATAGATATGCCAGAAGCTTAAGCCAATAGAGGTTTATCAGGGCTCCATAGCAGTACAGGTGGATTGGGAAGATTGCTGATTGTAGTCACTTAAAGATCCAGGCCACGGGGCTTCCCTGGTGGCTCAGCGGTAAAGAAACCATCTGCCAATGCAGGAGACACAAGTTCGATCCCTGATCTGGGAAGGTCCCACATGGTGGGGATCAACTAAGCCTGTGTGCCACAACTATTGTGCTCTAGAGCCCGAGAGCTGCAACTACGGAAGCCTGCATGCCCTAGAGTGCGTGCTCTGCAACAAGAGAAGCCATCACAGTGAGAAGCCTGTGCACTGCAATTAGAGAGCGGCCTCCGCGCAACACAACTAGAGAAAAGCCTGCACCTGTGCAGCAATGAAGACCCAGCACAGCTCAAAATTTAAAAATAAATAAATAAAATTACTTAAAAAAACAAAGACCCGGGCTAAGAGGGCCTAGTTCTCAGAAGTGACATCCATCACCTTTGCTCACATTTGAGTGGCTGAAGATGCCATGTGATCATGCCTAACCAAAAAAGACCCAGGAAGGACAGTGCTACAGAAGAGAGCCTTTATGATGATACTTTAAGAATCCATTCTATAGAAATCTATCTGCCTGCAAAACAAACTATGGTACATTCATATGATGGAATACTGTGTGTGTGTGTCACTCAGTCATGTCTGACTTTTTGCCATCCCATGGACTGTAATAGCTCACCAGCCTCCTCAGTCCATGGCATTCTCCAGGCAAGAATACTGGAGTGAGTTGCCATTTCCTTCTCTAGGGGATCTTCCTGATCCAGGGATCAAACTCAGGTCTCCTGCATTGCAGGCAGATTCTTTACCATCTGAGCAACCAGGAAGCCTAAGAAAATACTACTCAGCCTTAAATAGGAACAGACTTGGTACACACAAGCAGCATAGTTGAACCTTGAAAGCATTTGCTAAGTGAAAAAAGTCAAACCCCCAAAACTATATACAGTAGAATTCCATTTATATGACGTTCTGATAAAGGCAAAACAATAGAATGGAGAGGACTTCCTTGGTGGCTCAGTGTTAGACAACCTGCCTGCCAATGCAGGAGATGCAGGTTCGATCCCTGCATCTGGAAGATACCCTGAAGAAGGAAATGGCAACCCACTCCAGTATTCTTGCCTGGAGAATCCCATGGACAGAGGAGCCTGGTGGGCTATAGTCTATGGGGCTGCAAAAGAGTTGGATATGACTTAGCAACTAAACACAATAACAAATAGCACAGGATGGAGAACTTATCAGTGGATAAGGATTGGAAGTGGGAGGAAGAACTCCCTGCGAAGAGGCAAGATAAGGAAACTTGGGGAGAGAGAGTGATGGAACTAACTGTTCCCTGGGATGATTTTGATGGTGGATATGACTCAATGTATTTGTCAAAAGGCTTAGAACTAATCATTGCAGAAAGCAAAATTTACTGTGTGTAAGTTTAAAAACACATTAAAAAATAAAGAGGTGAATTGTTTTTGTTTCTGTACACAGACTTTGCTATCAGAGTAGTTTTTAGTGTGGGTGATGTTTAGCAAGTATACAATACATACATTTCAAATTTGTTCTTACTTTTCTTTTTTAACTTTTGGCTTCACCCCACAGCATGTGGGATCTTAATTCCGGGACCAGGGATTGAACCCACATCCCCTGCATTGGAAGTCTGAGTCTTAATCACTGGATTGAAGAGGGAGTCCCCTATTCTTACACTTAAATTTCTAAATGATTCCAAGTTGAAATTCCAAGAGAGTGCCTTCTCAAGTGGCCCTACCTTTCAGAGAACACTAAATTAAAATATGAATGAATAGGGCCTAGCCAGATTCTTTATAATGTGTGTTATAATATTTGCTAATTAAAAAATAATTGTTTCTTAATTACTTAACATTTGGATTAATCCTTTTCTTTTTCCTCACAAATATCCATTGTCACTCTCTCCCCATCATTTTACAAGGCATCAGATTGTTCATTCACTAAGGAATCCTTGTGGGAGTGTTAAAGAACTATGAGGTATGTTCCGGGTGACTATCCCTTGCTAAATAATTTGCATAAGTACATGGTTTAACTATTCAGTTTACCTTGCCTTGCTCTCCAAAGGAATAATAATGGTAATTTTTTATTATAAGCAGCTTTATTCATATTTATAATAACTCCCCTGAAATATTTCCTCAATTATTTGAATGATGTACATACAAAAGGATGAATAAAATAATGGAAGTTTTAAGCACCATGGGAGCTATTTTTCAACAAGTATTCATTTTGGATTTAGTATTCATATATTGTAACACATTTTCATTGATCAATAGCCTTGAAATATTTTAGTCACTAGCCCAAGTTCACCAATGTTCATGCAAATATTTCATTTAAAGTGTAGAGGAGGTTAATGACAGGAGCTTGAGATGGGACTCTTTCTTTCCTAATTCATAACATATTATTGTTACCAATAAGCATTGAGGGGAAAACCCTGTAGCAACTATTTAAAGGCAAAGAAAATCATAAACTATGAAAATGGATTCTAAATATGCTGGTGAGTTTCTGACTGACTGAAGCATAAAATGGTTCTCTTTTTAATGTAGAATCTAGGATTTAATCTTTAGACTCAACAAGCAGTTTTTCGTTGCTCTGTTGGGTTTTTTTGACCTCACCGCTTTGCATGTGGGATCTTAGCTCCCCAACCAGGGATCGAACCTGTGCATCCTGCGTTGGAAAGGCAGAGTTAACCAATCGACCATCAGGGAAGTTCCTCAACATGCAGATTTTAGAAATGAGACATGTCTTGGATGGTGAAAGCAAAAAACGTGTATTTGCTCAATTCATTTTGGTAGGTGTACCAGGTTATGTTACTAGCACCAAAAGTTTATCATCTCAAGATTAGGGATAAATTGGGTTAAAGCAAAATTTCGATCTTTCTAGGTCAAATGTTCTCTTTGTTGTTCCCTCTTTGCATCACAGGCACCTTCTCATTCACTTAGATTCAAAGCCACACTATCTCTGACTCATTCTTTTTACTACCTCCTTCACCACCACCCCGATTTCTCACTAAGTTGCCCCAGTCCTCTCTCTGCAGTATCTTCTGAATGAACCTGTTCCTTGTGAGTTCTCTTCCCACCACTACAAAATTTATGGCCCTCAGTAGTTCTCATCTCTCTGCCTGAAGCTGAGTCTTGGTTTCCTGCCCAATATCTCTTTCTGTGGAATCAGGTCCTTTATAGACATTTTAGTCCTGATTCTCAATCTGTCTGTGTGGTTGGTCTCTGTTTCCAAGCCCTTCCTGTGATATTTTATGGCTACTTTAGGTAAATATGGCAACACATGGGCCAGATCTTATTTTATGAAGGTTTTTTTTGGGTCAAGGCCAGGGTGAGACTTTTCCCTTATTCAAGTGGCAGGGAAAATACACTCATTTTTTTTTTTTTAAGTAGGAAGATACTGACTTTATTTATTGATTTATTTTTAAGTAAGAAGGATATGCAGTAGCACGAAGACTGGATTTGGAGAGAGAGATTAAACAATCAGAATCAGAAGAGCATTGGGGTACTTTGTTGTTGTTGCTTGGTCTCTAAGTCATGTCTGACTTTTCTCAACCCCCTGGACTGTAGCCCACCAGGCTCCTCTGCCCATGGGATTTCCTAGGCAAGAATACTGGCATGCGTTGCCATTTCCTCCTCCAGGGGATCTTCCTGACACAGGGGTTGAACCCATGTCTTCTGCATTGGTGGGTTGATTCTTTACCACTGAGCCACCAGAGAAGCTCTTTGGGATAGTTTAGGAGAAAGGTAATGAAGGTCTGAGCTAGGGTGGTTACAGTGAGAAGGAAAAAGAGACCAACTATAAAAAGTGTTAAATAGATACAAGGTATAGGATTCTAGCAAGGATTATTTAAGGAAGGTGATGAGTAAGGAGAAACAACCCATGACTATGTGGTTTGTGGTGTTAAGCGATGAAGAGGGTAGAGATGCTGGTAATGGGTGGAGGGAAGAGCAGATGTTGGTGGCATTAGGAAGGCTATACATTCAGAGAGACTGGGTTTGCACCTGTTTCTGGTACTTAATTCCATATAACAAATATCTATCTTCATTTCTTTCTGTCTTAATAACGACATCTCTATTATTGTCGTTGAGTTGCTAAGTTGTGTCCAACTCTTTTCGATCCAGTGGACTGCAGCATGCCAGGCTTCCCTGCCCTTCACCATCTCCTGGCATTTGCTCAAATTCATGTCCATTGAGTCAGTAATCTGTGAATGGTGACTGCAGCCATGAAATAAGAAGACGATTGCTTCTTGGCAGGAAATCTATGACAAACCTAGACAGTGTGTTGAAAAGCAGAGACATCACTCTGCTGACAAAGGTCCATATAGTCAAGGCTATGGTCTTCCCAGTGGCCACATATGGTTGTGAGAGCTGGGCCATAAAGAAGGCAGAGCACCAAAGAACTGATGCCTTCAAACTGTGGTGCTGGAGAAGGCTCCTGAGAGTCCCTTGGACAGCAAAAAGATCAAACCAGTCAGTCTTAAGGGAAATCAGTCCTGAACATTCATTGAAAGAACTGATGTTGAAGCTCCAGTATTTTGGTCATCTGATGTGGACAGCCAGATCATTGAAAAAGTCCTTGATGCTGGGAAAGATTGAGGGCAGGAGAAGAGGGCATCACAGGATGAGATGGCTGGATGGCATCACCGGTGCAATGGACATGAACTTGGGCAAACCTCGGTGGGTGGTGAGGGACAGGGAGGCCTGGCGTCCATGGGGTCGCAAAGCATTGACAAGACTGGGTGACTGAACAATAACAGTGCCATTCAACCATCTTATCCTCTCTCACCCCCTTCTCTTCCTTTACGTCTCTATGGTGGTTTAGCCACTAAGTTGTGTCCGACTCTTGCAATCCCATGGACTATAGCCTGCCAGGCTTCTCTGTCCATGGGATTCTCCACGCTAGAATACTGGAGTGGGTTGCCATTTCCTTCTCCAGAGGATCTTCCCAACCCAGGAATCGAACTGGAGTCTCCTGCATTGCAGGCAAATTCTTTACCGACTGAGCTATGAGGAAAGCACATCTCTATAATGGAATAAAAATGCCTACCTAAACAGGGTGCTTATGAGGACTGAGTGAGTAACTGCATGAAAGGCATCTGCCACACAATGAGTTCTGGACCAATACATGGAAGTTATTATTATTCTTGTTATTAGATGGTTACTGTAAGGAAATGAGCCATCCTAATTGTTAGTCAGTGGTATGTGGTTGTCTATCTGCACTGGAATGGACGTGATATAGCGTTTATAGGAGGCATTGCCTCATGACTGGGGAAGCTGGATTGACCAGTTGAGTCCAGCCATCCATGCTCGCCAGGTTGATCTGTCCTTGGGAAGAGTCGTCCAGGAGGTTTCCTCAGTTGATCCGGTTTGCTGGTGAGTTGAAGTAATTTGGAAAGAATCCAAGGTGAGAAGGGAAATTCAGGGAGACAGGCTGAAGAATCTAGGTGAGAACTATCTGCGGAGCAGTTAAGGAGAACCCCTTAATGGGAGGCTTCATTAAGGTAGAAGTGGGGGTGGGGTGGGTGGGAGGTGAGTGTGGGGGTTGAGAGTCGGGGCGAAGAGGATCTGCTGGAGTCAGAGCTAGTGCAGTAGACAGGGTGTGGCGTGTGAGCCCGGAGCTGCAGAGGTGTAATCACCCTCAAAATTGGGAGGTGCCTGGGAAGGGTGGCCCGGGGTGGGGCTGGGGTGGGGAGGTGGAGACATGGGAGGGGCAGGATTGGGAAGGGACAAATGGGAAATTGCTGGGCTTGGTGGGGTGGGGCTCTCCCAATAAATCATCTGCAGTGGCTCCAATTGGCTTGAGTGTTTTTTTCTCTGGTGGCTCTATTACCAGGGCCCTGCTTCCTTACTCTGTTGTCTTTAATCACTCATGACTCACCCAGGCAGCCAGAAGGCTTCAAGCCGCTGGCGGGGTGACTGGCCCAGAGCAGCTGAGTCTATTTCACTTGAGCAAACACAGAATTGCACATCTCTGGGACACGGAGGATGGTATTGGGAAAGGGACAGACCTGATATCGGGGTGGGATAGAATTATTACTTGAATTAATCATATTTAAAAAATGTATTGCTCATGAAATGATGCACATGCCTAAGTAGTATCTGGGGGTTTTATGATTCAAATGTTTGTATTCAGTATTTATAGCACTATGTGGTTGAAGTGTAAGAAATAGGAAAGAAGAGGAGAGAGAACCTCTCTGGGGTGAAGAGCGAGACTTTGGTATAAACTGGAAGTGAAAAAGTGAATGTGTCAGTTGATCAGTCATGTCCAGCTCTTTGTGACAACATGAACTGTAGCCTGCCAGGCTCCTCTGTCCCTGTGATTCTCCAGGCAAGAATACTGGAGTGTGTAGCCATTCCCTTCTCCAGGGGATCTTCCCAACCCAGGGATCGAACCCATGTCTCCTGTATTGCAGACAGATTCTTTATCATCTGACCCACCAGGGATGCCCAAGATAAGCTTAGAACCGAGTTCAAATCCCAGCTCCTTCACTTAGCCATGTGGCTCTAGAGACAAGTTGCTTAACTCCTTTAGAGGTTCTTTTCCTCACCTGTAGAAAGTGAAAAGTGATACCTATGAAGAGGTGTTAGGGGGATTAAATAATGTAGCATAGCCAGACACAGTGCCTAAAAAATGACAGCTCTTGCTACTAAGTTTTACCTTAGATGCTTTTTCTTATCAGTTCTCTCAGATGTCCTTTCAAAGTCATTGAGACAGGAGTGTGGTTCCAATTTCACAGAGGAAGGGTATGTGGCTACACTGGTTATACTATTTGCTGGAATCACAGAGCTGCCTGGTAGCAAGGCTATCACCAAAGTTCGAACCTTTTGACTTGCAAGCCCAGTGCCCTTGGCATATACAATATACAGACACAAGGAACTAGGAATCAGGACAGCTGCTCAGTATTTATTCAGCTTGACTTCTTAGCACGATGTGAAAATTATCACATGTTCCACTGCCAGGAAAGGAAGTTGTTGAGGCCGAGTTGGGGGTGGCCATTTGGGCTGCACGAGCTTTTTATAGATTCTCTATCCCTGGAGGATCTGAACATCCAGAACAATTTCCCTGCTTCACTTGCAAAGGATGGGGGTGGGTGGGGGTGCCTCAGGAGATATGTCTATAATAGAGGCGCCAAAGATGGGCAACTGTGGGAGGAAGTAGGGGTGGGCTGAAGGTGTGGCAGCTTTTCTTGCAGCATGGATAATTGTTTTGAAAAGCAGACAGTTGCCTGGAGGAATGGAACACGGGTCTCCTTTTCATGAAGTCTGCACTGGAGTTGCTAATGGGTGCTACCAATGCCAGCTCACTGCTTTGCTGCCTTGGCCCTTCCCACCCGCTGTCCTCCTCCCCCTCCCCCCAACCCAGCCCTCCTACATGCTCCACCCCCTCCCCCTCAGTGTTGTTTACTTATCGGACCACCCCCGCTAAGACCCCTCCTCTGAGGCAGGGCTCACAGCTTCCCAGTTCAGCACTGTGTCCCCTCATCCTAACTCCAGGCCCAGCAAACAGCTGTTCAGGCTCTCCATAAATATTTGTTGAAAGGGCAAAAGTATGCTCAGAAGTATAATTCTACAGTTTGCGAAGGCAATTTCTCAGGGGAAAAAAATGGCATTTATGAGCAGAGCTTTCCAGCAAATTATATTCAGCCATAATACTACAAGCATGCGTATAATTATCTCTGTATTTCTTGTTTTTGCGTGATACTAGTTATTTCTGCAAGATCTGAGTGTTTGCACCAATGTGCAAAAATGAGCACTCTTAAACATGACAGTAGATGGCTCCTGTTTAAAAGTTCTGACAGTTACATTCTAGAATTTAAGGACTTGATTTGGGATCTTCTGTTTTAGAAACAATATATTGTGGAAAGTGAAAGGAAATATTTTACTTCAAAAAAGGAGAAGACGAGCATTTTCTAAGCATAAATTCAATGAACACTGTGTTTGGTCTATACATGATAACATTTACAAATAATTTCAAGACATGTTAAGAAACTGATTTAAAAAGGAAACAGGTAGGTAAACTTAGGGCGAAGTGCCTTTCCTGGTTATAGAATATACATTTCCCTAAAATATTCATAATTTGTCACTGTAGATGATTTTACTTTAGAAAAGTATATTTTTAAGACAGTGTGTCTGGAATATTACATCTAGTGCGTCAACACTGGTTTCTCTTGCTGTGTATTCTGTATTTTTATGATACCATACGTTCTCACGTGGGGAAGCAATAAAGGCATTTTTCTCTGCCAAGCTATAGGTCAAGGCTAATATAAACAAACTGTCAACTTTTATATAAGAGGCTTCCTAAAGTTTGCAGAGTGTAAAGTTCCAAGACAAACCCCATGGTATCTAGGTGAGGCCTTTTGATACGGATAGAAATCTCTAGGAAGGCATTATGGAATCCCTCAATTATAATGATTGAACCACCACCACCGCCCAGCTGAGAAGTTACAAAACACAATAAAGTTATTCCAGATTATCTCAGCCAGCAATCAGGACTTTCGCCTGCATTTAGTGCGACCTCGGAAGACTAGTGGGGCAGGTCTCAACATGGAGGAGGTATGGGCTTGGGTGCTTAAGAATTTTACATAGATGGGTTTGCATAGAAATCATCACTAGCAGGGGAATTTACTTGTAAGTCCAGTGGTTAAGACTCTGTGCTGTCAATGCAGGGGGCACGGGTTCAATCCCTGGTCAGGGAACTAAGATCTCCAATTCCATGTGGTGTGGCCAAAAGACTAAAAAAGAAGACGAAAGAAAGGACAGGAAAGAAATCATCACTAGCAGGACACCTGGGAGAGACCTGGAGGCTGACGGCTGCTTCATTCTTCAGAAAATGGGCACGGGCACCGAGCCGGCAATATAACCTGCATTCCTCCATGTAAATGTTAATCACACACCTCAGTCTTGCACTTTATTATTAAATTCTGACACATACATTCCGTACATGTGTCAGACGTTTTAGATTTTATATAGACCAAAAGTTTTGCTCTGGAAAGGATTTTTACAAGGTGAGGTACATTTAGTAAATGTGTACTTTAATTTTGACCAAAGTACTAATTTCATGCTTCAGGATGGGTTTAAATGTGCCAACAGGATCGTTTTTGCTTGGTGCGAGAGGTGGCCTGTTTCTTTGACCCGCCAACCCTGAATTTGTCCCCACTTTGTGAGCTGTGAAATGAAGTCAGTCACTGATGAAAGGAACAAGAGAAGCCAGTTGGAGTCTTGGAAGAAAATCAAGTTTTATCTGCTTGTATCAATCTAAAAGTCCAGTGTCTCATTTCTGAGCTCTTCAAAGCAGGGAGACATTTGGATTTGAAGAATAAAAGACCCAAAAGAGAGAAAAGGATGAGGTGGTGGTATCAGAGCTGCTTTAACGTCAAGAGAGGAAATCTTAGATCTGTACTGCAGGGTCAGTGGGCCAGGGAGAACACTTGGAATGGAATTGTCTCTGTTTTCCTTGACATGCAATATTATATTAGTTTCAGCTGTACAACATAATGATTTGATGTTTGTAAGTATTGCACAAGTGATCACATCAATAAGTCTAGTTAACATCTGTCACCATACATAGTTATAAATTTTTTTTTCTTATGATATGTTCCATTCAGACCTTAAATGATGAGTCTACAATCTCAGTCATAACCTCTTGACTGTCTTGGGTGTCGTCTTAGAGCCAGGTCACCTCTCCTGGACCCTGCCTCTGCCCTGATCTCCTACCCAGTTCCTGCTTCACACGTGCCCTTCTGCAGCTCATTGGAGTTGTCTCTTTGAGGGCAGTGTATTGCCAGGGTCCAAAGGTAGGTTTGCAATAGGGAAAGTGACTCTTGTTGAATGACTCTAAGGGAAGTGACTTTGACTTTCATTCAAAGTAAATGAAAAAGTGGAGGCAGAGGAACCAAGATCTTGTAGACTTTACTTTGATGAAACTATTAGGGCGAAGAGTCCACCTGTCAAAGCAGGAGACACAAGGGATGCAGGTTCGATCTCTGGGTCAGGAAGATCCCCTGGAGGAGGAAGTAATAACCTGCTCCAGTATTCTTACTTGGAAAATCCCACGGACAGAGAAGCCTGATGGGCTACAGTCTATGGGATCGCAAAGAGTTGGGCATAACTAAGCGACTGAGCACACACAACACTCTAAATAAAACTCATGACTATTTCTCTTTTTTATTCTCCATTGTGGGACTGATATCTATATAATAGCATTTATTAGCAAAGGAATGAAAGTGGGTTATTCAGGGTGCAAGTAAAGGTGGAAATGATCACCCAAGTTTAAGAAATGGTTTGTAATATTGCCCCCTGAAAGTCTAGCAGGCCCTATTTAATATTTAATCCAGAACCATTAACCAATGGAATGGAATGAAAAGTAAATATGCTCACAGTTCAATTGAAGGGCATAAGAGAGCAATGCAAACATTCAGACCATTTTATCACAGGTAGTATTTTTAGGTTGAAGGCAATCTAAGCAAGGTAAGATTCTGTACTTCTAAAACAGGATGTTTCTTTTGAGTGGTAGTATCTTCATCTGTAGTGTGTGAGTTGTATCTCTCCCCAGGATGATAAGTGAGGGAGAGACCAAAGGAAGAAAAGCAGACGTATGTTTCAGTTGAGAGTATGCCAAATACAGTGATTCACGGCGTCCTAATCAAACAGGCATGAGGTCTCACTGAAAAAGAAAAGTTTACTCCACCCATCTTGGAAACTGTTCTTTGCCTAAGCTCAGCATACTGACAACCACTTTCTAGACATGTCACCAAGTTGTTCTGGATTGGCAAGGAAATTACATGAAAATGCTGACCAAGTCAGCTTAAATCATTATATGACTTTACTGCTGGCTTTTGTGATAGATTCAGCTCTGAGTATGGATTTTTTTTTTAATTCAACAACTAATCTCATTTACGTATGGCTTTTTGATTTGCTCTACATTTTTCTCTACAATTTTATTTGAGCCATACACTTTTGAAAAAAATTGTAAATATGCTTCTACTTGCATTTCTCTTTAATTCTGTAGGATTACATAGGTAAAGAAAATTTACAACTTAAAGGTTTAAGAATCATGTCATCTATACCTCTCATTTTATAGGTGAGCAAAATAGAGGCCATATCTACTGCCACATAAGATTGGATTTTTGCTAATACTCTAATTTTTAAGAACAGAATTCTTTTGTGAGTTATATAAAATGAATACACTGCAAATTATTACTAATGAAATCTGTGGAAAGATTAGTCGTTTGAGTTTACATTTATGGTTTCCCCAAGATGGCAGTGCTTCTGAATCACCTGAGAAATCAGAAAAACAAAGCAAGAAAATAAACAGCTAAAGGAGCCAACACAGACCAACTGACTTAGGTTGGTAAGGCTGGACCCAGGCCCTAGTATATGATGAAAAAACTCTCCGGGTGTTGCTAAAGTGATGGATACGGATCCACTGTTTGAGAAACAGAGGATGTTGAACAGCCAACGCTTTGCTTTCCAAGGCGGTTCAGCAGAAGGTCGGATAAGACAGCTAAAGTATCTAGCTACTTACGGAATGCAACTGTAAAATTTTAGTCTGGTGAAACTCCAATAATTTCCAGTTTCAAGCTGATTCTTTCCAGGATCCTTGTTGTCACTGTGTCATTTCTAGCTTCGGTAAAAGAACCTCTGAGCTTAATGAACAGGCATGTCCACTTAATTTTCACCAAGGCATTTACAACTGACTCTATCACCAAAATGAATCTTGGAATATTTTAAACTGAGAACTCAGTTTTTGGACTAAATTCTGAATAAATAACCCAATAGGAATTAATGAATGGTGCATTTTAAAAAATAGTAGTATAAGGATATCTGTGGTTGATTGATGTCTAAGAAAAACATAAAAAAAAAAACAAAAAACAAACAGAAACCACAGTATCTTAGGCCAAATAATTGACTTAATGACATTAGGCAAAATCACAGACCAAGCTTGACGTGTGGAACAGTGGTCCCTAACCTTTTTGGCACCAAGGACTGGTTTTGTGGAAGACAATTTTTCCACGGACTGGTTTGCGGGGTGGGGTGGGAGATGGTTTCTGGATGATTCAAGTGCATCACAGTTATTTGTGCAATTTCTATTAGTATTACATTGTGATATAGTGAAATAATTATGCAACTCACCATATTGCAGAATCAGTGGGAGCCCTGAGCTTGTTTTCCTGCAACTAGTCCCATCCAGGCATAATGGGGGATGGTGACAGCAGGGTTTGTGTTTCTATGAGAATCTCATGCCACCCTTAATCTGACAAGAGAGGGAGCTTAGGTAGTAATGTGAGTGATGGGGAGCAGCTGTAAATACAGATGAAACTTCACTCGCTGGCAGCTGCTCGTATAACTTGTTTCCTAAAAGTCCATGTGTCAACTGGTACCGATCCATGCCCCGGGGGGTGGGGACAGATAATGTAGGAAATATATTTCACATAGGATTTTATAAACCCCAGTTTTCTAAGATCTTTTCCATTTACTTCCTAACTGTGCCCCTGCTCATCACTTCATAGAGCTACATAATTGAAAGACCAAGAAAGATGTTTCTAATGGTGTCACATTTTGATGATTCAAATAGGCTTCCAAAGACAGTCATTAGTTATAGGGGACAACTATAGCCTTCTCCCCTTAACACTTTTCCACTTTCCTGGGAGCAAAACTTCTGTTCTTCTGAAAATTCATCTTCCTGTCCTTTTAAACCATGCATTCAGAGGGTGGTATTAATCATAATATTCTCACTAAGCCACAGGGGTTGACACATGGCTTAAGAATATCTGCACAGGTTCTCCTTGGGATTGATTAAAATGGGAGTTAAGAGAAGAAAGCCTTCTCACCTCTGCTGGTGAAGGCACAAGACCATCTTCTGTGGAAGAATGTGAAGGCAAAGGGAGGGACTGGAAATAGGGTAGGAGGCCTGGCAGGGCTGGAGTCCTTGTCCTGTCATCCCATGAATCTCCTACCCATCTTGTTCACTCCGCTTCTTTGTTTTGGTGAATCAATACGTTTTTACTTTTGGCTTCAAAACCAGTTTGGACTCCATGTGTGTAATTCGCAGCCAAAAGAGTTTTAAAACAAAAATTAAGAATACCCTTAGGATTTAGGGAAAATTCACATTATTTGACTTTCTCATAGAATGCACTTGTTGAGTACAGAGGATGGCAGAGACAAATATATTGCTGGCTGTTCTCACATAAGTTTTCACTGCTGGCTATTCTCTGGAAAGATAAGAAGCTCAAAACAGCAACAAAAATCAAGAGAGGAACAGTACATATGAGAGTAGATTTCAATAGTTATTACTAAATATATATTTTGTATTTTGCATGCATGCAAGTACTTACACACTTCAATTTCCTATAAACTAAATTTAATGCCATATTTTGTATTATTATTTTTTAAAAAAATTTGGCCATACCTGCAGCATATGGGATCTTAGTTCCCTGACCAGGAATTGAACCTGTACCTCTTACATTGAAAGTTCACAACTTGAAGGTTCCTATGTAGAAGACTTACTGTAATTAGAAGGTTCTTTCTTATGTTTAATTGAGATTAATCTGAACTGAAGTTTTGGCCCCATCTGATAGTTGGGCCCCTGTCCTCTGCAGGTAGATATATCTGAAGTTTTGCTAGGAGTTACTAAGCTCCTATCTTCTCATCTTCAGTTCAGCTCAGTCGCTCAGTCGTGTCTGACTCTTTGTGACCCCATGGGCTGCAGCATGCCAGGCCTCCCAGTCCATCACCAACTCCCAGAGTTTACACAAACTCATGGCCATTGAGTCGGTGATGCCATCCAACCATCTCATCCTCTGTTGTCTCCTTCTCCTCCTGCCCTCAATCTTTCCCAGCATCAGGGTCTTTTCCAATAAGTCAGTTTTTCACATCAGGTGGCCAAAGTATTGGAATTTCAGCTTCAGCATCAGTCCTTCCAATGAATATTCAGGACTGATTTCCTTTAGGATGGACTGGTTGGATCTCCTTGCAGTCCAGTGTTCCTCCAAAAAAGGAGTGTTAGGGACCTTGAGAATTCTTGGAATTGTCAGAAAATCGCTGTGCCACTGAGGACTTGATAAGGTGAAGAAGATGCTTCAACTCTTCAACATTTCTTTAGAATAGAATGGTTCTTAGAAGTTTCTTTTGATGTGATAAAGGGAAAAGGGAAATGAATAAACTGAGAATGAATAGACTGAGACGTGACCTTCTTGAGATATGCCAGGCCCTTCAAGGAGGGTGTGTAGAAGTTGGGGGAAGGAGGCACTTTACTTGTATTAGTGCATTTAAGCCTCATAACAACAATGTAAAGTAGATGACATTATTCATATTCCTTATGAGAAACTTAATTAGAAAGGATAAGCAGAGCTGAACATTCTCTCTTTACTCGTTGAGGCTGTCTATTTCATTTCTTCTAAAGAAAGATCTTTATGTGTAGAACTATGCACTGAGATTGAAGTGATCCTAGTGATCATATATGTTCTTACCTAATCCAGAACACTTTTGAAGTTGATGGATATTAATGTTATTATGTTGCAATAATGGGTAGAGGCTAGGACTGTCCGGGGGTTCTGGAACTTGGGGTCACCATAACATAACGTCACTTCTAAGCCACCAGGAAGTCCTAGCCAGGGGCACTGTAGGTTAGGGACTTGGTTGTAGTAATTCCATCTTTTGTTTCTAACTTTCATGGGACCATCTCCATGCACATTATGAGAAAATATCTTCTTATATCAACATCCACTCAAGAAGTTAAGTGTTTTAATTTGTCCAAGGGATACATTTTCACCTAAATCTGCTTGAGTTCCCAACAAAATTCCAAACAAAATAAAGCTTCTCTAAGTCTCCCAGGACAGTGGTTGTGATCGAATTCAGTTCTGCCTGTCATGGTGCCAGCTCACTTCAGGCCTCTCTTTCACTGGGTTTCCCAAGGGTTGAACACGTTGGAGCTGTTTCCTAGCCCTTTTCTCTGTCCTGTACAATTGCTATCAGTACACATCTCAGGAAAAGGTGAAATTAGTATTTATAGAATCCATTTGAGATTCCTGATGAAAGATGATTTGATTATAAGATATTATTATCATCAACAGACCCTGGGATTATATCCTTAGGGTTATTTGTGACACTCTCTCAACATGAACACCATCTGAAGCTCAAATATCCACTTGGTAGCATCTTCTTATGACTTTCATTATTTTGCATCAGCAAATGCTTAGTCAATTCATAATGAGAAATGCTCTGTGTGATCGTTACTTAACAAGAAACTAAACCTTGTTCTGCGTGCACAGATAGACTGAATCATATTTTGAATTGGGATAAGCACTAAGAATACAAGTAGAAACTTGTTCAATTATATGCCTTGGAAGACCCAACTCCCAAACAGAAGTAGACTCTGAAGTTGTCAGCATTATCCCAAATGATTCAAGATTGGATAAGCCAAATGAATAGAATCTTGTCCAGTTTCACTTCATGCCTGTGTGCGTGTGCATGCTAAGTCACTTCAGTTGGTCCAACTCTGTGCGACCCTATGGACTGTGCTCTCTTTCAAAACTTAACAAGTCTCACAGGGAGCTCAAATCTAGTGCTCTGTGATAACCTAGTGGCTCAGGGTTGGATGGAGTGGAAGGTGGAAGGGAGGTTCAAGAAGGGGGAGACATACATATGACTAAAGCTGATTCATGTTGATAGATGGCAGAAGCTACACAATATTGTAAAGCTATCATCCTCCAATTAAAAATAAATAAAATTTTAAAAAATGTATATCTTAAAAGGAATGCTATCACTTTATGTTAAACTAAAGAATAAGTTGAAGATGATTATATTCCATCCAGTTATTATGCAAATTAAAGATGTAAAATTATAAAATTCAATGTGGAAAAATGATTTGACTCTTCAGGTGATCTCTTTTTCTTAGCTCCCATCAATGTGCAGATTTGGAGCATTGTTGTTTGGCTCAGTTATATTTAGGATGATCTGAAGTGTCCTGGTACTAGATTAAATGGTAGAATTATATATTGCTTAATGTAGCAACAGACATTTAAGTTTATGGACTTTTTTTATTGCTTGGCATTTGAAAATACATTTTAATCCACAAAATCAACATCAGAATACTTGATCCCAAGGATGTACTGTGAGACACATAACACAATCATTTCTTACATAAGTGACAAAAGATGCTTTAGACCACCTACATGAGTGCGGTGTGCTCAGTCGTGTCTGACTCTTTGCGACCCCATGGACTGAGCCCGCCAGGCTCCTCTGTCCATGGGATTTGCCAGGCAAGAATACTGGAGGGGGTTGCCATTTCCTTCTCCATTAGAGCAACTACAAATACTCAGTTCAGTTCAGTTCAGTCGCTCAGTCGTGTCCGACTCTCTGCGACCCCATGAATCGCAGCACTCCAGGCCTCCCTGTCCATCACAAACTCCTGGAGTTCACTCAGACTCACATCCATTGAGTCAGTGATGCCACCCAGCCATCTCATCCTCTGTCATCCCCTTCGCCTACTGCCCCCAATCCCTCCCAGCATCAGAGACTTTTCCAATGAGTCAACTCTTCGCATGAGGTGGCCAAAGTACTGGAATTTCAGCTTTAGCATCATTCCTTCCAAAGAAATCCCAGGGCTGATCTCCTTCAGAATGGACTGGTTGGATCTCCTTGCAGTCCAAGGGACTCTCAAGAGTCTTCTCCAACACCACAGTTCAAAAGCATCAATTCTTCAGCGCTCAGCCTTCTTCACAGTCCAACTCTCACATCCATACATGACCACAGGAAAAACCATAGCCTTTACTAGACGGACCTTTGTTGGCAAAGTAATGTCTCTGCTTTTGAATATGCTATCTAGGTTGGTCATAACTTTCCTTCCAAGGAGTAAGCGTCTTTTAATTTCATGGCTGCAGTCACCATCTGCAGTGATTTTGGAGCCCAAGAAAATAAAGTCTGACACTGTTTCAACTGTTTCCCCATCTATTTCCTAGTAAAAGATATTATAATAGGAGACTAATGGATTTTTTATTTTGTCAAGTTCTTTACCGATACATTTGTTAAGGTTAGGTTAGTTACACTAATCTTTTTGAGGTGTACCTTTGGCTCTCTTTCATAGGAAAAGAGATTTTTTGCATTTTCCAATCTGTTATTTGCTACATCAAGGGAACACTTGAGTTCTAAGGTGAACAGGCTCATCGTTCATGTTGGGGTTCTGCACCCAGGAGGGCTTCCCTAGTGGCTCAGTGGTAAAGAACTCACCTGCCAATGTGAGGTGTGGGTTCGATCCCTAGGTCAGAAGGATCCCCTGGAGAAGAGAATGGTACCCACTCCAGTATTCTTGCTTGGAGTATCCCATGGAGAGAGGAGCCTGGTGGGCTACAGTCCACGGGGTCACAAAGAGTCGAACACAACTGAAGTGACTTAGCACACAAGCACCCAGGACTGCAGACTCTAGGTAAAAGGACCCACTTTGCAGTTATTTCAGTGCTTAGACATTCAATCGTGTCCGACTCTTTGTAACCCTATGGACTGTAGCCCACCAGGCTCCCCTGCCCAAGAAGATTCTCCAGGCAAGAATACTGGAGTGGGTTGCCACGCCCTCCTCCAGGAGATCTTCCTAACCCAGGTACCGAACCCAGGTCTCCTGCAATGCAGGCAGATTCTTTACCATCTGAGCCACCAGGGAAGCCCCAGTGCTAACCAACATGAAAAACTCACCCGCAAAAAGCAGTCAAGCAGTAGTCTGCAACCTGTAGTTTGAAATCCTGCCTGTGGTTCTCGCTAAAAGTGCATTTTCCTTGATTCCGCCCCCTCCCCCAACCCCAGGACACAGTCATCTGATCTGGAACCAGATCAGGAATATCAGGTTTACTGAGCACCTGGGTGTTTCCCAATGCTTGTAATCCAGATGCCATTGGAGAAAACGCCTGTGGGTTACCAGTGACTAGAACAGCAGCTGGAAATACAAGATGGGTGTGGCTAAGGCAGCAACAGAATGTTTTTCATAGCCTGGTCCAGCCAGGGTGGAGATCCGCAGGGATAGAACCAAAAGTGTAACATTTCATTTTCTGCCATTTTGCTTCCTTTTCTATCAGCTCCTTCCCCAAACCCACCCCACAGGCCCTTCAGATGAGACCCAATTTCTCTTCAATTTTCTAGGATGATAACTGCTAGGAATTTACAGTAAATTCCTTCCAAAGGAAGTGCTTTCACCATAAGAGGATACTCGTGAAACAAACATCAACTGCTCCACTATTTATTAGAGAAGTTTTGTGTAATGGTTGAAGCCAGGATTGCTGGCTTGGTGTTCAGTCGCTCAGTCATGTCCGACTCTTTGCGACCCCATGGACTGCAGCACGCCAGGCTTCCGTGTCCATCACCAACTCCTGGAGTTTGCTCAAACTTATGTACATTGAGTTGGCGATGCCTTCCAACCATCTCATCCTCTGTCGTCCCCTTCTCCTCCTGCCTTCAATCTTTCCCAACATCAGGGTCTTTTCAAATGAGTCAGTTCTTCGCATCAGGTAGCCAAAGTTTAAAATAGCGCAAAGAAAATGTTAAGGTGGGAAAAGTTTTACTTATTATTTGTTATATTTAAGTCAGTGGACCAGTTTTCTGGGCCTAAATACCTGGTGTGAAACAAGTAAGGTTGTGAGTCTTGGATTTAAGGAAAGAAGTGTTCTTTTCACTAATCTTTAGGAACCACTGGCGCCTCTCTATAAACATAAATAAATCCATACTTAGTCATGATAACCAACTTAAAGAAGGCAGGGGAGAACTGTGAAAATAAGTGAGATATCTGTGAATGAAGCTGAGTGTCTCCTATCAGTGTGTAAAACAGTAATAAAGAATCGTTTCAAAAGATAGGCAGAAAGGCATTTGACAGAATTTGGCAGCTATTCCTAATAACCTCACTGTAATATTTTTAACTGAGGAAGATAAATACATTTCCTTAACTTTAGCTAAATTCGCCCAGCTTAATCTGTGAACTCATACTTGTCTTTTGTATTGCCTCATCCATGTCTCTACTGGTGGTTGACCATCCTTAGGAGGTTATCTTGGCATCTGACACCAGACCTTTGCCTTAGGAGAAAAATGCCCTTGTTCAAGGATATACTTTGATAAGTTTGTTGACATGAAGTGAGGACTCGAAGTAAAGACTGGGAAGAGTTAAGGAAACAAACCCCCCAAATGGATAAACCATTCTACATTAGAAGTAAACCGGAATTTAGAGGGGACTAGAGAAGAGATCAGAGCAGAAAATAGAAAAGGAAAGAATAGAAAGCAGAGAATAGAGAGAGGGAATTCAGGCATGACCATATGGGTTGGAGCCAGAGAATGACAAAAGCTATCAGGCATTTGAGTAAATCCCAGGATTTTAAGAAGAAGCATTTTTTAATCTTGTAATGTTTTGTCTTCTTGTTTTTGCTTCCTAGCCTCTCCTACCCACTCCCTCATCTCTCCAAACCTCCAGGAAACCCTGGTGTGCCTGTGAAGTTCTGTCAGGGGTGGTACTGTGGTCAGTAAAAGGCTGGGACAATGTGGCTGACTGGACACTGACTCACAGAAAGCGTGGCCAGGGAGCTCCACGTGCTGAAGACCAGAAAAGCACTGGCAACCTGTGGGTCAGCGGAGGGGTGTGGAGGCGCAGCTGCAGGGTCACCCTGACTCAGGAGGGGGCAGTGCCACCTTCTTCCTTCCCAATTTGATCAATTTTGTAGATCCATAATATTCCAACAATGGACGGAGAAGCCTGGTAGGCTGCAGTCCATAGGGTCGCTAAGAGTCAGACACGACTGAGTGACTTCACTTTCACTTTTCACTTTCATGCATTGGAGAAGGAAATGGCAACCCACTCCAGTGTTCTTGCCTGGAGAATCCCAGGGGCGGCGGAGCCTGGTGGGCTGCCGTCTATGGGGTCGCACAGAATCGGACACGACTGATGCGACTTAGCAGCAGCAGCAGCAGCAGCAGCAATATTCCAACAAGTATCAGTTCAGTTCAGTCGCTCAGTCATGTCCGACTCTTTGTGACCCCATGAATCGCAGCACTCCAGGCCTCCCTGTCCATCACAAACTCCCAGAGTTCACTCAGACTCATGTCCCTCAAGTCAGTGATGCCATCCAGCCATCTCATCCTCTGTCATCCCCTTCGCCTCCTGCCCCCAATCCCTCCCAGCATCAGTCTTTTCCAATGAGTCAGCTCTTCACATGAGGTGGCCAAAGTACTGGATTTTCAGCTTCAGCATCATTCCTTCCAAAGAAATCCCAGGGCTGATCTCCTTCAGAATGGACTGGTTGGATCTCCTTGCAGTCCAAGGGACTCTCAAGAGTCTTCTCCAACACCACAGTTCAAAAGCATACAAGTATAATATCCACAACAGAGAAAGAGATAGAAAATTAGAAAAATTGGAAGGGAATAGAGAAAAATTATTGCTGTTTGCATATAACATTTTAATCAACATATTGATGGTGGTGGTTTAGTCGCTAAGTCATGTCTGACTCTTGTGATCCCATGGACTGTAGCCTGCCAGACTCCTTTGTCCATGGGATTCTCCAGGCAAAATACTGGAGTGGGTTGCCATTTCTTTCTCCAGGGGATCTTCCTGACCCAGGAATCAAACCTGGGTCTCCTGCATTGCAGGCAATCAACATATTACCGTGCGTGAAATTAGTAAACAACCAATAGAGAGTTGTGTATTGGTGCTTCATCGGAACCTCTGTGAAACGCATCTTTATAATTTATTTTTTAGAAACATTTATAGTAGGCTGACGACAGTTCCAATGTAGAATACAGGTTTACTCATTCTTATAAATTCTTTTGCCTTGTTTATAGGGCTTGAGTTTAACCCTCAAGGTATTGTGAACTCTAAATACAGGGTCTTGCTAAGTTGAAATGAATGCCCAGAAACTAAGCAACACCAGCTAGTATTTCCATCTTAGTGGACAGTGGAAAAAATAAAAAATGTATTTGTTAAAATGGATGATAAGGAAAAGGAATATGTAAATCAATATATTTGGTATATAAATGATGATTAAAATCTCTCTCACACACACACACAGACGCACACACACACAGGATCCAGGAGATACCTGTGTGTGAAATAGACAAAGGAGCTCTTCCTTTTGGCACATTCAGCTTCCCACCAGGGTATACAGTTGATGTGAGGAGACCACGTCAGCTTCCACCTCCCACTCACCCTTCCCCAGGTCCCTCTACTCAGAGATCAACCCAAACAAATATATGCAGCAGATTTGTGGAACGAGAACTTAAAAGTAAGCATAAGAATAAAATATAGTATGCTTAGAGATGACTTGAATAAGATATATGCATCATCCATATGAAAAAAATTCAAAACATTACTGATACATATAAAATAATAAATTGAGAGTCATAGCTTGTGACTAAATTGGAAGATTAAATATTTTAAACACATCAACTGTTCATGCAAATATTGACGGATTTTGGAAACTCCAACTAAAATACTGTGTTCTGCAGCAGAGGCTCTGGTGAATGTAAAAGGTATTTTTTAGATTAGAAAACTCTTTAAAAAATTTTTTTTGATTAATTTATTTTTTATTAGAGGATAATTGGTTTTCAGTATTTTTTAATTTCTATTTAATTTTTTTATTATGAGTGAATCTGAAATATATTTATTAGTTTAGTTTAAAATGATTTTCATTGGAGTATAGTTGATTTACAATGCTGTGTTTCAGGTATACAGCAAAGTGAGTCAGTTATAAATATACATATATCCACTGATTTTTAGATTCTTTTACCATATAGGTTATTATAGAGTACTGAGTGGGCTTCTCTGATGGTTCAAGCAGGTAAAGAATCTGCCTGCAATACAGGAGACACAGGTTCGATCCTTGGGTTGAGAAGATCCCCTAGAGGAGGAAATGGCAACCCATTCCAGTATTCTTGCCTGAAAAAAGCCCATGGACAGGGTCACAAAGAATCAGTCACAACTGAATGATTAAACAGGTAGAACAGACAGAGAACTGAGTACAGTTCCCTATGCTTTACAGTGAGTTCTTACCAGTTATCTATTTTATTTTATTCACTATTGACCTGTAATTGACCACAACACAATCCCACAGAAATATTCATCCCCTTCAGCTCTCCAAGTGTCTATAACTGCCTTCGAAATGGAGAAATCATATAAGCAGCAGGGAAAGGAGGAAGGAGGCTGAAAGGGTGAGTATTTATGACAAATAGATTGACACTATTCGGATGATACGGTGGAACAAATGCTAGCAGATGGGTCTAGATGTCATTGCCTACTTTTGCTACTATTATCACTCTTACCATCATCTTTCATTCTGAATTTCTCCAATCTTCTAATCTTGTTTTTTTGACAACTCTGACCAGTTAGCCTAGCCATTCATCCCCGCCCAGGAGTTCATGAATATCCCTGATTCAGGCTCCTTCTTCCTCTATTAAAAGTGAAAAACCAAGTACACTGCTCTTGGCCTTGCCCTTTGGGAGGATTTCCCTTCACCAGCGCAGCCACCCCTGAGTGGGGCTGTAACGTGGCCACAGTCCTCCTACAACTGGCTCTGACATACTGTGCTGACTCAGCTGTGAGCCAGGAGCTTTTATTTCTAATCTTGTTTTTGTTTTTGGCCTGCTTCATCTGTGGATCATAATTAATGCCCATGAGGTTATCTCTGTTAGTTGGGGAAGAGACAAGAGTACAAAGGAAATAGGTGGCGCAGGAGTCAGGGCCACCTAATCATATCATGTACTTGTGTCTTCTGGGCCTTCTTGGGACCCATCCCAAAATTTCAATTTCCATCAGGTAGTAAAATTTTCATGTTCTCACAGGTAAGACCAAGGTCTTATTTCTAGGTTATTGATGGAAAGACTCAGTTGCAGGGTCCTTCCTCAAAGAGATCCAATTTACCCTTCAATGAATGGACTCTGGGTCTATAAGCTCTCTTACATCTGAAAACTGGATGACGGGCCATGAATTTTCTGTCCTGATGACTACCAGTCTTTTGCTCACCATCTTTTGATGAAGCAGTATTTTGACTGATTATCTACTTCCACTCTGAGAACACCACAAACTGTGGTCCATTACCACAAATACCAGTTTCTCCAGACCTTAATAACTGTCATCCCAGCCTTGCTACTCATTGTAATAACTGTGTCAGACTTATTTCTGGCCTCTGCCATGCTGGAGTGTCATTACCATAGAGGTAATGGTGGCAGCTTTTTTGCATTTCTTTTCCATGGGGATGGTCTTGATCCCTGTCTCCTGTACAATGTCACGAACCTCAGTCCATAGTTCATCAGGCACTCTATCAGATCTAGGCCCTTAAATCTATTTCTCACTTCCACTGTATAATCATAAGGGATTTGATTTAGGTCATACCTGAATGGTCTAGTGGTTTTCCCTACTTTCTTCAATTTCAGTCTGAATTTGGCAATAAGGAGTTCATGATCTGAGCCACAGTCAGCTCCTGGTCTTGTTTTTGCTGACTATATAGAGCTTCTCCATCTTTGGCTGCAAAGAATACAATCAGTCTGATTTTGGTGTTGACCATCTGGTGATGTCCATGTGTAGAGTCTTCTCTTGTGTTGTTGGAAGAGGGTGTTTTGTTGTGATCAGTGCATTTTCTTGGCAAAACTCTATTAGTCTTTGCCCTGCTTCATTCCGTATTCCAAGGCCAAATTTGCCTGTTACTCCAGGTGTTTCTTGACTTCCTACTTTTGCATTCCATTTCCCTATAATGAAAAGGACATCTTTTTTGGGTGTTAGTTCTAAAAGGTCTTGTAGGTCTTCATAGAACCATTCAACTTCAGCTTCTTCAGCATTACTGGTTGGGGCATAGACTTGGATTACTGTGATATTGAATGGATTGCCTTGGAAACGAACAGAGATCATTCTGTCGTTTTTGAGATTGCATCCAAGTACTGCATTTCGGACTCTTTTGTTGACCATGATGGCTACTCCATTTCTTCTGAGGGATTCCTGCCTGCAGTAGTAGATATAATGGTCATCTGAGTTAAATTCACCCGTCCAGTCCATTTGAGTTTGCTGATTCCTAGAATGTCGACATTCACTCTTGCCATCTCTTGTTTGACGACTTCCAATTTGCCTTGATTCATGGACCTGACATTCCAGCTTCCTATGCAATATTGCTCTTTACAGCATCGGACCTTGCTTCTATCACCAGTCACATCCACAGCTGGGTATTCTTTTTGCTTTGGCTCCATCCCTTCATTCTTTTTGGAGTTATTTCTCCACTGATCTCCAGTAGCATATTGGGCACCTACTGACCTGGGGAGTTTCTCTTTCAATATCCTATCATTTTGCCTTTTCATAATGTTCATGGGGTTCTGAAGGCAAGAATACTGAAGTGGTTTGCCATTCCCTTCTCCAGTGGACCACATTCTTTCCCCATGGAAAAGAAATGCAAAAAAGCAAAATGGCTGTCTGGGGAGGCCTTACAAATAGCTGTGAAAAGAAGAGAAGAGAAAAGCAAAGGAGAAAAGGAAAGATATAAACATCTGAATGCAGAGTTCCAAAGAATAGCAAGAAGAGATAAGAGAGCCTTCTTCAGGGATCAATGCAAAGAAATAGAGGAAAACAACAGAATGGGAAAGACTAGAGATCTCTTCAAGAAAATCAGAGATACCAAAGGAACATTCCATGCAAAGATGGGCTCAATAAAGGACAGAAATGGTATGGACCTAACAGAAGCAGAAGATATTAAGAAGAGATGGCAAGAATACACAGAAGAACTGTACAAAAAAGATCTTCACGACCCAGATAATCACGATGGTGTGATCACTGACCTAGAGCCAGACATCCTGGAATGTGAAGTCAAGTGGGCCTTAGAAAGCATCACTACGAACAAAGCTAGTGGAGGTGATGGAATTCCAGTTGAGCTATTTCAAATCCTGAAAGATGATGCTGTGAAAGTGCTGCACTCAATATGCCAGCAAATTTGGAAAACTCAGCAGTGGCCACAGGACTGGAAAAGGTCAGTTTTCATTCCAATCCCAAAGAAAGGCAATGCCAAAGAGTGCTCAAACTACTGCACAATTGCACTCATCTCACACGCTAGTAAAGTAATGCTCAAAATTCTCCAAGCCAGGCTTCAGCAATATGTGAACCGTGAACTTCCTGATGTTCAAGCTGGTTTTAGAAAAGGCAGAGGAACCAGAGATTAAATTGCCAACATCTGCTGGATCATGGAAAAAGCAAGAGAGTTTCCAGAAAAACATCTATTTCTGCTTTATTGACTATGCCAAAGCCTTTGACTGTGTGGATCACAATAAACTGTGGAAAATTCTGAAAGAGATGGGAATACCAGACCACCTGACCTGCCTCTTGAGAAATTTGTATGCAGGTCAGGAAGCAACAGTTAGAACTGAACATGGAACAACAGACTGGTTCCAAATAGGAAAAGGAGTACGTCAAGGCTGTATATTGTCACTCTGTTTATTTAACTTATATGCAGAGTACATCATGAGAAACGCTGGACTGGAAGAAGCACAAGCTGGTATCAAGATGGCTGGGAGAAATATCAATAACCTCAGATATGCAGATGACACCACCCTTATGGCAGAAAGTGAAGAGGAACTCAAAAGCCTCTTGATGAAAGTGAAAGTGGAGAGTGAAAAAGTTGGCTTAAAGCTCAACATTCAGAAAATGAAGATCATGGCATCTGGTCCCACCACCTCATGGGAAATAGATGGGGAAACAGTGGACACAGTGTCAGACTTTATTGTTTTGGGCTCCAAAATCACTGCAGATGGTGACTGCAGCCATGAAATTAAAAGACGCTTATCCTTGGAAGGAAAGCTATGACCAACCTAGATAGCATATTCAAAAGCAGAGACATTACTTTGCCAACAAAGGTCCATCTAGTCAAGGCTATCGTTTTTCCTGTGGTCATGTATGGATGTGAGAGTTGGACTGTGAAGAAGGCTGAGCACCGAAGAATTGATGCTTTTGAACTGTGGTGTTAGAGAAGACTCTTGAGAGTCCCTTGGACTGCAAGGAGATCCAACCAGTCCATTCTGAAGGAGATCAGCCCTGGGATTTCTTTGGAGGGAATGATGCTAAAGCTGAAACTCCAGTACTTTGGCCCCCTCATGCAAAGAGTTGACTCATTGGAAAAGACTCTGATGCTGGGAGGGATTGGGGGCAGGGGGCTAAGGGGATAACAGAGGATGAGATGGCTGGATGGTATCTCATCCAGCGATGAGATGGAAGTGAGTCTGAGGGAACTTCCAGACATGATGGAAGTGAGTCTGAGGGAACTGCAGGAGTTGGTGATGGTCAGGGAGGCCTGGCGTGCTGGGATTCACGGGGTCGCACAGAGTCGGACACGACTGAGCGACAGATCTGATCTGATCTGATCTGATCTGAATGGTGGCAGCATCTATTACAGTAAACTCCAGTCTCAAAGATGCCAGTATCCTTGTACCAGTGCAGTCCTTATCTCCTTGTTTAAGTAGTGCCATGTAGGACTTGGGACTTCCCAGATGGCACTAGTGGTAAAGAATCCACCTGCCAATGCAGGAGACTTAAGAGATGCAGGTTTGATCCCTGGGTCAGAAAGATCCCCTGGAGGAGGGCATGGCAACCCACTCCAGTATTCTTGCCTGGAGAATCCTATGGACAGAGGAGCCTGGTGGGCTACAGTCCATGGGGTCTCAAAGAGTTGGACATGATTGGGCATAAGCACCATGTAGGCCTTCTCAAGGACATAATCAGATAGTGGATTCTACCATCTCACATAACACATTCATGAAAATATTCCCACCTCCCAAACCTTCTAATCCTCGAACTTCAACATTGCCACTTCATTTACTGTTGGTCACTTCCATATCCAAATTCCAGGGAATATTCTCAGCAGCATATTAGGAATGGCTCCAACTATTCCTGCAGACATTAAATCCTGAGGCACAAAGGAATATTCTCATATCAAATAATTCTTCCTTGAGTGAAGTAGCAAAAGTGTTTGTTGCTCAGTCGTGTCTGACTCTTTGCGACCCCATGGACTGTATGTAGCCCACCAGCCTCTTCTGTCCATGAAATTTTCCAGGCAACAGTACTGGAGCGGGTAGCCATTCCCTTCTCCAGAGGATCTTCCTGACCCAGGGATTGAACCTGGGTCTCCAGCATTTCAGGCAGATTCTTTACAATCTGAGCCTTTCTTAACCAGCTTTATATCCTACCTTCTAAAGCCCAACATCTACTCCTACATGTGATCTCAAAGTTCCTACCAGTATAGACAGACAAGCTTTTTCAGTTCCTTTGGTGTATAAGCTATTTCTCCCCAGAGCAGAGATTGTATTTCTCCATAAAGCTCTGTGAGACCTGTGATACTCAATCTTCTATGTCAACTTGGCTAGGCTATGGTGTCAGTTGTTTGGCCAAACACCAGTCTAGATGTTGTTGTGAAGGTATATTTTAGTTGTAAATTGTCAGTAGACTTGAAATAAAGCATATTACCCTCCACAATATAGGCAACCCTCATCCAATCCATTGAGGGACTTAAGGGCCAAGATGAAGTTTTCTTGAAAGAAATTCTCCTCAAGACTGCAACATAAAAATCCTCACTTGAGTTTCTAGTTTGTTCTTCAGCAGCTTTTGGACTCATGTTGAACACTTTTATAAATTTGCAGCTTGCTGGCCTGCTGTATAGATTTCCAGGTTGGCAGACCTCACAATCATCCAAACCAATTCCTTAAAATAGACCTCTTTTTCTCTTTCAGTCTGTGTACACACACACATACCCATACACACACACAGTGTTTGATATATATTTTTTCTGTTGGTTCTGATCCTCTGAAAACTCTAACCCAAAACCCAAACTTGATCATAGGTTTGAAGGCAATGACAATAAAATGGGTAGATTTGGAAAGAGAATGCTTATTCCCAGGAAGGCCCATTTATCTTAAAGTTTTTTCTTCTAGGGATACTATATTGTATATTGTCTTGGCTTGGGTTCTCCTAGAAGCAGAGCGTGAGGCAATGTAGACTCTTAAACGCAGGTTATTTATTTGAGAAGTAACCCCAGGAAGACAGAGTAAAGGGTGGGAGAGAGAAAAACAGGGGAGGAAGAACCAGTGCACGGGGACATTACTGGGTTGATCAACACTGTAGGTGACTGGCTCTCAATCCCATGTCAATTTCTGAGAGGCCTTATGAAATGTCCCCAAAAACTTTTGAGAATAAAAGGGAGAACTACTTCTCCAGCAGTTCGTGTCCTCTGTTGTTTAAAATTGTGCATACTTTGGCATCATGTGTATTTGCTTTTGTTGTTCCGTCACTAAGGCATATCCTAATCTCTGCAAACCCATCGACTGCAGCATGCCAGGCTTCCCTGTCCTTCACTATCTTCCAGAGTTTGCTCAAATTCATGTCCATTGAGTCGGTGATGCTATCTAACCATCTCATCCTCTGCCACCCTCTTCTCCTTTTACCTTCAGTCTTTCCTAGCATCAGGGTATTTTACAATGAGTCCACTCTTCACATCAAGTGGCCAAAGTATTGGAACTTCAGCTTTAGCATCAGTCCTTCCAATGAATATTCAGGGTTGATTTCCTTTAGGATTGACTGGTTTGCTCTCCTTGCTGTCCAAGGGACTCTCAAGGCTCTTCTCCAGTACCACAGTTCGAAAGCATCAATTCTTTGGTGCTCAGCCTTCTCCTGTCCAACTTTCACATCTGTACATGACTACTACAAAAACCATAGCTTTGACTATACAGACCTTTGTCAGCAAAGTGATGTCTCTGCTTTTTAATATGCTGTGTTTGTCATGGCTTTCCTTCCAAGGAGCAAGTGTCTTTTAATTTTGTGTGTATTTCAGTTCAGTTCAGTTCAGTTCAGTCACACAGTTGTGTCCAACTCTTTGCGACTCCGTGAATCACAGCACGCCAGGCCTCCCTGTTTATCACCAACACCTGGAGTTCACTCAGACTCACGTCCATCGAGTCAGTGATGCCATCCAGCCATCTCATCCTCTGTCATCCCCTTCTCCTCCTGCCCCCAATCCCTCCCAGCATCACAGTCTTTTCCAATGAGTCAACTCTTCGCATGAGGTGGCCAAAGTACTGGAGTTTCAGCTTTAGCATCATTCCTTCCAAAGAAATCCCAGGGCTGAACTCCTTCAGAATGGACTGGTTGGATCTCCTTGCAGTCCAAGGGACTCTCAAGAGTCTTCTCCAACACCACAGTTCAAAAGCATCAATTCTCTAGTGCTCAGCTTTCTTCACAGTCCAACTCTCACATCCATACATGACCACTGGAAAAACCATAGCCTTGACTAGATGGACCTTTGTTGGCAAAGTAATGTCTCTGCTTTTGAATATGCTGTCTAGGTTGGTCATAGCTTTCCTTCCAAGGATAAGCGTTTTTAATTTCATGGCTGCAGTCACCATCTGCAGTGATTTTGGGCCCCCCAAAATAAAATCTGACACTGTTTCCACTGTTTCCCCATCTATTTCCCATGAGGTGATGGGACCAGATGCCATGATCTTTGTTTTCTGAATGTTGAGTTTTAAGCCAACTTCTTCACTCTCCTCGTTCACCTTCATCAAGAGGCTTTAGTTCGTCTTCACTTTCTGCCATAAGGGTGGTGTCATCTGCATACCTGAGGTTATTGATATTTCTCCCGGCCATCTTGATTCCAGCTTGTGCTTCTTCCAGCCCAGCGTTTCTCATGATGTCTCTGCATATAAGTTAAATAAGCAGGGTAACAATATACAGCCTTGACATACTCCTTTTCCTATTTGGAACCAGTCTGTTGTTCCATGTCCAGTTCTAACTGTTGCTTCCTGACCTGCATACAGGTTTCTCAAGAGGCAGGTCAGGTGGTCTGGTATTCCCATCTCTTTCAGAATTTTCCACAGTTTATTGTGATCCACACAGTCAAAGGCTTTGGCATAGTCAATAAATCCCATAATGAACCTTGGAGCTTGTCACCCAGAGCCACTGGAGGGGTAAGATAGTAACCCAAACATTCTGTTCTCTGACTTTAACCAATCTTAATACTCCCTTTCTTACTTTTACTTTACCAGTTTTCCAACTTGTAATATTTTTCCCCCCAATTTCTAATCTTTAATTCTTACATTTTGTCCATTCCACAGGGCTCTACTACTTTCAGGTAGGTTCAAATCTTATCTCCATGACTTGCTGGCTCTCTGACCTTGAACTCTCTAGGCCTCAGTTTTCTTGTCTATAAAAATGGGATAATAATAGTACCAACTTTATAAAATTGTTATGAGTATGGTTTGAGATAATGCACATAGAGCATTTAGCAAGGTCTGATACATAGAAACTAGTCAATAAATGACAGCTAGTATGACTATGATGGTAATTATAGTAATGACGGCGGCATTTTCCCAGCTCAGGTACTACAGTTCATCACATCATTTACTGTCTCGCCTTTTGACCCTTGGGTTTCTGCTGGTCCTAACCAATAAATGTCAAATTTGAATTTATGTTCTCTTCATCTTAGTTGGACTTTTCAAGTATAATTACCAAAAAAGGATGATTAGGGCTCATACTTATTCATCTTCTTAAGCTTTAGCTACTTTTTCTACACGGTCATATTGTGCCTGCTCAGTCAGGTCCAACTCTTTGAGACCCCATGGACTGTAACCCACCAGGCTCCTCTGTCCATGGGATTTCCCAGGCAGAATACTGGAGTGGCTTGCCATTTCCTCCTCCAAGGGATCTTCCCAACCCAGGGATCAAACTTGCCTCTCCTGCATTGCAAGCAGATTCTTTGCTGCTGAACCATCAGGGAAGACCTTTCTACACAGTGGTCATTGTAAAGGCTTGCCCTTTGCAGTTGACTTTCCTTAACCTCAGTTGTTTTTTTGTTTTGTTTTTTTTTTTTTTTTGAGTGATATTTTAATTTATTTTGAGCAGAAACTTAAATCAAGACGAGGACCTCAAAACCATCCTCTACGGCAACTTCATCCATTCGACCCTCCTTTCCTTGAAGCTCGGAAATCACTCTGTATCATTATCTAAATCTAAGAGTTCAACAGTTGGTCTTGCTTCATTGATCAACGAACCTGTGGCTACCCACATGTGCCAGTCAGTGTATGAGACCCTGTCCCAAGAACGCTCTGTAACCCACTGACTGCTGGCTTTCCATCTCTGCTCTGCCACTTTCTACTAGTGTAACATTTGGGGAGTTAATTTGGCTACTGGATTTCTCAGCTTAACCTCTAAGAAAATAATAATAATTATCACATTGGGTGGTTGTGAGAAGAAGTTAATGTCTGTGAAGTGCTCAGAATAGGACCTAGAACATCATATGAGCTATATTAGCAATAGTTATTATTGGAACCTCCCTAACAGTCCAATGGTTAAGACTTCACCCACACTTCCAATTCAGGGGATGCATGTTCAATCCCTAGTTGGGGAACTAAGATCCCTCATGCTGCACAGTGAGGCCAAAAAATGCAAGCTATTACTCTTCTTGATGCAGGGAATGAGAGACTTCGTGGGAGGCAATGCAACGGTGAGGGATCCCCTCTCCCTGCCTTCTGGTATGTGAGCTAGGAGTTTTGACTCCCTTTCCTGGGGATTTGATGCTTGAGCAAGGGAAATAGAGGCTGAGAAGATATTCCTGGCTATATCAGAGGCTTTGAAAGCCTGTGAGGGTGGCAGTGCTGTGTCCTGTCACTGCAGGGGCCATCCTAGGCAGAGGCATCTTGTAACAGGGTCTTCCCTGTGTTTTCTCAGAGTGATGTCTCCCTGGCTCTTCCCAGTTTTCTGAACCTGGTTCATTAGCTTTTGTGCTGATTCTGTCATGTATGTCTTATTACTTCATCAAATTCCTTTTCTGTGATATTAACTGGTGTTCATTTCTCTTGTCTGAAGCCAGGAATCCTGACAGCTTACAAGGGATCACTGCTGAATCTTAAAACTCCCTCTTCCCTTGGGAAGACAGCTTTCCTTTGTTATTGTTCAGTCACTCATTGGTGTCCAACTCTTTGCGACCTCATGGACTGAAGCATGCCAGGCTTCTCTGTCCTTCACTATCTCCCGGCGTTTGCTCAAACTCATGCCCATTGAGTCAGTGATGCCATCCAGCCATCTCATTCTCTTTCGTCCCCTTCTTCTCCTGACCTCACTCTCTCCCAGCATCGGGGTCTTTTCCAATGAGTTGGCTCTTTACATCAAGTGGCCAAAGTACTGGAGTTTCAGCATCAGTCCTTCCAATGAATATTCAGGGTTGATTTACTTTAGGACTGATGGGTTTGATCTCCTTGCTGTCCAAAGGACTCTCAAGAGTCTTCAGCACCACAGTTCAAAAGCATCAGGTCTTTGACAGCCTAAATTCATCTCTGAGAAATGAATGTAATGCATGGGACACACTGTATGTTCCACCCTCGATCTCTTGGAACCTCTTGCCTTCTCTTGTTTCTTTCCCAGATCTGCATGTTTCCTGGCTGACTTAATACAGATACAAAGAGCATCTTGCCTCCTGATCGTACAGTTTTTTGCCATGTCCCCTCCATTTCCCCACCACACAGGTTTGAAGTGACTTTAAGTCCTGAATAAATTATTGCTCATAAAATGTCATTTTAATTTTATGGTATTTAAAACACACTGGCAGGGATTATAAGCAGAATGTAAATATGGATACTTGCATGTTGTACATGGAGGATAATTGGGAGTTTATATCTTATGTTGTTATATTATCTTTAATAGACTTGTAGTTTATAACAGTAGGAGTCATCTTTTTGAAGGAAATTCTCCCAAGAAGCCTAGCAGCTACTTTATTGGAATGATTTCCTAAATAAGTTTCCTAAGAATATTGTTTGACTCTATTTATTAATGCAATTCCACTAAGTTGCTAAGCTAAAGCTAGAGTTTAATATTTAATATCCTCAATAAAATAAAAAGAAATCAAATGATTTTTATTAAAATGTTCTCTGTCATACAAATGAAGAGGTCAGAAATGAAAACAAAAACAGAAACTCTGCAACCTTATATCAGGATGCTGTTTGCTGTGAAATGTACTTGCCTTTAGATTTATATATGAATATTTGAGGGACGCCCCCGGTGGCCCAGTGGTAAAGACTTTACTTTCCAATGCAGGAGGTAGGGGCTTGATTCCTGGTCAGGGAGCTAAAATATCACATGATTCCCAGCTCACAAACCAAAGAGAAACAATGTTGTAACAAATTCAATATTTAATCCAGGTGACTGCAAATTTCACAGATTAAGCAATTCATGTGCAGAAAAGTGTTTTAACTCAAAGTACACAAGCATAAGAGGCAAACCTACCCTTTAAAAGACTAAATGGCTAAATGACATTACCTATTATGCTGAATGGGGTTTTCCTGATGGCTCAGACTTTAAAGAATCCACATGCAATTTAGGAGACTCAGGTTTGATCCCTGGGTCCAAAAGATCCCCTGGATGAGGGCATGGCAACCCACTGCGGTATTCTTGCCTGGAGAATTCCATGGACAGAGGAGTCTGGTGGGGTACAGTCCATGGGGTTGCAAAGAGTCAGACATGACTGAAGTGACTTAGCATGAGCGCATAATGCTAAATGAGAGCATTATTCCAGGAGCTCAGCCATGTTTCTGATCCCTCCTCTTCCTTTTTCTTCTATCTTTACTTCTCTCTTTTTTATGCTTGCAAATAATTTATTTACTTATTTGGCTGTGCTGGTATGTGGGATCTTCGATCTTTGTTGCAGCACGTGGGATCATTCGAACTCTTAGTTGCAGCGTGTGGGATCTAGTTCTCCGACCAGGGATGGAACCTGGGCCCCCTGCATTAGAAGCACAGAGGGAACCACCAGGACTTTTCAGCAAGGAATTCCAAACTCAGAATACAAAAGCCTGTCAATTTTTCCTAAAGGAATAACTATTTTTCCTAAAGGAATAACTATTCATGAATAGTCTATTCATCTATTCATCATACGCTCTTTTTCCCCCCTCCAGGGAAACCGCAGCACCAGGGGAAGGGACAAAATCTGTGTGCTGGATGCTGCTGGACTCTGTGGATGCGATGATCAGCAAGACTCCTGGGGCCTTGCCCTGATGGAGGGCAGATTCTAATGGAGAAGATAGACAAAGAGACAAGAATAGATGAGATACAGTGTGCAATCGTAATAACTGCTAAGAAGGAAACAAAGAAGGGACTGGCAGAGAAAGTCATTGGGATCATGGGATCTGCTCTCAGGTGGCCAGGAGAAGCTCTCTGAGAGGAAGATAAAAGCTGATTCATGGCTTCCCAGGTGGTAAGGAATCCACCTGCAAAGCAGGAGACTCAGGTTGGATTCCTGGGTCAGGAGGATCCCCCAGAGAAGGAAACGGCAACCCACTCCAGTTTCTTGCTTGGGAAATCCTATAGACAGAGGAGCCTGGCGGGCTACAGTCCATGGGGTCGCAAAAGAGTGGGACATGACTGAGTGACTCAACTACCACCACCATGGAAAGGGGGATGAACCAGGAGTGAACTAACTGCTGAGGAGAAATTCCAGACAGAGGGATAGGGCATGGCTAAGTCAAGGCAAGAATGATGACTTACCTGTGTGGTCTCATGGGGACCAATTAATTTCTTAACACCTGATCCTGTCATTTTCTTTTTTATTCAACAAAAATTTATTTGTTTCTCTGTGGGAGGCATAATTCTAGCCAATGGGATTAAACAGTCCCTGAACAGAAAGAATTTATTGTCCAGGAAGGAAAACTTGCCAGTCAACTGGAAATGACTAATCAGATTAAAAGGAGGCTTTCTATGAGAAGCATACCTAGTACCAATTCACGAGGGGGTAAAGAACCAGGAAAGGTTTGCCTACACAGGTAACGTCCAAGCAGACACCTGGGCATAAGGGGAATTATATGTCATTAACGGGGCATGGAAACACAGGGAGTGTGATTGTCTCCTTTCATTGGATTGGAAGAGTTGAATAAATGACTTCAACATCTCTGTGGTTGAATTGTGTTCCCCCCATATTCATATGGGCTTCCCCAGTGACTCAGCAGTAAAGAATCTACCTGCAATACAGGAGCTGCAGGGAACGTGGGTTGATCCCTGGGTCAGGAAGATCCTCTGGAGGAGCACACGGCGAACCACTCCAGTATTCTTACCTGGAGAATCCATGTACAGAGGAGCCTGGTGGGCTACAGTCCATAGGGTCACAAAGAGTTGGACATGACTGAAGCGACTTAGCACGCACAAGAATATTTATATGTTGAGGACTGGTACCTCAGAATGTGACCTTATGTGGGATCAGGGTCATAGCATCTGCCCATTAGCTAAAATGAGGCTATTATTATGGGCCCTAATCCAATGTGACTGGTATCTTATAAAAAAAGGGGACATTTGGACACAGGGACACATAAAAAGGGAAGGTAATGTGAAGGGACATGTGAAAAGATAGTCATCTCTAATCCAGGGAGAGAGGACTGGAACAGATCCTTTTGCCTGGAAAAAACACTTTGCTCACATCTTGCCAACAATGAGATTATAAATTTCTGTTGTTTGAGTCACCTGGTTTGTGATATTTTGTTACAGCAGCCCTACTAAGCTAATATAAACATAAACTAGGAAATACCTACATGATTGTCTTAAATGAAAGGAATATATGGAAATGAACATACAGAAAGTATATGTGTTATGCATATGTGCTCATTTGTGTCCAACTCTTTTCAACCTCAATCGACTGTAGCCCACCAGATTCCTCTGTCCATGGAATTTTCCAGGCAAGAATATTGGAGTAGGTTGCCATTTACTTCTTAAGGGGATCTTCCTGACCCAGGAATTGAACCCAAGTCTCTTGAATTTCCTGCACTGGCAGGAAGATTCTTTACCATTGCACCATCTGGGAAGCCACAGAATATATATATATTCACCTATAACTTGGTGAGCTATCCTAAAATTGCACACATACAAACAAAAATGTTACACCTTTGGGAGAAAATATTTGTGAAAGATGTATCTGATAAAAGACTGGCAGCCAAAAATATACAAAGAATGTTTCAAAATTCAGCAGTAAAAAAACAAGTCAACTAAAAAATGGGCCAAAGAACTCAAGTCCTCATCAAATATGATGTGTATGTGTGTGTGTGTGTGTGTGTGTGTGTGTGTTAGTCACTCAGTCCTGTCCAACTCTTTGCAACCCCATGGACTGTAGCCTGCCAGGCTCCTCTGTCCACAGGATTCTCCAGGCAAGAATACTGGAATGGGTTGCCATTCCCTTCTCCAGATGATATACAGATGGCAAATAAGCATATGAAAATATGCTTCACATCATGTCATCAGGGAAATGCAAACTGAAATAACAATGAGATACCACTGCACACCTATGGCACCCCACTCCAGTACTCTTGCCTGCAAAATCCCATGCACAGAGGATTCTGGAGGGCTGCAGTCCATGGGGCCGCTGAGGGTTGGACACGACTGAGCGACTTCACTTTCACTTTTCACTTTCATGCATTGGAGAAGGAAATGGCAACCCACTCCAGTGTTCTTGCCTGGAGAATCCCAGGGACGGGGGAGCCTGGTGAGCTGCTGTCTATGGGTCGCACAGAGTTGGACACGACTAAAGTGACTTAGCAGCATCAGCAGCATACCTATTAGAATGGCTAAAACCTGGAACACTGACACCACTAAATGCTGACAAGGATGTGGAATAAAAGGAAAACAAAATGATACAGTTGTTTTAAAGGCAGCTTAACAGTTTCTTTCCCAGTTGGCCCAGCTGTAAAGAACAGTCTACCAAAGCAGGAGACACAGGTTCGATCCCTGTGTCAGGAAGATCCCCTGGAGAATAAAATGGCAACCCACTCCAGTATTCTTGCCTGGAAAATCTCATGGACAGAGGAGCCTGGCAGGCTACAGTCCATAGCATTGCACAGAGTCTGACGCAACTAAAGTGACTGAGCATGCATAAATGTTCTTGTCTGGAAAATCCCTTGGACAAAGGAACCTGGTGGGGTACAATCCATGGGTTGCAAAGAGTCTGACACAACTGAGTGACTAAACAACAACAACGAGCATACTCATATGATCCAGCAATTGTATCTCTGTATTTACCTAAGAGAACGGAAAATTTATGTCCACCCAAAAACCTGCACACAGATGTGTATTGCATTTTTATTCACCATTGCCAAAACTTAGAAGAAACCAAGATGTCCTTCAGCAGTCGAATGGACTCACAAATTGCAATACACTCAGACAATGGACTATTAATTAGTACTATAAAGAAATGAGCTGTCAAGTCATGAAGACAATGAAGAAACTTAAACGTATATTACTAAATGAAAGAAGCCAATTTGCAAAGGTTCCATACTGTGTAATTCCAACTATATGACATTCTGGAAAAGGCAAAATTGTGGAGACAGTAAAATGATCAGTGGTCCGCAAAGGTTGGGGTGGGGAAGAAGGATGAATAGGTGGAACACAGCCTAATTTTAGGGTAGGTAAACTATTCTGTACAACACTGTAATGGAGGCTACATGCACATTCACCAAACCCATACAGTATATACCCAGAAATAAACTCTAATGTGAACTCTGGACATTGGATAACAATGATCTATCAGTATTCCCTCAGTTGTAATAAATGTTCCATTCTGGTGGGGATGTTGCAAATAGGGGAAGCTACTATGTGTGGGGGTAGGAGGTATGTGGGAACTCTTTGTCCTTTCCTCTCAGTGTTGTTGTGACCCTAAACCTACTCTAAAAATAAGGTCGGGGCTTCCCTGGTGGTCCAGTGGTTAAGACTCCACATTTCTAATGCACAGGGTGTAGGTTCAAGCCCTGACTGTAGAACTGCTGCTGCTGCTGCTAAGTCGCTTCAGTCGTGTCCGACTCTGTGCGACCCCATAGACGGCAGCCCACCAGGCTCCCCCGTCCCTGGGATTCTCCAGGCAAGAACAGTGGAGTGGGTTGCCATTTCCTTCTCCAGTGCATGAGTTAAAAGTGAAAGTGAAGTCGCTCAGTCGTGTCCGACTCTTAGCGACCCCATGGACTGCAGCCTACCAGGCTCCTCCGTTCTTGGGATTTTGCAGGCAAGAGCACTGGAGTGGGGTGCCATTGCCTTCTCCGGACTGTAGAACTAGGATCCCACATTTCACACAACCAAAAAAACTTTTAAAAAAAGATTTACTTTAAAAAATGCTGTACTTTGTTTCATAGAGCCCTTTAATTAGAATATATGAAAGCAAGCTAAATCTTCCTAATTTGGTAAATACAAAGCATGACATTTCTCTTGACTTTTCAAAGAAAACCTTTATAGGTAAATCTGCAGCTTTGTATCTTGTTCTTGATAATTACATTAGTTCTATGTTTTATTGCATAAGTAACACTTGGGATTCACAACCAGTCTAAACTGGAAATTTTAAAGAAACATATTTTTTTTTAAAAGAAAGTTTTCTCCAATAATATTGATCTTAGCCCTGAGTCACTTTTTATTTATTTTAATGTTCATTGGACCTTATTAAAATTAAAGAAGAAAATTTTCTCTACAAGGCTGAGTAATGAAAATAAAGAGAAAATTCTTAAATAGCATGCAGATATGTGTATACATAGGGTAGTGTGTGTGTGTGCATGCACGCTTGGTCATGTCTGACTCTGCAACCCTCTAGACTGTAGCCTGCCAGTCTCCTCTGTCCATGGAATTTCCCAGGCAAGAATACTGGAGTGAGTTGCTATGTATGCTCTGGTTTAAATTGTTTGGGGGAATGAGTGAGATGTCCTCAGAGATTTTAAATACTCAGAATATGCATGGAAGTAAATCCACTTTTTTCTTCCTCTCTACCTTCCCTTTCTCTATTTAAAAATTAATACATGAAATGAGAAGAGGAAGAAATAGACTCATTTCTTGTAGTCATCAAAACACGCAGAAGTGCCCCAAATTTGCTACCTTTTATTTTAAATTTCTAAAGATATCCACAGATTGGACGAAAGGCATTTCTTGTGAAAAGTTTGTTAGTTCTTGTTAGGGGAGGATTCTCTTAGCTTATTTAGATTGGCCAGTGGTCCTCACTCTAGGCAGCACATTCAAATCACCTGGAAGGATATCTTTGGTTTCTTTGTTTATTTAAGTATCTGAGCTCAAATCCCAGAGATTTGGATTTAATTGGCCTGGGATGGGGCCCAGACATCAGTAATTTTTTTTTTTTTGACTTTATAACTGGTGGCAGTCGAGAACCCCTGACCTAAGCAGTGTTTCTCCTCCTTGGCTAATCATCAGAATCACCAGGGCAACTATTAAAAATGTAGCTTCCTTGGTCACTCCCTCAAGAATCTGATTCCTTAAGTCTGAAGTGGACCAAAGGAATCTGTGCTTTTAACAAGCACCCTGGGTGTTTTGATAATCAGCCAAGTTTGAGAAACACAGGAGAAGTCCAATAAAAATGCTTAACAAGCTCAACTGGTCTGTTTTTTGTTTGATGACAAAATTCCCTCCGATCCATCTTACTGCTGCCTCTCATTGAAAAAAACAAAGTTTTTCTTTTAAAATCTTCTACCTTTTCCTTGCATATGTGTTTGTGCATGGGTATTTGGTTTAACTAACCATCCATCCCTTTCAGAGCATTCAAGGACCAATTCGCCATGTTCATTTTATGCACACACAGTCACAGATACCCACAACATAAATAAAACCAAATAGCGGCAAAATATTTGTGTATTTTTTAATCACTCTAAGCACTGGGAAGAGTTTTTTAAATGATATTTTTCTTTAGGGAAAATTGCTTTGCAATCAGATGCTACTTTCTTCACTGACTGAATCACCATGTTCTATCCACATGAATTTGGGATTCTTAAATGACATTCTCAGAGTCTGACATTGAATATAGAATGCATACAATCAAGCACTTTCCTTCAATTTCCTTCAAGTCCCCCCTGTCAGAACACCTCGTCCTCATCCTCCTTTGGGAGGTAATACCTGGTGTCTCATCTGGTAAGGAATCTCCCACCAGTGCAGGAGACCTGGATTCAGTCCCTGGGTTGGGAAGATCCCCTGGAGAAGGGAATGGCAACCCACTCCAGTATTCTGGCCTGGAGAATTGGATGAACAGAGGAGCCTGGCAAGCTGCAGTCCATGGAATCACAGAGAAATCGACTAACACTTTCATCACTAACTGGGGTTGGGAAGGAAGCTCCATTCTGCTGACTAGACTTTTCAAGTGACTCTGCCCAGTGAGATTCTGCAAAAGGTGTTTCTTGTTAGACAGGTGCCTTTCAGCCAGGACTCAAATTGCAACTAAGTTTCTAGGGTGGGGTGAGAAGGAAGGAATTCCATCTGTATTTTCACAGTTTCAATGTTATAAGCAGCATTCTAATTTACAGTATCTATTAAGCACATTTGCACTTCTTAAATCAGCATGGAGTTCTAGAAGTACGGATTTCACAGAGAAAGACTTCTCTGGAACTTGTATTCAGGAAATAAACCTCAAGTTTATTGAGGTTTCAAGCTCGCTGCTTCAAACATACTAGAATTTCCAGATTTAACAAACAAAAATGAACAGAACAGCATCATCACCAATGAAAATAATGACGAAATAAAGGGGCAAGAACCCACAGCGTTTCTTTCTCTATTTTCCTTTTTTGCTGAACTCTTTGCTTTTACCTGCAGCTGTTTTTCACTTGAATCTTCAGGCCTTCTGTAGTTAGATTTTTTACTTAGACACCAACATGTTTGTTTTGTTTTAATTCTTTACAAGAAAGTGAAACATATTGATATATTTTCTTTCACTTTTCCCCCCCTCACAATCGGAAATAGAGTAAGACTGTCCTAGTCTAAAAAAAAAAAAAAAACAAATAGAATAAATAATCAATGTTATCCCTGGAAGAAACACAAGCTGGAATCAAGATTGCCAGGAGAAATATCAATAACCTCAGATATGCAGATGACACCACCCTTATGGCAGAAAGTGAAGAGGAACTCAAAAGCCTCTTGATGAAAGTGAAAGAAGAGAATGAAAAAGTTGGCTTAAAGCTCAACATTCAGAAAACAAAGATCATGGCATCTGGTCCCATCCTATTTCATGGGAAATAGATGGGGAAACAGTGGAAACAGTGTCAGACTTTATTTTGGGGGGCTCCAAAATCACTGCAGATGGTGACTGCAGCCATGAAATTAAAAGATGCTTACTCCTTGGAAGGAAAGTTATGACCAACCTAGATAGCATATTCAAAAGCAGAGACATTACTTTGCCAACAAAGGTCCGTCTAGTCAAGGCTATGGTTTTTCCTGTGGTCATGTATGGATGTGAGAGTTGGACTGTGAAGAAGGCTGAGTGCCGAAGAATTGATGCTTTTGAATTGTGGTGTTGGAGAAGACTCTTGAGAGTCCCTTGGACTGCAAGCAGATCCAACCAGTCCATTCTGAAGGAGTTCAGCCCTGGGATTTCTTTGGAGGGAATGATGCTGAAGCTGAAACTCCAGTACTTTGGCCATCTCATGTGAAGAGTTGACTCATTGGAGAAGACTCTGATGCTGGGAGGGATTGGGGGCAGGAGGAGAAGGGGACAACAGAGGATGAGATGGCTGGATGGCATCACTGACTCGATGGATGTAAGTCTGAGTGTACTCTGGGAGTTGGTGATGGACAGGGAGGCCTGGCGTGCTGCGATTCATGGGGTCGCAAAGAGTCGGACACGACTGAGTGACTGAACTGAACTGAACTGATCCCAGTTGGTTGTTTAACAACCAATTCTCCAGAAAAATATATCTTTGAAAAAATGTTCTGATTTAGCGCCTATGATGTTTGCCATGGGGTAAATACTCCCACATTGTTGATTTCAAGCTACCAACGTGATTCTCTGAGAGCAGATTTTGGAAGAGATGTGCATAGTTGGGTATAAAGAACCAGGACACGCGCCTTCCATGCATCCCTGGCGGTAACGTTATGAGCATTTATTCATTTAATTTAATCCATTATAACCTAATAAAGTGGAAGAAGAAGCTTAAAATCAATTGAGTCTGGGTTTTGGTCTAGCCACTTACTAGCCATGTGAACTCAGGCAAGGAACTTCATTCTCTCTGATCCTGAGTCCTTCTGACTAATGTATTTAAAGCTTTCTCTATAACCATCTCCTCTTGAATGTTATCTGCTTCTCAGCATGTTCCAAAACAAGTGTAAAGTATGTCATGTTGCTAGCATGTACTTTGAAATGACGTAATGAAAATGGCACTTCTACTGCAATTTAATCATGGGAAAAATATCAGACAAATCCCGTAGGACACACAGTCTCTGACCAGTACTCTTTAAAACTGTCAAGGTCATTGAAAGCAAGGACAATGTAAGAGACTACTACAGTCAAGAAGAACGTAAGAAGACGTACTTACTGAATATTATATGATATAACATCAGCCTCCTGATGGGAGGCTGGAGCAGAAAAAGGAAGCAAAATAAAAGCTAAAGAAAAATCTGAATAAAGTATGGACTTTAGTTAATAATAATATATCAATCTTGGCTCACCAATTATAAGAAATGTAGCACAATAATGTAAGATAGTAGTAGGAGAAAGTGAGTGTAGAGTGTCTAGGAACTCTGTACTCTTCTTGAAAATTTTCTAGAAGATTGAAACTGTTCTAAAACATATCAACATGAACAACAACCAAAAAATTCAAGTGTAAGATTTTCCCCATGGGATAAATATTTGGAAAAACTATTATATAATATCACCACTGAATCCTCTCTTCTATAGGATGGAAATTCCCAGTTTTTTTTAATGATCCTTTACGTGTTACATCTTCAAGTTCCTCCAACCTGGGAGTTTCTCATCACTTCCTGAATAAGCGTTGTTCGTCACACTGTTTTTGGTTTTGGTTATAAACTTCTCTGAAGATTGTTCTTCCTTTGGATCCCTTTAGTTGCTTAACTTCACTTCATCTTTCAAGAGCCACTCAAACAGTGCCTCCTCCTTTATGACGCACCAAATCTAACGGACTGCTTTCCTATCCACTGTGCCAAGTGACTCTCTCTTCTCTGTACTCTCATGACATTTGTTCAGAGCTCCTATTACATCATGCAGTGTTATAATTTTTCTCATCTGTTTCTTTTTTTCACACTTTAAGAAGAGGCCATGTCTGTAATCCTGGAAAACCTAGAAAAGCACCAGATACAAAGAAGGGGCACGCTAATTATCAGTTGATAAGTTTGGTCCTACCTATTCTAGCCGGTAACGCTAATCCATTTTGGTCAGTTCTCCATTCAAATTTACAGTTGTTGCTGGGTATCCAAGGGGGACTGGTTCCAGGATGCCCCACTCACAGCACTGAGGATACGAAAATCTGTGGATGTTCAAGTCCCTTAAATAAAATGACATAGGACAATTGGGTCTTGATATGCACAGGTTGGAATCCAAGGAAGGTAACTGCAACCAAGGGTGGGGCGCTGTGTTCGCGTGCCTCTTTTAGATCGGATGTTCTGCAGCCTCTTTTCGCTTATCTAATTCCTTTCTATCTTTCGATTCTCCATTTACAAGATACACTTTCTTTCTGAACCTCCATCTCACTTATAGTTAGTGAGGCGGCATTAACTTGTTTATCCTTGTTTTAATACACACTTACTTTGATTTCAGGGCCATTTTCTTGGTCTGTGCTTGAAGTCCTTGGTCTAGGCTTGAAGAACATGTTGGTGTCTATGCTTGGTCACCTAATACTGGCTAAGATGTTCTGGTGGTCTGGTTTTCTGATTGTCCTGCTCTTCTGTGAATGTCCTTCCTCTGAATGCTGGAAAACTAAAATTCTGACCAATATTTAGCATGTGCTCATGTATTTCATGGGGCTTCCGAGGTGGCTCAGACAATAAAGAATTTGCCTGCAATGCAGGAGACCCAGGTTTGATCCTGGGTTGGGAAGATCCTCTGGAGAAGAGAATGGGACCCCACTGTAGTATTCTTGCCTGGAGAATTCCATGAATAGAGGAGCTTCATGGGTTACAGTTCCTGAGATTGCAAAGAGTCGAACATGACTGGGGACTAACACTTTCTTTCTTTCATATATTTCTTGTTCTGTTCTCTCTTTGAAACATAGGCATTTTGTCCACTTCACAGCATTGTAAGCATTTTTTAGGGTATAAGTGTTTTCCCCTACAAATTTTGTTTTTCTCACATTCCCAGGCAGTGTGATAGACACATCAGTTCAGTTAAATTCAGTTCAGTCGCTCAGTCGTGTCCGACTCTGCAACCCATGAACTACAGCACTCCAGGTCTCCCTGTCCATCACCAACTCCCGGAGTCCACCCAAACCCATGTCCATTAAGTCGGTGATGCCATCCAACCATCTCATCCTCTATCATCCCCTTCTCCTCCTGCCTTCAATCTTTACCAGCATCAGGGTCTTTTCCAATGAGTCAGCTCTTCGCATCAGGTGGCCAAAGTATTGGAGTTTCAGCTTCAACATCAGTCCTTCCAGTAGACACACAGCAAATCCTTATTAATAAATAGGGGTCTTATTCTAATTCACACTGACGACCTGGCAAAATACTGGGCCTGTTCCAATATGAATCCAAACTCTGCGAGTTAAGTCTGGAAGTTCCTACAGTCAGTGCTTTCTAGACTCACTTTCCCTAAATTATTCCAGGGCTGGAGAATTGTATGTTCCCAGTTGATTGCAGAAGCATCTACAGTGCAACAATAATTTGAGTCCAGTGGCTAATTGAGGCTATTTCATAAAGGGAGTATGCTTTAAAGGGTGTGGTTTCTTTTGTTTAATGTTAATCACTCTTAATCCATTTACATAAAAGAATGTGTTTACACAGTTAATACAAACCTAAAGTGTAAATGTGTATTTTTAATGTAACTTAGTCCACAAATATTCAAGGGGCACTACCTTCCCTTTCTCCATCAATCACTATTTTATGCATTATATATTCTATGAGTTAAAAATTCTTATATATTCTATTGATGAAAGTAACACCATCAGGGCTTCAGCAAAACAGACTATAGAATTATTTTCTTTCTGAATAAAGGTAAAATCGCAAAAGAGTCAGCACAATAGTTGAGACCAAGTTGAGATAAAGCCGAGTTCTTTCACCGTACCTGAGACCTCTGATCAGTCTCAAGAGAAGCATAGGGGGCAGCCAGGCACATCTTCGAAGTACAAATATTCTCAGAAACAGTCTAGTTCAAATGTGTATAAGGAAACTTTTACTAAAAGACAAAACACTTTACAAAGTGTTTCTCTATTCACACAGGAGAACATGTTTTGTTTGATCGTGCACAGCAGTTTCTGCTTCCCATTCTCATTATCTTCCTGTATATGACTCAGGATGTAAAGAATCCACCTGCCAATGCAGCAGAATTGGGTTTGATCCCTGGGTCAAGAAGATCCCTTAGAGAAGGAAACGGCAACCCACCACTGTATTCTTGCCTGGGAGATCCCACCATGGACAGAGGAGCCTACTGAGCAACAGTCCATGCAGTTACGAAGAGTTAGACACTATTAAGCAACTAAACAACAACACTGCATATAAGAAATAGCAGCAGTTCATAGCAACCCTTGTAAGGACCAGCAATTTAATCCCTCTTCTTTACTCTTTGAGCCTTAAGCAGCAGCAGGACCACTGATTTGATGATTTGACAGTCTGTTTGTTCAGTTAACCTTAGATAAGAACAAATTCTTAGGGGCATTTCATGAAACACTATACAAAATCAGATCAATAGAGATTTATTTTTATGACATCCAAAACAAGCTACAAGAACCTTAGCGAATGGGTTTTACTTTTAGTTCAAGAATGAAAGAAATTAGAAATGGTTCCACTGAGTATGAATCACATTTGCTATAGAAATGACAACACGTATTTCAATCTAGCCAAAAATCAATTTATAAAGCTCTGGGTGAGTTCATGGTTCTTACTTCAGAAAATGTCAGTAGTTTCTCAGGGAAGATTAGTGTTGCAATGGACTTATAAGGCAGAAATACTTTTGCAGTCAATGCGTTCTGTTGACTCAATCACAAAGTTACAAAAGGCTAGAAATTAAGTGTAAAAATTTTCTCATCTCAAGAAGGTCCATTGAAGAAAGGCTTTTAATTATTAACGTGTTTGGTGTGTTCTATGGTTTCAAATATGTGCCAATACATAAAAAAGAACATAGGCATTATAAAAAAAACTACAATGGCTTGGTAGTTGCGAAAAGTGCTATACATCATGTTTAGGTAAATACTTCAAATTAAAATTATAATTTTTTTTACTTAGTAACATAGAAAGATTTTTAGTGATATGATAACTTCTGACCCTGGTGAGAGTGTTTGTTGTTGCATTCACTGTCAGTAAGAATGTACATAGATAGCATCACTCATTATTAGAGAAATGCAAATCAAAACCACAATGAGGTATTATCTCATGCTGGTCAGAATGGCTGCCATCAAAAAGTCTACAAAAAAATAAATGCTGGTGTGGAGAAAAGGGAACCCTTTTGCTCTGTTGGTGGGAATGCAAACTGTACAGCCACTATGGAAAAAACAGTGTGGAGATTCCTTAAAAAACTGCAAATATAACTGCCATACAACCCAGCAATCCCACTGCTGGGGGACTGCTCCCACACATGGAGGAAACTAGAATTGTAGCACTGTTTACAACAGCTAGGACTTGGAAGCAACCTAGATGTCCATTGGGAGGTGAATGGATAAGGGAATATGATTCAGATCAGATCAGTCGCTCAGTCGTGTCCGACTCTTTGCAACCCCATGAATCGCAGCACGCCAGGCCTCCCTGTCCATCACCAACTCCCGGAGTTCACTCAGACTCAAGTCCATCGAGTCGGTGATGCCATCCAGCCATCTCATCCTCTGTCGTCCCCTTCTTCTCTTGCCCCCAATCCCTCCCAGCATCAGAGTCTTTTCCAATCAGTCAACTCTTTGCAGGAGGTGGCCAGCTATAAAAAAAGAACGCATTTGAGTCAGTTCTAAAGAGGTGGATGAAACTGGAGCCTATTATTCAAAGTGAAGTAAGTCAGAAAGAAAAACACCAATGCAGTATATTAACTCACATATATGGAATTTAGAAAGATGGTAATGACGACCCTATATGCAAGGCAGCAGAAGAGACACAGATGTAAAGAACAGACTTTTGGACTATGTGGGAGAAGGCAAGGGTGGGATGATTTGAGAGAATAGCATTTAAACATGTATATTACCATATGTAAAATAGATGACCAGTGCAAGTTCGATGCATGAAGCAGTGTTCTCAAAGCCGGTGCTCTGGGACAACCTGGACAGATGGGGTGGGGAGGGAGGTGGGAAGGGGGTTCAGGATTGGGGGACGGACACATGTGCACCCATGACCGATTCATATCAATGTATGGCAAAAACAACCACAGTAGTGTAAAGTAATTTCCCTCCAATTAAAATTAATTAATTTTAAAAAAGAAAATATCCAGGTTGACAAAATTAAAGGGAAAAAAAAAGAATGTACACGGGTACTCTGATTTTGTGACGCAAGTTGATTTTGTATACTAAAAGCTATTAAGTCCCATTAAATATTTTTGATCTAGAACTTTGTAGGACTTGTAGGACTCTATCTTGAGAAGATGCTCCTAAATCTAGAGAGAGCCATCCCAGATAGCACAAGTGGTAAAGAACCTGCTTGCCAAGGCAGGAGACAAGAGATGCAGGTTTGATCCCTGGGTTGGGAAGATCCCCTGGAGGAGGAAATGGCAACTCACTCTAGTATTCTTGCCTGGAGAATCCCATGAACAGAGAAGCCTGGTGGGCTATAGTCCATAGGATTGTAAAGAGTCAGACTCAACTGAAGCAACTTAGCAAACAAATCTAAAGAAGGGTTTATCTGTCAAGATGATCTTTATAACCATAAAAATAAAAAATTAAATGACTTAGATATCCAATATTAAGGAGTTGGGTAAATCAATCATAAATCATTTATTTGAAGAAGTTTAATACAGTCACTGGTAAATCTATGTAGGACTTATGACATAGGACAAATGTTTGTTTTATTTTATTAAGTGGACAAGGCATGCTATGTAATTATATTTATAGCACAGTATAACAATGTTAAAAAATTCTATATACAGAAACTGGACTGGAGTATATACCCTGGAAGATTACCTGTAGATCATAGGTGAAGATTCCCTTCCTCATTTTTTATCTTAACAAAGTTTAGGTAGGGAATGTATATTTTTATGTTTAAAAATCAACATTTAAAAACATGATTTTTAATATGTAATATGAATAACTGACAGTAAAATTCCATTTGTCATTTAAAAATACTTTTTAAAAACTTAATTTTGAAAACCAGCACAGAAAATAATAATTGGAGGAAATATTAGAAAGAGATTAAAAGTCTAAAATATTCATTGTGTTTCTTTCACCAGGATGAAGTACTTTAATTTTCAAAACTGATAGTAGACTGTAAGCTTCATGAGGGCAGAGATGGTGTTTTTTCCAGCTTCCATTCAGCAGCACCATGAGTAGTGCTTAGGAAACAGAAGGTGTTAATAAATGATTGATGGATAATCCACTGACACTGTTGAAATGAGAATAAAGAAAAGGTCAGTTTACTGGGCATCATATAATCTGTTTTTCCAGACACCTTTTTCTGTCAATAGCTGACAACTGTCTTGGAGCAAGACCTTCCTCACCACTTCTTGCCCATGTGCTCTGGCCTTCCCTTGAGGTTAGCCTTTGGGGCAAGACTCTCCAGTGGGATTGTGTTTACTCCAATTAGTAAAAATGAGACATGCTCTTCCAACTATGGATTACTGAACAACTGACTGCAGTCTGAGAGTTTCTGGTTGCCATCTTTGGCTCTGTACTGAGAACACACTGAATGATAGTGAAACCAACAGAAAGTCAGAGCTAAGAGATGGAGAGAACCGATAGCTTTACTTATTCACTTGTTTTTGGCTGCACTGCTTCTTACTGTGGTGCACAGGCTTTTCTCTGTGGTGGCTTCTCTTGTTGAAGAGCACAGACTTCAGGCCCAGGGCTTCAGTAGTTGTGATGTGCGGACTCAGGTTCGGTAGTCGTGACACAAGGGCTTAGATGCTGTGAAGCATGTGAAATCTTCCTGGACCAGGGGTCACACTGGTGTCCCCTGCCTTGGCAGGCAGATTCTTAACCCCTGGGCCTCCAGGGAAGTCCGAGACAGCCAGTATCTTGGTGACATCATTTGATCGCTTGACTTGAACTATGCTTGAATCCAGGACATCCCTGGACTTCCCAATTACATGACCTAACAAATGCCTTTATCCTCAATAATTTTGTTTTGTTTTGCTCCTCTTAAGCCAATTTAAGTTGGGTGTGTGTGCTGAATAGAGAGAGTTCTAAATTATACAGATATTTATGCTGATGTTTCTTTTCATAAGTTTGCCAACAATTTTGATGATAATGGGAAGTGGTCATTTTTCATAAAATTAGTCAGTACTCTATGCAAACAGCCTTAAGAAATTGTTCCTTAGTAATTGTCAATAGCTATGAGTTACTTCTAATTTTTAGTAACACTTTACGCAGATAAAAGTCCATGAGTTCACTGGAATTGTAGGGACTTTCCATGGCACACTGAATCTCTGAGACCCAGATGGCTTTCTACAGTTAACTTCTTTTTAACTCCTTTATACATTTCTAATCTTCCACATTAAGCCCACACGCTCTGTTTTATTCCTGTAGTTTCTGTTTTCTTCAGTCCTATACACTTAACCTAAATATGCTTTGTGAGGGCTTCATTAACATGTAAAGCATTCCTACCAGTCCAGAGTCTTTCAGAATAAACTGGGTAGCCTGACATAGATAATATTTTATAAGCAAGAGGCTATTTTGAGGCCTAGATTTTATTCATAAGCAGTACTTTCTGCAAGTCAGCTGTGAATAAATATTTTTTATGAAAACTGTCACTGTGCTTCTATAAGACACATTCTTTGAAATTCACAGAAAGGCATATATTCTTGACACCTCTTAAACTAAAAACTAAAGAATTGCAGAGGTCAGGTGGCCCTTTAGACTTAAATCTTTCTCTGTGTGAGAAATAAATAAATCTAAACAAATAAGTCTATGGTGGAAAAGAAAATATACAATATATACATATTTTAAATTAATTCTTTTCTTTCACAGGAGTATCTCTGTTAAGCATGTAATCCTTATCTATTCTTAATTTCTCTCTAAATTGTTAAGATATTTAATATTTGTTAAATTGCCACTTTTTAACCTATGTGCTGTGGTGTGATTTTGAACTAAAAGAGAATAGATTTGTATTCTGCTCCACAAAGTATGCCTTTATGAATAGTAAGATTTCATCTTCTTTTCTTTCTGTATATGGTGCTAATTGTTTAGCAGGGGTCAGAGCCCAATATACAAACCTTTAAATATTTCTCCAGTGAATCTATCTGGTTATATATCTTTAAATAACATTTTCAAGAGACCTTGGGTTTGCAATAATTTAGCGTTTATTTCATTTAAAATTCAGTCTCTGTTTTTTTTATTATACTCCTGGGCAATTATATGGTATAAAACATTAGTACTTGCTATGAACCAGACGGTGTTCAAAGTGTTCTATGTAACATCATATTTACCCTCATAATAGCCTAAATTAGCAGCTATTATTACCCCCATTTTACTATGAAGAGATTGAGGCACAGAGGGTTAATTGACTTACCTAATGGCATACTGTGACTAAATAGTAAAGCCAGGAGTTGAAGCCAGAGTCTAAGCCCTTAACCACTGTCCTACACTATCAGTCAGTTATGTTGTTAATTCAGACACAGATTAAAAGAAACAAAATACAACAAATGTACACATAAAAATAAAATAGAGCTCTTTTTGAAAAACCTGATGGCAGGAAATTGAAAGGGATGATTTTTATTTTCATTTAACTTGATTTTAAGGTAATTGATTTATTATTTTATTTTATTATAAAAATAAATTGTTTTCATATAAAGTACTTAAATTTTTAAGGAAAATTTTGTGTATAAGTAGCAAATACAGGGAAAATATTGTTGATGTGGTAAATTTGCAAACCAATGATTCAGAGTTAGCCTTTTAAAAAGTTTTTTTAATGACTTTCAAGAAAGAATTAATTGGAGGAAAAACAAAGACTGTGTAACAGGCAGGCTAAAAGAAGTAGAATAAAAAAAAAAGATTCCAGAACCATGGAGAAGATTCTGGATTAACTTGAACTTAGTGATGAATGCCTTGCATCTCTTCTACAGGTCATACATGCTAATTTTTTCAGTATCACTAATTTAGTTTTTGTAATGCATTCCTCCCAATTTCAATGGAGAATGTCATAATATAGGAAGATGCAATTATGACTACATTAATTGGAAAATATAACCCAACTTTCCAGGATTCAAGAGTTGAAGAACTTTAGTCTTTGAATTCAGGAATATATATATAATTAAATATATCTTTATTATCTAAATCTATATTTAGATAATTATGCTTAAACATACACAGAATTTCAGTTGAATTTACACATATATATACATTTTAGGTAATTATTCCTGTTTCCACATTTTCATTCTTTTCTTCCAAAACATCAAATATAAAATTTGCCAATTGAAATGATTTTATTTTCTTAGTGAAAATCAATTGCAACACAGATTCAGAATATATATTTATTGGTGATTTTATCTTTGGCAATAACATACTACAAAATATCATTCAGTTCTTTTTCCAGGACCTTTTATTTTCCAGTTATATTATTATTTCCATCTCTACATATTCTGTCAGATTATAAAAAAAAAAATCTTTAATTTTTCCTTTCTCTGAAGCATGGAGATTAAACTGTACCTTTTTTTTTCCTTTTGAGGTAGAAATATAAGTAACAAGAGCAAGAAGACTAATTTCAAGTATATGTTTGTGTTAGTTGTTCAGTCATGTCCAACTTGTGATCCCATAGTCACGACCCCATGGTCTGTAGCCCACCAGGCTCCTCTGTCCATGGGATTCTCCAGGCAAGAATACTGGAGTGGGTACCCATTCCCTTCTCCAAGGGGTCCTCCTGAAACAGGGATTGAATCTGGGTCTCCTGCATTATAGGCAGATGCTTTACCACCTGAGCCACCAGGGAAGCTCAATTTCAAGTATAAACATTTGTAAGGTAAGTAGTTGAATAGCCATTTTACTTTGCCTATAGAAAGACCCCACAAAAGAGGCCAGATGCCCACAGTATTCTAGAATAATTGACTACAATTAAAAGGTGTAGCATATAACTGCTTCTGAATATATTTCACTGGTTTCAAACTGGCTTATCATTCAACAAGACAGAATTCTCACATTCCTGACCATCATTTTCTGCCCATTTTCAGTATATTGATATATATTTATTATCAGAATAGCAAGAAAGAGTGAAGGAGTAGCACCTTGGTGACGGTCAGACCCGAGTTCACATGTTTACTTCTCCTTTTTCTCTGGGTTAATGGGCAGAGGTTGGTTACTTCCTTTCTCATGGTGTCATTACCTAAAAGGAGCCCTCATTGGGCTGTTTGGGAGGATTTAGTGAAATGCCTGTCAGTGGTTTCTTATTCTTGCTGCTGCTGCTACTAAGTTGCTTCAGTCGTGTCCGACTCTATGCGACCCTATGGACAGCAGCCCACCAGGCTCTAGGCAAGAATACTGGAGTGGGTTGCCGTTTCCTTCTCCCTCAGATTCTTAGTAGTGTCTAATTAAATATGAATTTAAGTTTCCTTTTGATGCTCCAAATTAAACAATTACCATATGAAAATATTTACCCTCCTTTCCCAACTTCCATTGCTGCTGTGGGTGTGCAATTGATACTGACTGGTATTGAACTCATTGAGTTATGATGGGAGAAATGATGCTAAAGTTGCCATTGCCGGGGTCATTAGTGTTTAAAAAAACTAAGCTTGATGGGAAAATGTACTTTTAGGCAAGAATGTCCTGCATGTAATGTACAAGTAATTTGGATGAATGGAGTGATTTTTAAAAAGAGTTGGTCTTAGATTATAGGTGTTCTCAAATAAAGATATTCAAGGGAAAACATCTCTACATGAGTAATAAAAAGAATGCAATAAGAAGAGAATTGATATTTTATATTCCAATGGTATTTTTCACAGAAAGAGAAAAAGCAGTCCTAAAATTTGTATGGAACCACATAAGGCCCAAAAGAGCCAAAGCAGTCTTGAGAAACAATAAAATCGGAGACACTGTGGGACCTGATTTCAAACTCTATCACAGAGCTATCATAATCAAAATAGTGTGGTATTGCACTCGGATAGTGGCTGCAGGAGCAGAGTGGAGCAGTTGCAGCAGCAGCTGAGCTAAAGACCCAGCATGTCTGGTCAGCTGGATCTGGATCCAGTGGTGCAGTGAGCAAGGCTTGACCGCTCGAGCGGTGCAGGTCCATGTACCCATGGAGTTGCCAGTGAAGGGGGCGTCTCCCCAGACCCACCTGCCAGGCTTGGAGAGGCCAGAGGCCCAGGCACACAGGGGTGGGTGTCAACCTCAGGGTTTCTCGAGTGAACCTTTAATTAAGTGTGCCAAGGGAGGACGATGTTAGCCAATGGGTGCTACCTCCTCAAGGAGGGAGAGGAGGACCCCGACCATGATGCACTCTATCAGAAGTACTGCCTAACATTATTTTTTAGAAAATAGTATGATATCGGCATGAAAACAGACAGATCAATGGAACAGAATAGACAGCCCAGAAATAAACCCACAGTTAATGTGGTCAATTGATTTACAACAAAGGAGCTAAGCATATACAATGGAGAAAAGAGTTTCCCCAATAAATGGTGCTAGAAAAACTGGACAGCCAAATGCAAAAACAAATGAGACAGGACCACAATATTCCACCACACACAAAAACTCAGAATGACTAAGACTTGAAGATAGGACCTGGAAGCATAAAGCTCCTAAAAGAAAACAAAGGGGATAAGCTCCTTGAAATAAATATTGGCCATGATTTTTTGAATCTAATCCAAAAGCAAAAACAACAAAATCAAATACTAACACAAGCAAGTGGGACTATATAAACTAAAAAACTTCTTCACAACAAGGGAAAATATCAACAGAATGAAAAGACAATCTATTAAGTGGGAGAAAATAATTGCAAATCATATATTTGATAATGGGCTAATATCAAAACATGTAAAGAACTCATGCAACTCAATAGCAGAAAAGCAAACGATCTAGTATAAAAATGGACAGAAGATCTGAATAGACATTTCTCTAGAGGAGACACAGAGATTGGTCAGTAGGTACATGCAGAGATACTTAATATCACTGATCAACAGTGAAATGCTAATCAAAACCACAATGAGATATCACCTCATTCCTGTTAGAGTGGCTATCATCAAAAAGATTAGAAATAATAAGTGTTAGTGTGGATGTGGAGAAAAGGAACATTTCTGCACTGCTGATGGGAATGTAAATTGGTACCACCACTATGAAAAGCAGTATGGAGGTTCCTCAAAAAATTAAAAATAGAACTACCATATCCAGTTATTCCACTTCTGGGTATTTATCCAAGGAAAATGAAAACACTACTTTGAAAAGATATATGCAACCCCTTGTTCTTTGAAGCATTGTTTACAATAGACGAGATATAGAATCCACCTGGATTCCATTGATCAAGTCTCCATCAATGAACGAGTGGATAAAGAAATTGTGGTGTGTATATATACAATGGAATATTATTCATGCGACAACATGAATGGACCTGGAGGGCATTATGCTAAATGAAATAAATAGGACAGAGAAAGGCAAATGCCCATGATCTTACTTTCATGTGGAATCTAAGAAAAAAAAATAAATAGATGGAAAGCTAAGCTCATAGATACAGAGAACAGATTGGTGGTTTAGAAGAGAAGCAGGAGGTGGGAAATGGTGGAAGAAATGGGTGAACTCGGGGTTTTTTGTTTTTGTTTTCTTCCAGTTTAAATAAATAGAATTTTTAAAAAATTGAAGACTGCAATAAGAAAATTATATCTCATTCACTTACTGTTATAACATCAATACACACTGTAGTAAATTCCTCTGACAGAGAATCAAACCAGTGTGCAGTCGATAATAAGGAGCAGACACAGTGCCATCTGCAAAGTTGCTGCTGTGGACTGCGGCGCTTGGTCTCTAGCAGAACGGCTTTGCTGTGTGTGACAGACTACACCTAAATGCTTAGATGGGGAGATAACGCCTGATGTATGTGATTCCACATGCCTGTGTATCCCTGATTTGCCAAGGGTGGTTGAGGAGGCATCGCTTCTTTGCATGGAGTTCGTGCACAATCTATGTTTGTGCCCAGGGGCAAGACGGGTTAATAAGGCTAGGAAGGAGGGGAGGACGTGGGAGTGGGTAATAACTGGGGAGGACTTCAGAGCATTGACCTGGGGGGAAGGGCGGAGGGCCGAGGATGGAGGGTGTTCCCTGTTGCTTCTGCCGATGTGTCAAGTGGCAGGAGAAATTTTGAAAGCCGTGAGGAGGAGCCAGTGGCTGCGTTTGGGGGTGTTTTGTACCCCACCCTCCCCAGTTGTAGGAAAACCTCTTTCCATTCCGAGGTAACTGAATTGAAGGACGAAGACTGACCCGGGAATAGGAGGAAAGCAGTTGTCCCATTGCTCCCTCTCCTGTCATTTCTCCCGTTTGCCTGCTGACTTTTCTCCAAACAAAGTTCATCCGCGCCAAAGTGGCAACAGGTTACCCTGCCCAGGTGCCGGCTGTGGGGAATCTGCCGAAGCTGCCCTGTGTATTCCAAGCTGCCCTGTTATCCAGTCACCATCCCTGAGCATCAGGACCACTTCTGATGGCTGTGGCCTCTGCCGCCCCAGGGAGCATCTTCTGGAAGCAGCTCCTATTCTCTCTCCTGGTGAGTAACAAGCAAAGGATTAGGGAGTCTATGCATGTTACTCGGTGCTGCCTTCCTTCAGGTTGGGCTTGAAAGAGAGGAGGGCGGGAGTGGAAGGCAGAGAAGGGAGACTGGAAGAACAGGAGCAGAGCTGAGTAAAATTCAAGGAAGCACAGAGACTTGTGACCCAGGACGGCTGGTGTTTGGTTTGCTTTTCAAGTTTCCACTGCCAAGCTGTTCATTTTTCAAGGGAATCCCCTTTTCAATCTTGCTGGGGTGTTTTTCTAAGGAGCAATAGGATGAATTCACTCCTCAGGCATTTGGCCTGGAAAGTTCTGAGGTTTGCTTTTGCTACTAGTCACTAAATAAGCTGTACTTGTTTCACCTGCTTAGTTCCCCTGAGCTTCGAGAAGAGGAAAAGGAGTCTGGATGAAGATGTGAAATATCCAGGATTCGCTTCATTTTAGCCAGAAAGGGCTGAGAGAAGGGCAGAGCTCTTAGTTCAAGGAAGGCGTTTAACTGGGGAAAAAATAATAATAAAGAAAAATGTGACATTCATTGATAAAATACAGGAACTTGACTTCCACTTATGTTTTTTGTAACTGTGTATTTAGGTACTAATTTTTTTCTTTGGCGGGGGTTAGGAAGAGGGGAGTTGTCCCATATCTACATCTGGCATTTCTGAGCACTGAATTTCTTTCTTGTTTTATTTTTCATAAAATATTTTAGCTTCAAATTATATTTTCAGTATTTAAAGATTTTATTGTATCAGGGTAAATATTTTCTCTGTATAAACAGTACACTAGGGGACTTCCCTGGTGGTCCAGTGGCTGAGGCTGATGCTCCCAATGCAGGGCCCAGGTTCAGTTCCTATATCAGGGAACTAGATTCCCGCAGCTAAGTTTCTCATGCCTCAGCTAAGATCCCGTGACTAAAACCCAGCACGGCCAAATAAATGGATCAAAAAAAAAAAAAAAACACTAAGTGGGGTTAATGGTCATATGCTCATCCTATAATTGTCTGGGGGTATGTGTAGGGGGAGAACAGAGATCTTTAGTTAGTATTATTAGTTAGGTAAAATGAAGGGAAAGCTTTCTAAGATATTCACCCAGATTTCTTTTACTTTGGGTCTCTGCTTTGCCCAGTACCCTTTGGTTAGCCCACTGCCCATCCATTCCTTATGCCATGATGCCTAAAAATGAGTCTGACCCCAGCTTCCTCCAAATAACTAAGCTGCTTGTTTAGTTTGAAGACTGGGATATAGTATGTCTTAGAGATCTGCATTGGCTCTGTCTGTGAGGCAGAACCAATGAAGTGGGGACCCTAGGGCAGGAAGGAAAACTGATGGAGGTATGAGAGGATATGTAGATGTATCCTCTGAGAATAATGTGTGACTATATAGTATAGATGTGTAGGTCTATGAATCTATGCGTGTAGATACTCATATCTATTTCTAATTATAAAATGCTCTTCCATGTTATATACTTAGACCATTATTAATATAATTTTTTATATACAGAAAGTTCTTTAGGTATATTTTTGTACATTCCCTGACATTAGAAATGAAAACATTAAGAAGTCAAGTACGTAGTAAAAAGACCCATTTTTTAAAAAGAGGTTATTTAATTTAAAGCCAGAATACAAATACAACTTTTTAAATTCCAGTTTTTGGTGTTATCTAACAGAGTTATTGTAAAATTACAGACTATTTAAATGGGCCTACATGATATAGCCAATAGACTTGAGTTGAGTTAGAAAAGAAATGTACATCCATAGTATAGCTGATGGTTTTCTTTCCTTCTCTCAAATAATGGGTCCCCTAACTCTAGAAGGGCTTCCCTTGTGGCTCAACTGGCAAAGACTCTGCCTGCAATTCGGGAGATGTGGGTTTGATCCCTGGGTTGGGAATATCCCCTGGAGAAGGGAAAGGCCACGCTCCAGTATTCTGGCCTGGAGAAGTCCATGTGGTTGCAAAGAGTTGGATGCAACTGAGTGACTTTTCCTGAGAAATCAGAATGACATTTACAAAGGACCCTAGAGATGATAAACTCTACATATAAAGTCAATAGTTTGTAACTCATTTTCTTGAAATGATGCAATACAATTCAGGTTCTAAGAACTCTGTTCATTTTAATTTTTTCATTGCTACTAAATGACTGTTGGGTTCCTAAAGCCATTTTCTTTGCTGTTTCCTTTTAAAATGAATATGAAAAATATTGAAAGATTAGAAGATTAATTTGTTATTGAAATTCACAGTATTTTTATCAGTAAGACAAAACTGTAATGTGAAAGCTTCTGATCAAATGTAACTCCTGATTTTTTTCTTTCTTTTGAGGTTTTAATATTATTTTGCGATGCTTGTCAGAAAATTTCTCTTCAAGTTCCTTCTCATCTTCGGGCTGAAGCACTTGTAGGCAAAGGTGAGAAAGGATGTAAAGAATTTCATAGTTTTAACTGCTACACTTAGCTTTCGGCTGTTCAAGCCATACGGTAGTCACTTTGGCATTAAAATTCGACTTGAAAGATAAACAACTTGTTTTTTGGTTGTGGTTAGAAACAATTAAAGCACCAAGTTAGTTGTGTACTTTTCTTGCTAGGAAAATTAGCAAACATCAGAAGGCTAAATTATCTTAGTTTAGTACAAACAAAGCACCAAAATGAGAAACGTGTTTTAATTTCCTATGACTGATCTGCTGCCAAAATCACCAAACCAGCATTCTTTCATTGATTAGATAGAAAACAGACATGACAAAATTGAAATGCCCCCAAAGAAAATTTATGCTGGAGATTGATGACAAAGACCAGGTGCCCAGCAAGAATTTGTGTGATCTATTTTACAGAAAAGCTTCCGAAAGTCAAATAAAATGTTAAGTAGTTTTACTGTTGGAGAAGGCAATGGCACCCCACTCCAGTACTCTTGCCTGGAAAATCCCATGGATGGAGGAGCCTGGTGCGCTGCAGTCCATGGGGTTGCTAGGAGTCGGACACGACTGAGCGACTTCACTTTCACTTTTCACTTTCGTGCATTGGGGAAAGAAATGGCAATCCACTCCAGTGTTCTTGCCTGGAAAATCCCAGGGTTGGGGGAGCCTAGTGGGCTGCAGTCTCTGGGGTCGAACAGAGTCGGACATGACTGAAGCGACTTAGCAGCAGCAGCAACAGTCTTACTATCACAGCCAGGCTTCCCTGGTGGCTCAGCGGTAAAGAATCTGCCTGCCAATGCAGGAGACGAAAGAGAATGTGGGTTCAGTCCCTGGATTGGGATGATCTCCTGGAGAAGGAATTGACAACCCACTCTAGTATTCTTGCCTGGGAAATCCCATGGACAGAGGAGCCTAGTGGGCTACAATCATGGGGTTATAAAGAGTCAGACACAACTGAGTGCCTGAGGATGCATACACACACTGTCACAGCTATATCTGAGGCATGACTTGGTTGTTCTAAGTCCAGGAGTAACATCCCTTTCATCAATATTTTTCACTAGCCTTAAGTTTACAACTAGAAAAACACATCTCATATACAGAAGTGGTATTTTTTCCAAGACAGACAATGCTTTGCCCAGTGTTTGGAGGTTTTAAATTAATCCCCTTTTCTTTCAAAAGTACTGAAAGGATATACAGCCTACACTCTAAAGACACAAAGTAAATATGATAAATATTGGGTTAGCCACAGAGTTCATTGGGGTTTCTTCTGTAACAGCCTATGGAAAAATCTGAATGAACTTTTTAGCCAATCCAATATATTAAATATGAATCTGCAAAGGAAATATTTTGATACAACCACTAAGCATAATTAAGCATGGAGTTTATTAAGCTTCCAAAAGATTTTATAGAAGTAGTACTTGCAATATTACTGAGAAATATTATTCAAGTATAGGACAGTTTTCTAATTTTTTGCAAGAGAGTTTTATTAATAACCATCATAGATGATTACAAAGAAGTTCAAAATCTGACATTATGCAGTTAGTTTAACTACATGTAATAGAGAAGGATGCATTTGTGCATAATAATGAGTTAAAGTGGAAACAATAAATCCAGTGACATTAAAAATATTTTATATCTATTCATAAATTAATTGCTAATGAAATCAGTGGAGACAGCAACTCCATCAATTTAATTATTTAATTTTTATGGCCTATAAGTTTTAGAAGAGTAAGTACTCCACACCCTAGCGTAACCTCCCTCTTTTTGCTTCTCCCACATTAACTAGAGGTTGTCATTCCTGTAAAACTTGTTCTATCCTTGTTTCACTTTACAAATTACTGTGATATTTCTTCCCTGCAGTGAATCTGAAGGAGTGTCTCCAGTCGGCCAGCCTAATCCTGTCAAGTGATCCTGACTTCAGGATTCTAGAAGATGGCTCCATTTACACAACACATGACCTTGTTTTGTCTTCTGGAAAGAGTTTTTCGATTTTGCTCTCAGACAGTCAGGGACAGGGGCAGAAGGAGATAGAAATCATACTGGAAGCAGGAGGAAAGAAGGTATATTAGACAAGACTTAAATGGCAACCCACTCTAGTGTTCTTGCCTGGAGAATCCCAGGGACTGGGGAGCCTGGTGGGCTGCTGTCTATGGGGTCGCACAGAGTCGGACACGACTGAAGCGACTTGGCAGCAGCAGCAGCAAGCGCAATAATCTGCTCACCAGAGCCCTTCATCTATTTCCATCCTTGTTAAAATTCTTGTTCTTGAATACTCACTTTTTTTCTATTCCATTTATAACAAACATATGTAAAAACTAGACTGCTTTAATGAGTCATAGAGTGATTTACAAGTGGTGTGAAAATGAACAGCTCTGTAGCCAGGGAACGAAGGCAGAATATCAAAGGTTTCAGGTGATGTTCTGAGGTGTGGCAACAAGAGTGACCTACCTGCAGAACAAGGCAGGGCAGGTCTAAGACTCACTGAAGATTGATCCTGGCTGGAGGCGTGACACTCCACCCTGAATGGCTTTCCCTCAAGTGACTGTGGGTTTGAGTCTCTAAAAGAAAAGATGAGAAGGTCTCCAGTTTATTCCTATCTTAACAGAACATTTTACAAGGTCCTTCCCTTCAGAGAATGCTGTATGGCCAGTCCACGGGATTGGTTTGAATGTTCTGACTCTAAGCTAGTCTTCTTGCAGGGAGTGGTGGTGCTTAGGAAGTGAGAAGGGAGAAGGTTCCTGGAATTCATATAAATCTCACTTTAAACAAATTATGCACAACAATTTGGTCTTACAAGATAATTTATTAATAAGTGATTTGATTTATAAGGAAATTTTTCAGCTCAATTCCTTTTGACTGTAAGAATCTTCATCAAATTTAGAATATGCTTACGTATTACATATCCTTTACATTTGTTTAACATTTAGACTTAATGTTCTATAATAACATAACATTAACATAAGCCTTAATGTAACGTAAGGCTTATACAATATTATTTTATATCCAAATTGTAAAGAGTCTCCATATGAAATAAAATATGCTGGAACACACACTGTGTGTCTTTATATAGGTATACAAATGTATACATTTTCAAGTTAGCTAGTATTTTAGCAAATTCTGGTTGTACCACTCTTTGTGGAATAAAATCAAGTCTTTATTTTTTGGATTATTTCTTTTTAGCGGGTCAGTATTTCTTCAGATAGTATCTTTCATCAAAACCCTATAAAGTTCTGGTTGGTTAGGTGATAAGTGATTAAAACAGGAAATAGGTGAAACTGGTTTTGTGTGTGTATGTGTGTGTGTGTTACTAACAAAAAAAGAGAAATTGGGCATTATCCATAAAATTGTTATGTGCAACTGTTACCTATTTTCTTCATGTTACTGTTTATGTGAAAAATCACTGGATCTAGAATGATAAACAATGCTGTATTTTTTTCACCTCTCATCCAATGCAGGTTCCTAAGAGACATATGAAAGACGCAGTCCTCAGGCGAAGCAAGAGGCGATGGGCGCCTATTCCGTGTTCGCTGATGGAGAACTCACTAGGTCCATTTCCACAGCATGTGCAGCAGGTATATGTCATCTTATTTGATGTTATATGTTAGCTTTGTTTCTTTGTTTTTAGAACTTTCCATTTGAGTTGAATCAGGGTTTTAACCTGTTGGTACTAATAAGGACCACCTATTTATGAGAACTAGGGTCCTATAGAAGACAGTTTGAATTTTATCACTTCCCTCCAAAAGTCATATTTTAGCATTAGAAACAAGTTGTATATTTTGAGTTTCTGATTCTTTTAGGTCTGCATCCAGATTCTCTCAAATATCTTGCCAGAATTTAGCGTTCACATACAGAGGACATGCCTACAGGTTTTGCATAATTCAATTCTCCCTTTCATTAGCACTTACCCTCACAAAAAAAGGCCAATATATCTGTTTTCAAAAAGTAGTATTACTGCCACTTAACTTAGGCCAATTTTCAGTTCAGTTCAGTTCAGTTCAATTCAGTTGCTCAGTTTTGTCCAACTCTTTGCGACCCCATGGACTGCAGCACGCCGGGTTTCCCCATCCATCACCAACTCCCGGAGCTTGCTCAAACTCATGTCCATCAAGTCGGTGATGACATCCAACCATTTCATCCTCTGTTGTCCCCTTCTCCTCCTGCCTTTAATCTTTCCTGGCATCAGGGTCTTTTCCAATGAGTCAGTTCTTTGCATCCAGGTGGTCAAAGTATTGGAGCTTCAGCTTCAGCATCAGTCCTTCCAATGAAGATTCAGGACTGATTTCCTTTAGAATTGACTGGTTTGATCTCCTTGCATTCCAAGGAATTCTCAAGAGTCTTATCCAACATCACAGTTCAAAGGCAACAATTCTTCAGCACTCAGTTTTCTTTATAGTCCAATTCCCATATCCGTACATGACTACTGGAAAAACCATAGCTTTGACTAGATGGCAAAGTAGTGTCTCTGCTTTTTAATATGCTGTCTAGGTTGGTCATAGCTTTTCTTCCAAGGAGCAAGTGTCTTTTAATTTCATGGCTGTAGTCACCATCTGCAGTGATTTGGAGCCCAAGAAAATCAAGTCTGCCACTAATTCCATTGTCTCCCCATCTATTTGCCATGAAGTGATGGGACCGGATGCCATGATCTTCAGTTGAAATTGTACAATTCATGATGCATTAACTATGGGAGGAAAGTTGTGTTATTTCCAGTTTTTTAGTCACAAAATTTCCCTTCCAAATAATTCAAAACCACTGAAATCATGGCTGTATACAGGAATAAGAGTAAGTGAATAAGAATAGAAAAAGAATAATCAGTGCCATGATTTTTCCATACTTATGCAGATAACTTCAAAGAATTTAGTATTCAATAATAAGTGACAGAGTTTGTGGCTTCGCACAATGCAGGATATAACTGAGAATTTTAAAATATGGGAGACACTGGGAAAGAAAGAATAGATATGTGGGAAAGAGAGCAGGAAATAAAAAATAAGGGCTTCCCTGGTGGCTCAGTGGTAAAGAATCTGCCTGCCAGTGCAGGAGACCTGGGTTTGATCCCTGGGTTGGGAAGATCCCCTGGAGAAGGAAAAGACAACTCACTCCGGTATTCTTGCCTGAGAAATTCCAAGGACAGGGAAGCCTGTCTGGCTACAGTCTATGGGGTCACAAAAGAGTCAGACACGACTTAGTGACTAAATAAACTATCACAAGAGATTAGGCTGAAAGTATTTATCATGATATATTTGCTCTTTTCCTAAACTGTCAATTATTGTTACAGGTTCAGTCTGATGCTGCACAAAACTACACCATCTTTTACTCCATAAGCGGACCAGGGGTAGACAAAGAGCCCTTCAATCTGTTCTTCATAGAAAAAGATACAGGGGATATATTTTGTACAAGAAGCATAGACCGTGAGCAATATCAAGAGTTTCCGGTAAGATGATTGCATCATTAATTCAGATTTATGTTTTTTTATTACTGGTTTAGTATTTTCATGGGGCTTCCCTGGTGGCTCAGAGGTTAAAGCGTCTGTCTGCAGTGTGGGAGACCTGGTTCAATCCCTGGGTTGGGAAGATCCCCTGGAGAAGGAAATGGCAACCCACTCCAGTATTCTTGCCTGGAGAATCCCATGGATGGAGGAGCCTGGTAGGCTGCAGTCCATGGGGTCGCAAAGAGTTGGACACGACTGAGCGACTTCACTTTCTTTAGTATTTTGAAGCTATTTGTATATATCAGAAGAATCAATGATTTGTCTTAATATTTTAAATATTGTCCATTGGTACAATAGATGAAAAAGGATGATTATTACAAGGGAATAAAAGGGAGGGGGAAGGGAAAATATAAATTTTAAAGGACAGGTTTTGATGTGTATAATCCTGGGACAAGAGCAGTGAATTTTAATGAATTTAAAGTTCTCTATAATAACTTAGCTCTGATCACATGAAGATTTTTTAAAAATACTGGTGTTTGGGCCAGTTCCCAGAAATTCCAATTTAATTGTTTCAGGATGAAAGTAAAAGTGTTAGCTGCTCAGTCTTGTCCGACTCTTTACAACACCATGGACTGTAGCCCACCAGGCTCCTCTGTCTGTGGGATTTTTCAGGCAAGAATACTGGAGTGGGTTGCCATTCCCTCCCCCAGGGGACCTTCCCGACCCAGGGATAGAACTGAGTCTCCTGCAATGTAGGTTGATTCTTTACCGTCTGAGTCACCAGTTGGAAATTTGTAGTCGATGGTATAAAATTTAAATAATAGTCTTCTAACTCGGCTGAAAATATGACTAATTATAAAATACAATATTCTATTTATACTTAATAGAGCAATATTTAAATATATTATTATTGCTTTCAATATAGAATTATGGGAACTAGCCTACAAAGTCATTAGTTTCATTGAGCTTTTTGAAACTGTTGCTGTAGTAACTATGAAAATATTTATAGTTTCTTTATTATCTGAGCATACGTGAATTATCCTAGGGATCCAGGCTGTAGTTTAAAGTTAGCTGAATCTCCAGTTTAAATCATCTTTTTTGAGATGCTCAGCACATGAATAGTGAAAAATAAAACTAGAAATCACTACATCTGAAAAATCAGTGGAATGTCAAATAATGATATTTATTTTAAACATTGGGACGTATCATTTTAAACGTAAGAAGTAGATGATCATTTTAAATGTAAGAAGTAGATGATCATTTCCATTGAGGAGAAAAACTAGCAAAAAGTAATGTAAATTACAGCAGGATGGACTTAGGTTAGATGGGGAGATGTTTTACTGCCAATGTGATGAGGTACAGAAATTCGTCATAAGTGGTCCTGTAAGGCAGTTTTTACAGAGGGCAAACCCTTGGGGGTAGTTTGTTCTCCTAAAAAAGAAAGACGGATGGAATTATATGCAAAAAGCTGTTTATTGAAGAATTATTCAATGTAAGGCACTGTGCTTTAGTCACACAAGGTGCTTTAGTCACACAAATATTCTTACTCTCAGGCTTCAACTCTGAAAAAAATTGGAAACCAATAGGGACATAAAACAATTATAGAGCTTCCTCTAGCCAAGAGTCTCAAAATGACAGCAGTCGAAAGAGAGAAAAATTACATCAAATATGAAGGGAGAGGGAGGGTTTGATAGGAAGGCTGAAAGTGTGGTGGTGGAGGTGATGATGGTAATGGTGAAGTGGTGATAATACACTGCTGTATCCCTTAGTGCGGAATTTATTAAGATACAGGGATCAGACTGATGGAAACCGAAGTATAAGCTTTATTACTGAAAAAGCCCAGCTGGAGGTTGTTTGGGGAAAAGTGAAAAAGGGAACAGAGGGAACATGGACGGTTATTTCAAAAACTTCTCTTCTAGAGATTAGAAGTAGAAATGTCTTCCCCATCAGGTTAGCATGCGAAGATGAAATATGGCTTTTCAACACAGCAATGAGGATTTTCTGTTACTTTGGTAGATAATGGTGAGATCACAGAAGAGTCTTATTCAGGAATATCATGATTAAGATTGTGCTTTATGGAAATGCGTCTGACTCCTGAGAGCTACATAGTTTGGAGAAGGTCAGTTAGGAAAATTATAGGAAATTTGTTGGACATTGGTTGGAAAGTTGGTCGGCCAATACTTTGGCCACCTGATACAAAGAACTGACTCTTTGGAAAAGACCCTGGTGCTGGGAAAGATTGAAGGCAAGAGAAGAAGGGGATGACAGAGGATGAGATGATTGGATGGCATCACCAACTCAATAGACATGAGTTTGAGAAAGCTCCGGCAGTTGGTGATAGACAGGGAAGCCTGGCATACTGCAGTCCATGGGGTTGCAAAGAGTCGGCCATGACTGAGCAACTGAACTGAACTGGTTGGACATGTATGTACAATATAACAGGAAAGTTGATAGGATGCATTTGGGGTCAAATGAGGATGGTGGCTTTGGAAATAGAAAAGAGGAGATGAATAATAAAGAGACACAGAAATGCTGTAATCTCAAGAACCTAGTGCACAGAAATGCTTCACTCTCTAGAGTCTGGCAATTGACTAACATAAGGCTAAAGAGGGAGGGGTTAGATACCTGGGGTTTTAATCTTGGTTCATTGTAGAAAATGGTTACAGTAGGGGAATCAAGAAAGTTAGCTATGGTGAAGAACTGAATTCACACAGAGTTCACTCTGGGCAGCTTTAGTTGTTTCTGTCAGTGGAGAAAATCTGTTTAACTCAACAACCATTTACCAAAGACTGACTATGCATATACTACATAAGAAGAGTTCAAAAATAATCTGATGGTATTTAAAGAGAAAGGGCATTAAATTATTGCATTTGGGGTCAAGATATATCCTTTTGAGATAGAGTTTGGAATGCATATATGATTTTGCTAACATTTTTACTACACAAGAAATACATCTTAAGGATAGAAAAAATGAGAAAATACAGGTAAAGAGAGAAAAGAGCATAATTGAATCACCCAGAAATCATTGATATATATTGTTTATTTCTTAAGTCATTAAATCATGTCCAACTCTTTGCAACCCTATGGACTTAGCCCACCAGGCTCCTCTGTCCATGTGATTTCCCAGGCAAGAATCCTGGCATGGATTGCTATTTTCTTCTCCATATATGTGTATCAGTTCAGTTCAGTTGCTCAGTCGTGTCTGACTCTTTGCGACCCCATGGACTGCAGTATGCCAGGCTTCCCTGTCCATCACCACCTCCGGGAGCTTGCTCAGACTCACGTCCATCGAGTTGGTAATACTGTCCAACCATCTCATCCTTTGTTGTCCATATATAAGTCTACAAATAACTAGAATCATATTTTGTACAAACTTTAGGGAAAAAAAAAAAACTTGTCATTAGCATGACCTGAGGAAGTCTACATGCATTCTAACAAGGAGAACAGTGCACAGTTAATTCGGGGACCAGAGAAGCCTCATTGAGCTAGAGTGTGGTCTTTGATGGGAAAACAATGAGAAAGGATTGAAGCTGGAGGGCAGGCAGAGACTGTGCAGCTGTGTTGTTTCTCTGTTGCATACATTCTTAGACCTTTGGCAATGATTTTTTTTTAAGTATTATGACTTTCCCCAACTGCTAACTTCAATTTTGTGCCAAATTTGTTATTTAAGAATCAACTGATGGTGTTCATCTACCTTTCAGATCTATGCCTATGCGACCACTGCAGATGGTTATGCACCTGAGTATCCACTTCCCCTAGTATTCAAAGTTGAAGATGACAATGATAATGCCCCATATTTTGAAAACAAACTGACCGTCTTTACTGTGCCTGAGAATTGCCGAACTGGTAAGTTCATGTTTTAGGAAAATATGAGATATTTTGCTTCAGTTGAATTCTTTATTACTGTTTTAAGCAGGGTTAGGCAAAACATTTTTAAATGTTTGACTTTCAAGGTATTTTACATACGGACTTCCCTGGCAGTCCAGTGGCTTAAACTACATGCTCCCATTGCAGGAAGTCCAGGTTCCATCCCTGGTCAGGGAACTAGATCCCACATGCCACAACTAAAACCCAGTGTGGTTAAATGAATAAATATTTTAAAAAATAATCTACATAAAACTTTGTAGTCTTATAAGATCCTAGGCTCTTCAAAGTCAAAGTCTTTGTATTAATTTTCTAGGTACATGTAGAAGGCTGCTAACTGATCCACAAAGTTTCTAACTTTGTTAGATTAATCCACAATGGCAGATAAATGCTGTTTATATTTTCTATTTTGATCATGTGCATAGGTGTCCATGATGTATTTATAAAGCAATAGATCTTTTGAATATTTACAAAGTCACAATACCTTTTCAAGGACTCAAAAATAGATTATGGTATGGAAATGCTGATCAGGCTTATAACATATGTATTCCTTTACTTTGCTTATTTTCCAAACAAATTGAAAAAAATTTTTTTTAACTAGTCTGATGCTCTTAGCAGCCAAGATTGTGACTTCATCAAACCAAAGGGTGTAACAAGTCTAATTTATTCTTAAAAATCACAAGATATGTTCTTAGTGTCTAAGCCTTCTCCATTCTGTTGTCACTCTGTGCCCATACTTTATGTTACTCTCCACAAGAAATGGTTTGCTAAGGTAGCATTACTAATACTTTTATTTCTGAGCCATAAAGCTTGTCCAGATGACACTCAGACTGTTGTGTAATGTTTGTCTCGTATGTATTAGCGATTCAGCACATTTATTAAAATATAAAAGCATGAAACCTTTGTTATCATATGCAAAGCTAGTCTTTTCCTTTAACATTATCAAGTTGAATATAAAGGAAACAAGATATATAGAGAAGGTCTCATCCAGAAATGGTCATGGACTAGATTAGGAGGAAGAATTTGAGCACCCTTGTTCCCAAGGGTGGGGCGGATATTCTTACCTATGTAGAATACAAATCATATTATCAGTGGTAGCCACCTAATTGAAGTTTCCAAGTAAGGGGAGCTTAAAGCTGTGGGAGAGCATTTAGTCACTTCCCAGTTGGCTCAGTGATAAAAAAGATTTGCCTATCTGAGTAAGAGTTGCAGGAGATGTGGATTCAATTCCTGGGTTAGGAAGATCCCCTGGAGGAAAAAATGGCAACCCATTCCAGTACTCTTGCCTGAGAAATGGACAGAGGAGCCTGGAGGGCTACAGCCCATGGGGTCACAGAGTCGGACATGACTGAGCATGTATGCATGCTTCAGTTCAGTCACTCAGTCATGTCCAACTCTTTGTGACCCCACGGACTGCAGTACACCAGGCCTCCCTGTCCATCACCAACTCACGGAGCTTACTCAAACTCATGTCCATCAAGTCAGTGATGCCATCTAACCATCTCATCCTCTGTCGTCCCCTTCTCCTCCCGCCTTCAATCTTTCCCAGCATCAGGGTGTTTTGTCATGAGTCAGTTCTTCTCATCAGGTGGCAGGCTTATTTATTGATAAATTAATCAACCTGGGGGTTTTAGGGGAGAATATGCCACAGCCATGCGTTGATTTTATTTTTGTTTGTAATTCAATTAGATCACTACTTTAAGTTGTTGACAACATTGGATTTCTCTAAACAGGAACTTCAGTGGGAAAAGTGACTGCAATAGACCTCGATGAGCCTGACACTCTACATACTCGTCTGAAGTACAAAATCTTGCAGCAAATTCCAAACAATCCAAGACATTTCACTGTACATCCAGACACAGGTGTCATCACCACAACCACACCTTTACTGGATAGAGAAGTAATGAATTACTTAATTTCTCAATCACTAAACTATATTTAAACTGATCATGAATTCCCAGAGAAGTTACAATAAGGTTCTTGGTGGCCACCTCTCCAAGAATGTTTCCATATAGACTGTGTGTAAATCTTCTCAGGTCTATTCCTTTGTCCCTACAGAGATCTGGGAAGATACAAGGTCTCAGAGATGGTTGACTTGGTTTGACGTGTGGATATTAAAATAGCTTTACTTTTTAAAATACTATATCAGAAACACCAGCTTTTCATTGTACTGACTGAAATATCTTTTCTTTATTTGCATTTATGGTGGCTTCTTTTTTTTTAATCAAAAAAGAACGTTTGTGAAAGAATCAAAGCCTGAGACATGGCTATGAGACTCACAAGTTATGAGAAATATGTGTTCATCAGTGTATCTTTTTCCTTTCTTCCAGAAATGTGATACGTATAAGTTAATAATGGAAGTTCGAGACATGGGGGGCCAACCTTTTGGTTTATTTAACACAGGAACAATTACTATTTCTCTTGAGGATGAAAATGATAATGCACCATATTTTACAGAAACTTCTGTGAGTATATACATGTATTCATTTATCTAGGTTCATTTACATCTTCAAAGAACAAATCTAGAATCTGGTAGCACCATGAGATTATACATTTTGGTTTTAATAGCTACCATTTACAAATAACATCCACAGAAAAACATGATTTCTGTAGAAATAGTCAGTGCTAGGATGCAAGGAAAATCAGGATGCAAGGAAAATAACTACTCTCTTACAGTTAGTTAGTACAGTTTAGTTGCTCAGTTGTGTCCAATCTTTGCAACCCCATGGACTGCAGCACACCAGGCTTCCCTGTCCATCACCAACTCCTGGAGCTTGCTCAAACTCATGTCCATCAATTTGGTGATGCCATCCAACCATCTCATCCTCTGTCTTCCCTTTCTTCTCCTGTCTTCAATTTTTCCCAGAATCGGGGTTTTTTTCTAATGAATCAGTTATTTGCATCAGGTTCTTAGCCCTGAATTCATTCATATAGTTGGTGTTTCTTGGATACCAAGCTTTGGAATCAAATTCTTTGGATTTAAATTCCTTTTATAGGGTGAAGGAAAAGAGGGCATTTGTCTGTGTTCTTTACACGTCATCTTCATAAGAGAGCAAGGGACTAGCTTGTATCTTCTGCTCTGCTGCGAGCTCGATAGTATAGGTTGCCCACTGCCATCTGTACACAGGCTCTGTAGATATGGGTTATATATGAGGACACTTTCACTTAGGAAGTACACAATGCAAGAAATACATTTTGGATGATACTTCTAGAAAATGATTCTTCCTTGAACTTTTCATGAGTAATCTCCACATTTTCATTAACCTATACCAGAATACAAGTCAAAGAAGAGAAAACCTGTAGTGAGAAGCACATTCATGTAATTTTTTACATTAATCCTTGTAATTTATAAGGATATGTTTAATTTTATATTTCATAGGAGGAAATGAAAGTTCAGTTAGGTAACTTGCCCATGCGCTCATACCAAGAGACCATATAAGAGGAAAATGTGGGATTCAAATCTATATCTATTATTAAAAAAAAAAAAAAAGAATCTAGAGCTATTGTATTCCAAAGGCTATTAGGCTATCATCTTTCTATGAATTTATTTTACATCTCTAGAATGTTCTGATTTACTGCTTTTTTAATGTCCTTTTCTGTAATCATATTTCTTGAGGGGGTTAGGGGAGAGAAATTATGATTTCATTTCTCAAAGAGGGCAAATTTTTTTCCTTAAAGTGTTTGTGAATTAAAAGTTTAAAAAATACAATTTATAATTATCTTTAAATAACTGAAGGTTTAATATCTTGATAGAAAGCATTTATGTATTTCAAAAAGAGGAGTATTAGACTGTAAATATTGTAAGATCAGATCAGATCAGATCAGTCGCTCAGTCGTGTCCGACTGTTTGTGACCCCATGAATCGCAGCACACCAGGCCTCTCTGTCCATCACCAACTCCCGGAGTTCACTCAGACTCACGTCCATCAAGTCAGTGATGCCATCCAGCCATCTCATCCTCTGTCATCCCCTTCTCCTGCCCCCAATCCCTCCCAGCATCAGAGTCTTTTCCAATGAGTCAACTCTTTGCATGAGGGGGCCAAAGTACTGGAGTTTCAGCTTTAGCATCATTCCTTCCAAAGAAATCCCAGGGCTGATCTCCTTCAGAATGGACTGGTTGGATCTCCTTGCAGTCCAAGGGACTCTCAAGAGTCTCCTCCAACACCAATGCAGTTCAAAAGCATCAATTCTTTGGCGCTCAGCCTTCTTCACAGTCCAAGTCTCACATCCATACATGACCACAGGAAAAACCATAGCCTTGACTAGATGAACCTTTGTTGGCAAAGTAATGTCTCTGCTTTTGAATATGCTATCTAGGTTGGTCATAACTTTCCTTCCAAGGAGTAAGCGTCTTTTAATTTCATGGCTGCAGTCACCATCTGCAGTGATTTTGGAGCCCCCAAAAATAAAGTCTGACACTGTTTCCGCATCTATTCCCCATGAAGTGATGGGACTGGATGCCATGATCTTCATTTTCTGAATGTTGAGCTTTAAGCCAACTTTTTCACTCTCCACTTTCACTTTCATCAAGAGGCTTTTTAGTTCTTCTTCACTTTCTGCCATAAGGGTGGTGTCATCTGCATATCTGAGGTTACTGATATTTCTCCCAGCAATCTTGATTCCAGCTTGTGTTTCTTCCAGCCCAGCGTTTCTCATGATGTACTCTGCATATAAGTTAAATAAACAGGGTGACAATATACAGCCTTGACGAACTCCTTTTCCTATTTGGAACCAGTCTGTTGTTCCATGTCCAGTTCTAACTGTTGCTTCCTGACCTGCATACAGGTTTCTCAAGAGGCAGGTCAGGTGGTCTGGTATTCCCATCTCTTTCAGACTTGTCCACAGTTTATTGTGATCCACACAGTCAAAGGCTTTGGCATAGTCAATAAAGCAGAAACAGATGCTTTTCTGGAACTCTCTTGCTTTTTCCATGATCCAGCAGATATTGGCAATTTGATCTCTGGTTCCTCTGCCTTTTCTAAAACCGGCTTGAACATCAGGAAGTTCACGGTTCACATATTGCTGAAGCCTGGCTTGGAGAATTTTGAGCATTACTTTACTAGCGTGTGAGATGAGTGCAATTGTGTGGTAGTTTGAGCATTTTTTGGCATTGTCTTTCTTTGGGATTGGAATGAAAACTGACCTTTTCCAGTCCTGTGGCCACTGTTGAGTTTTCCAAATGTGCTGGCATATTGAGTGCAGCACTTTCACAGCATCATCTTTCAGGATTGGGAATAGCTCAACTGGAATTCCATCACCTCCACTAGCTTTGTTGGTAGTGATGCTTTCTTTTTTTTTTCTTTTTTTTTCTTTTTTGGTAGTGATGCTTTCTAAGGCCCACTTGACTTCACATTCCGGGATGTCTGGCTCTAGGTCAGTGATCACACCATCATGATTATCTGGGTCGTGAAGATCTTTTTTGTACAGTTCTTCTGTGTATTCTTGCCATCTCTTCTTAATATCTTCTGCTTCTGTTAGGTCCATACCATTTCTGTCCTTTATGAAGCCCATCTTTGCATGAAATGTTCCTTTGGTATCTCTGATTTTCTTGAAGAGATCCTTAGTCTTTCCCATTCTGTTGTTTTCCTCTATTTCTTGGCATTGATCGCTGAAGAAGGCTTTCTGATCTCTTCTTGCTCTTCTTTGGAACTCTGCATTCAGATGTTTATATCTTTCCTTTTCTCCTTTGCTTTTCACTTCTCTTCTTTTCACAGCTATTTGTAAGGCCTCCCCAGACAGCCATTTTGCTTTTAAGGTTCAGACTAAAGCTAGATCTGAGGGTTTGAATTAGAAAAATCACCTCAGTCAGTCAATTCAGTCGCTCAGTCGTGTCCGACTCTTAGAGACCGCATGGCCTGCAGCACGCCAGCCTTCCCTGTCCATCACCAGCTCCCGGAGGTTGCTCAAACTCATGTCCATCGAGTCGGTGGTGTCATCCAACCATGTCATCCTCTGTCGTCCCCTTCTCCTCCTGCCTTTAATCTTTCCCAGAATCAGGGTCTTTTCAAATAAGTCAGCTCTTCGCATCAGGTGGCCAAAGTATTGGAGCTTCAGCTTCAGCATCAGTCCTTCCAATGAATATTCAGGACTGATTTCCTTTAGGATGGACTGGTTGGATCTCCTTGCAGTCCAAGGGACTCTCAAGCGTCTTCTCCAACACCACAGTTCAAAAGCATCAATTCTTTGGTGCTCAGTTTCTTTATAGTCCAACTCTCACATCCATACATGACCACTGGAAAACCATAGCTTTGACTAGACAGGCCTTCGTTGGTCAGGAAGTTGAAAAGGTAAGGCATAAAGAATGGCCAAGATTTGAAACAGCATTATGCGTTAAATGTGTACATCCTTCCCACTGCGTGTTTGCACATTTCCATATCACTTTGCTTTCTTTTTCTTTAATAACTTTGAGTAGAAAATTACATCATTAAAACTATGAATTTATAATAACAATGGGCAATTGTTTCAGTATACTGTAGAAGTAGAAGAAAACAGAATTGATGTTGAAATTTTACGAATGGCGGTGCATGACCATGATTTGCCAAACACGCCGCACTCGAGGGCTGTGTACCAGATCCTACAGGGAAATGAAAACGGAACCTTCAAAATTAGTACAGACCCAAATACAAATGAAGCGGTCTTGTGTGTTGTCAAGGTAAAAAATATTTATATATATATATATATGTATATAGTAATTCTTATATGTATATAACTAGAGTTATTGCAATGCAATGCTGAAATGATTTATATTGTTTCATACATGAGCTTTATTATTATTTTATCCTCCTTTTCTCTTAGACGAAAGAGGTGGTTGGTACAAAACTGACTGTTCTATACATGAGGAAAACCAAGGCAGAGAAATATTAAACTGATAGATATTAACCTTAGAAGGGGTCTTAGACACCCATTTATCTAATTCCTTATGAAGTATAAGACAGAGAGAAATGGAAAAATCAATATTGAAATTAACCTCTTGACTTTTCGATTCTCTTCACACTCACATTATAGTTTTACCACTCTACAATATATTTTGTAAGACAGACTATTTACTAAACATTTAGCATCTATTCCCATTAATTCTCCTATATTTGAGGTAACAAGTGTGTTGGGATTTTAAAAATCTAACTGCATTTGCTGGCTCAGAGAATATTCACTTTAACTCAACTTGGTTTCTTTCTGAGACCTTCTACCTGCAATGTTCACTAACTTCTTACAACTTTCCATATTAATTTCTTAGAGACAGTGTATTTTCTTAGAAGGGATATGCATAAATTTTGCCTTCCTCATGAAATTTTTAGAATATGTCCTTTAATTATAATATTACCTATTCTATCTTTTTTTCTCTATTTCTTTCTTTTTAAAATTTTTGGACCTTTTTTCTGGGTTTGGTTCTCTCTTTTTTTTTGTATTTTGGTAGATTTAGTCTCTAACTGTTAATTGTTTGTAGATTCTTTCTAGTTATTCACTTCAGGAACAAACAAACCCAAATATAATGTACTTTGAAAAGGTGCTGCTGATAATACAATTATGTCTTTTGATTTAGACGCTCACAGTAACCGCTCCATTATAGCCAAGTCTCATGTCCTAGTGGTCTTATTACGGAGCCCAACTTGGGTCCACTCACTCCTGCATGGTAAAGACAATCTACTGACGCTCAGTTGTGATAAAGTGCAGCTTTCTTGTAAAGGTTTCAATACAAGGAGAGTGGCTGACTTGTGCTTGAAAACCCCAGACTCCCCTATCGTGCGTGTGTGTTAGTTCCTCAGTCGTGTCCGACTCTTTGTGACCCCATGGACTGTAGCCCACCATGCTCCTCTGTTCATGGATTTCTCCAGGCAAGAATACTGGAGTAGGTTGCCATCCCCTTCTCCAGGGGATCTTCCCAACCCAGGGATCAAACCCAGGTCCGCATTGCAGGCAGAATTTTTACTCTCTGAGGCACCAGGGAAGCCCCTAAGGGTTTCAACAAGCCATTTACAAAGGCAAGGTGAGGAAGGAACATTCCAGGTATGTGGTCGGCTTGTGCACAGTGCTCTGATTGGCTGATGGTGAGGTAACAGGAGTTAACAGTATCAGTCTTTAGGTCGGGGGGGCTGTGTTCTCATGGTCATCAAGGAGTTAACATCTTCCATTTGGTGAGTTGGGGGCGGGGTTTCACACCTTTAAAAGAACTCAGCAAGTGTGTGCCAGGTGTCATGCCATTATCTAGGTACTTCAGAAAGAGCTAAAGCAGAGGATATGGGGGACAAGGGCCTGCCCTAGGAAGGCCCCATAGGGTCCTGCTTGGTTACAGTCTATCTAATTATTTTATATACTTAGCTTAGAGGGACTTTTGCTGGTTTAGTTATCACTGTTACCCCATTTGATAAATAATAAAATAATGAGAAACTGTCCATTGAAATTCATTCGAATATTCTGTATTTTTATTCCTATTCAAACTTGTAAAAAAAAAAATAATGGAGGCAGGAACTTCCCAAAGGAAAGCAAGAAGAAAAATTGGTTGAATCTTAAAAATAAGCAATTTTGCACTTGGTAGTGTTTGTTGCTTATAGGAAGCTGATTATTCATTGTTAATACATGAGCTGCAACTTCCAGTAACATTTTATACATAATGATTCTCCCTTTGGTGCTAAAACTTAGAATCATACTTTTGTCTTCTGTGTATAGTGTTAAATATTGACTCATTCAAGTGTGTTTATTGAACAGCCACTGAACTATGAAGTCAATCGCCAAGTTGTTTTGCAAATTGGTGTACTTAACGAAGCACAATTCGCTAAGGCAGTAAACTCAAAAACTACTACGACTATGTGTACTACAATTGTCACTGTTAAAGTTAAAGACCATGATGAGGGCCCTGAGTGCCAGCCACCAGTAAAAGTCATTCAGAGTGAAGACTGCCTCCCCGCAGGCACAGAACTCCTTGGATACAAAGCAGTGGACCCGGAAAGGGGCACTGGCGAGGGCTTAAGGTAAGATATTTTCAGAATTTTCTTCTTTTTAATTGTGATGTTCATCCTCACGCTCAGTCGCTCAGTAGTGTCCGACTCTTTATGACCCCATGGACTGTGAAGAGTCTGACTCTTTGTGACCCCATGGACAGTAGCCCACTAGGCTCCTTTGTCCATGGAATTTCTCAGACAAGAATACTGGATAAGGGTGCCATTTCCTCCTCCAGGGGATCTTCCCACCCAGGGACGAAACTCACATCTCCTGCACTGGCAGGCAGATTCTTTACCACTGAGTCACCTGGGAAGCTCCAGTTGTGGTTGATGATTGATTTCGGATTTGGGAACATTCTATGTGTTTTTCAGAATGACAGATTTTGAGCTTATGTCCACTCTTTGGTTTGAACTTTTACATTTGATTTCTGAAAACTAGGTATAAGAAGATACAAGATGAAGATAACTGGTTTGAAATTAATGAATACACTGGTGACTTGAAAACTGTAAAAGTGCTAGATAGAGAATCAACATTTGTAAAAAACAACCAATACAATGTTTCTGTGATTGCGTTCGATGCAGGTGAGTGCAAGTTTCTAGAAATAAAATATAAATATAGGACATATTTTTAAGGAAATCTTGGAGTTAAATTTGTTTGTTTCCACATCAAAATTAAATACAAACAATAATTGTTTAATTGCAAACAATGGTTGCATCATGATTGCTTAATTTCTTGGCAACCACCCAGTTGAGGTCTCAGTGTATCACTAATTCAAAACTTGGAGGTTTCAGTTTCAAGGTTCATATTATTTGATGTCTGCCATGGACCTAGTGGCATCATCAAGGATCTCTATTGTTTTCAGGATTTTTAGGTTTAGATTATTCTAATTTTATTAGATTATTATCTAATTTTATTCTAATTTTTTTACATTATTCTGAACTTGCTGAAGGGATTCAACTCCCTAAAACAGATGGGTTCAGATAGGTTTGTTCTGAGTCTTTTTTACTAGGAAATAAAACATTTATCCTATTTCCTAAATAAATGTCCAAACAATGGTTTTTGGAGTCTTTTTTACTGAGATTCGCAATCATTCTCCAAGTTTAATTCTAGAACCTATTTTGTGAAGAAATGTCCTAAAATAGTGATCTCAAAACCCTTTTGAACATACTCTCCAAGCAGTAAATCATTTTTTAATATGAACCTTTGCAGTGTAAGCTCTGTTAGTTGGTTTCTCTTTTTGCAATGCAAGTGCTTGACTTAAGCTTTGATTGCCATCTCAAATAAACACATTCTGAGCCACTGAGCTAGATCCAGAACCATGTCAACCCCTTATCCCATCTCCCCAGGCTCCTTTGTTTTGGAGATCTTGGTTGATTTCAATAACTCACTATTTGAGCTGCTTGTTTTTCTCTTCCTGCGCTTTAAATTCTTGCTCTTGTGTTTTAAATTCATCAATAAAGAGTGAGCCTGTGAAACTCAAGGCCCTAGCCTCCACCTCAACTAATATGCTAACATCATAACATACTATGTATACATTATAAAAATAGACCTTAAGAGAAGATTATAAAAAACATATGTAAAAGTTACAATACGGCATTTCATCTGATCAATTATATACTCACTCATTTGGGGTAAATTTCCATAAATGATAAAGATGAGTGAACTTGGGTTTTTATGATAGAGCCTATGTTTTTGACTATCTGTTTAATCCAAGATGGTTGTCATGGTCTATACCTGGGTTGGAAAAGAATTTCCAGACATGAGGTAGAATGAGAGATGAATAAAGTTTATTAGAGTGGGAGAGGCTGTTGGAACAGCAGGCCGGCTCAAGGGAGAACAAACTCTTTTGTTGGGCTAGGAGCTGATTTTTATGGCCTCAAGACAGAGGAAATTCTACTGAAAATGGTGGCATTAGGTGATTGGTTAGGATGCTATAGGGTGGGTATTTTACCTAATATGGGGTCAAGGAACTGGCTGGTTTCGATCTAGAGGCCCATGGCAACAGTTGCTATGGGGCTTGGTCAGTTTCAGAGACTTTTGTCCTGTGACGTTGGTGCAGGGTTCCACTCACCTGTGGTCTTGGTATAGAGCTCTACAATGATATGGTTAGGGTATTTTTATACATTGGATTTTCAAAACAAACAAGCTGGTACAGCAATGCTGTGGTCTTTTTCTTTTTTTTTTGGGCTTTTTCTACAGAATCATTGAATTTCTTTAGCAGGAATGGGCAAGTGAATAAACATGTCAAATCCCATGGAAATAAACAAAAGCTGAAATGGTCCAAAGTCATGAAATGACTTGTTCATTTTATGAAAAATTACTTTTCATTTTACCTTTTAATAGTTTGATAATAAGATAAAGACAAATATTTTCTCACATATTATACTTCTACTCTTTTCTATAGCTTTACAATAAAAGCCACATCTACTTAAAAAAAAAAAAGATTCTCTGTTGAGAGAGAAAGGTTAAACTAATAAAGATGCTGCTGCTTATGATGTATGTGGCAAGCCAGTCCATTCACATTTGTCCCATTTGGGTTTTTTCCTTACTTTCTCTCTCAGCCTTGGTGTATTCTTGTTGCCTGGGAATGGGGACGGTCTGTCGCACGTCATAATCAGTGAGAAAACCAAGCAGTCTGAAAACAAAGTATGCCCACGAGTAGAAAATATTTCAATTTCAAAGTCTGAAAGAAAACCACAGTTTGAATATTGTTGCCTAATCATGTGCATATCATATTCCTTTAATCTTTTTAAAAAAAATTTATTCACTTATTATTTATTGTCAGCTGTGTTGGGTCTTCATTGCTACATGGGCTCTTTTCTAGTTGCATTGAGTAGGGGCTACTCTCTAATGGCCATGTGAGGGCTTCTCATGGCGGGGGCTTCTCTTGTTGCAGAGCATGGGCTTTAGAGTTTACAGGCTTCAGTAGCTGTGGTTCTGGGGGCTCTAGAGCGCTGGTTCAATAGTTGTGGTGTGCAGGGTTAACTGCATGTGGAATATTCCCCAACCAGGGATCGAACCTGTGTCCCCTGCACTGACGGGCAGATTCTTAACCACTGGACCACTAGAGAAGTCCTTCCTCTCCTCTTGACAGCTCTCACAGAATCTTTTATTATAAATCTTTCAGTATAAGTAGGAAAAGAAAATATCCTACTAAATAGTGGGGGAAACATGAACTGAGAAATACAGTTAAAACTGCTACTACTTTATAATCATGGTGATTTGCTGGTTATAAAAAAGCAAAGGTGAAATCTGATTGGATCAGGAACACAATTATGACGTGAAACAAGGATTTATATTTACTCACTTATTACACCAGTGTTGATTGTCTTTTAAATCCTAAGTTCTAAGCCATGAAAACTAGGATTCATAAGACAAAATCGAATTTTTCACATAGTATCAATTGAAGGATGATTATATTCTTATAAAGATTCTCTGGTATAAAAACTTTCCCCATCAAAGAATGCGTGAATATCATAAGAAGTGGAAAGCAGTTAAAGTGTTACCAAACTGAAAGGGTAAAGGGAGGTGATTTCACAGAAATGCAAAAGCTTGTTGATAAAAAAGGAAATACTCTTTGGGGAGAAGGAAAATATGGAAAACAGAGATATAAGAAGCTAACTTTGTCTTTTGGTGATAAAAGAATGTCTGTAAGTATAGTGATCACAGTACAAAGAAATGAAATGTCATATCTATGTCTGAAGCTCATGGATAACCTGGCCGTGCTCAAGAAGGAAAGATAGGGTGTAAGAAATGTTAATGGAAGATTATATGGTGAAGGATTTTGTTTATTTAAACTTTAATCCATTTTAATATATGCTTCCAAGGGTCAAATATATAAGTAATTACTTATATTTCTACATGAACATTTCGTTTTGATGCTCATATATAGTTCATGATGGTCATCTAGGTGTCCAATTAATTTCCTTGTATTTTTTGTGTCAGTTCTTTTTTGTCAACCAGGTTGCTTCCCTGCTTTCGCTCTAAAAGCACTGTTTTGTATCCTCTCCACCTACAATAAGGCTGCCCCTTCTGTTTGAAATTCAGGTCCCTCTGCTTCTTCAAATGGATGGCAGTGATGACTGTTGTGATAACTCTCACTAATCTTTGTTTAGTTCCTCTCTGAATACCTTTTTAACCCTCCTTCCCTGGGAATAATACTGTAATTATCACAGTATAAGTATATATACTTATATATAATTAAGTATAAGACATATAGATGATGTGTCTTCTCTATAAAATGGAGCTCTCATTGTTTCTCATGTACAGTCTTTCCCTCTAGCTAGGCTGACTATGAACTCATGTTCATATAAAGACCTTTATCTTTGCTAAATATCTTTTTACAAAGCATCTAGCAGAGATCTTGGCATGTTTGCTTCGTGTAGGTACTGGTATTTGCCATTCCTCTGCTGTTCTGTGAGTCTCCAGGTTCCAGGTTGTGAATTTTACTGCTTAGTCCTTTGCAAATTCAGGTGCATAACAGGCACTTGGAACTTAGTTTTAATGTAGAAACTTGAGTTCAAAAGTTTACAAATGCTTTGATATACTTGAGTGTAAAAAGAATTTTCTTAAAATGAATATTTCAGGGTTGTCACGTGGAAGAGGTAAACTTTTTGCATGTATAGTCCAAAAAAAGAAAAAATGAGAAATGATTAGGAAATGTATTACAGCTTGGTAAGAAAGAATCTGAAAACCTCCCAATCGTTAAAGAGTTCTGTATATGGAGTGGGCTAATTTATAACCCAGTGAACTTTCTGTTCCTGGAAACATTTAAATAACAATGGGGAACTCGTGCTTTTCAGAGTTCTTATTGTTGTAAATTTGGATTTTAGTTAACCTAAAATGTACTTTCTAGGAGATCATGACATTCCTTACTCACTGATTCTTGGCATTTGCTTACGTGTTTAACTTAAAATAAGGTTTGTTCTTATTTAGTTCCTTAGTTGTGTCTGACTCTTTTGCGACCTCACAGACTGTTGCCCGCCAGACTCCTCTGTCCATGGGATTTCCCAAGAAAGAACTGAAATGGGTTGCCATTTCCTTCTCCAGGGGATCTTCCTGACCCAGGGATTGAACTAGTGTCTCCTGCACTGTAGGCAGATTCTTTACCACTGAGCCACCTGGAAAGCCCAAAATAAGGTTTAGAAGCAGGCAAATATACATACTTAATTACTTTTTCATAGTCTTCAACTATTATCAGGAATTACTTTTTTTGGCTCTGTTTCCCAGAAGGAAAAAATTTGCAATCAGGCTTTCGTAGTTTTAGAAGACATCTAGGACTTAGTTTTGGAGAAGGCGATGGCACCCCACTCCAGTACTCTTGCCTGGAAAATCCCATGGGTGAAGGAGCCTGGTGGGCTGCAGTCCATGGGGTCGCGAAGAGTCGGACACGACTGAGCAACTTCACTTTCCCTTTTCACTTTCATGCATTGGAGAAGGAAATGGCAACCCACTCCAGTGTTCTTGCCTGGAGAATCCCAGGGACGGGGGAGCCTGGTGGGCTGCGGTCTATGGGGTCACACAGAGTCGTACACGATTGAAGTGACTTAGCAGCAGCAGCAGCAGGACTTAGTTTTCAGCTGTGGCTTTGCCTACTATCCGTTTTAACAGTTTCGAGTTTTCCTTTTTTAACAACATGCTTAAAACAGAGATTGTGATGGAAAATAATCATTTATGTGATAAATGTTTGTTGAATATGGAATTAAATGAGTCTTTATTTGCTTCTGGATGGCTGCCCTATTTCTTTATTTCACTTTTTAAAGTGTGATTTCTATTGTACCTTAAAGAGAAATAGCTTTCTTCTTATATTTTAATAGTTAAAATCCTAACACCCATGTTGATTCACACTAGTACCTGTAACTATTTTTTACATTAAAAAAGCTTATTTTTCCCACTTCTCACTTCTTTTTCAGGTGTTGAAGTTGTCATTTGTACTCAAATTTATTTACAAATTTATGGCAATCTCAAAATGTTTATATGCTATTGTGAAAGTGAAATCTTTTGGTCCTGTCCGACTTTTTGTGACCCCATGAACTGTGGCCTACCAGGCTCTTCTGTCCATGGGATTTTCCAGGCAAGGGTACTGGAGTGGTTGCCATTTCCCTCTCCACGGGCTCTTCCCAATTCAGGGATCAAACCCAAGTCCCCCGCATTGCAGGCAGACGCTTTACTGTCTGAATCACCAGGGAGATATCAATGCTATTGTAGATTTTTTTTAAACAAAAAAGTTGTTATTTCTCTTTAATTTCTAGATGTTTAAATTTGTTTAGATTGAATAGTTTTTAAATAGGTATATACTGCTGTTACCTTGTAAGTAACTAATTTAAAAGTCACTTTGAATAAATTCTTATTCAACAGAAAAAAAATTCACTGAAATACGCTACTTGATATGGCTTAATTGTTATTTTAATCTAAAAAGAAAGAATATTAAATTTGCACATGATTTATGGTAGTCTGTATGATAAATTCAATGTTTATGCATCAAAATTTAGACCACCATTCAAAGCAATAAAAGTGAGGAATTTCATCAGTTATTTTTCTGTTTATTTCAATTTTGAAATCTTACTATTTAGAGTAGTTTGTAATTTTATCACAAGCTTTAAAATTTGAACATGTTCTCTAAACTTCATTATCTTTTAAACATGCATAATGGGTATTATGCTAATTTAAGATATTTATTTAGATTTATGTGTTGAAGCATTAGGCCATTAATAGTGGAGTTCTGGAGGTAAGAGTTCTTATTCTCAAAAGCATATTAATTAGATTAGGGTGGGGGTACAACTTTTTTACAGTTTGTTCAATTGATTTTTTTAAATATAAAAATTAATGCTATGACAAACGTAGGCAGTAAAAAACAGAGACATCACTTTGCTGACAAAGGTCCGAATATTCAAAGCTGTGGTTTTTCCAGTAGTCGTGTAAGGATGTGAGAGTTGAACCATAAAGAAGGCTAAGCACCAAAGAACTAATACCTTCAAATAATGGACAGCAAGGAGATCAAACCAGTTAATTCTAAAGCAAATCAACCCCAAATATTCATTGGAAGGACTGATGCTGAAGCTGAGGTTCCCATAGTTTGGCCACCTGATGTGAAGAGCCGACTCATTAGAAAAGACCCTGATGCTGGGAAAGATCAAAGACAATACGAGAAGAAGGTGGCAGAGGATGAGATGGTTGGATGGCATCACCAATTCAGTGGACATGAGTTTGAGCAAACTGGGAGACAGTGAAGGACAGGGAAGTCTGGGGCAGCGAAGTTCATGGGGTTGCAAAGAGTTCGAAACAATTTAGCAATTGAACTGCAAGTGTTCAGTGTGTTAATATTAAGTTAGCCAGGAAATACTGGGCAGATCACTGAACTGTCAAGATGAATACAAAGTAGCTCTTAGGATGAAAAGTTAAGTGCATGAGCTAAAGATGAACAAGGGTTTTGAGAAACTGAAGGAGAATATGCAAGCATTGTCCATAGAAGTCACTGGCAAGTTTCATGCAGAGGTGACATTTGAACGGATTCTTAAAGGATAATAAGGTTTTATCAGGCAAAGGGGAGGAGAAAAGTATTCCCAGCAGTGGCAAGAGCATGTGCCAAAACTGCACACAGGATGGAGCACAGTTTCTGGGTTTGATGATCAGTTTTACAAAGTTTGGGCTTCCCTGGTGGCTCAGATGGTAAAGAATCTGCCTGCAATATGGGAGACCTGGGTTCGATCCCTGGGTTGGGTAGATCCCCTGGAGGAGGGCATGACAATCCACTCCAATATTTTTGCCTCTCTCCATGAGAATCCTCATGGAGAGAGGAGCATGGTAGGCTACGGTCCATGGGGTCGCAACGAGTCGGACACGACTGAGTGACTAAGCACACACATGACAAAGTTTGAACAATGAGTATATGAGGGAAAGGGTCAGGAGAGAAAGTTAGGAAGTGATTGTGACCTAATGTAAAGTGTTTATATTTTAAGCATGAATACACTTTCAAAGAAGGATGAAAGAAATCAATTATCTTCTAAATCGGTCATTCTGTAGTGACATGACTCATAATCTCATACCTTTTAATTTTAAAAACCACTTCACGATGTCATCTGATACAGCTACCAATCTCCAGGGAAGAGTAATGTCACTATTTTGTACTGGTAGCAGCGGTATTTGTGGTTTGGAAAGTGTGTGAAATTCAAGTTCAGACATCTAGTAGAAAGCAGATGTCCACTGTACATCATAGAGATTTTTGAAAATAAGTGTTCAAGTGGAGAAAAATCCTATTTTTTATTTTTCTTAGATGGCAGATCTTGCACTGGAACGTTAGTAGTTTTTTTGGAAGATAAAAATGACCACCCACCGCAGATAAAACAAGAAGAACTGACAATTTGCCGGCATGATAAGGATTATGTTGTCCTCGAACCTACAGATCAAGACGGACCTGACAATGGGCCACCTTTTCAATTCATTCTTGATAATTCTGCCAGCAAACTTTGGACAGTAGAGACAAGGGATGGTGTGTAATTATGCTAAACCTTCTAATCAATAGGACTTAGAATGTTTCGTGGCCTAGACTTCTACCTTAGTTACTTATACTAAATAAATCTTAATTTTAGTAAATTATTTTATTGATCCCAGATAAGGGATAATACATTGTTTCTTAAGACAATGAGTAATATGATTAGATTCTTATCCTGAATATCTTTAAGAAAACAGACAAATCCATTTTAATAAAATATTTGAATAACATAGTAAATATAGTAAAGATGAGCACAAAGCAATATCAATTACTTTTCCTGTCTTTTCAAGAAATCAAAATCTCTCTCTCTTTTTTTTTTTTTTGCATAGGTAAAACTGCCATTCTTCGGGGGCGGCAAGATCTTGATTATGACTATTATACTGTTCCTATCCAAATAAAAGACAGACATGGCGCTTCTGCAACACACATATTACCAGTGAGAGTATGTGATTGTACAATTCCATCCGAATGTAGAATGCCTAGTAAACTTTCGAGAGAGGCAGCACTCGCAAATGTATTCCTTGGAAAATGGGCAATTCTTGCCATGGTGTTGGGTTCTGTATTGTTATTATGTAAGTATAATTAGATAAAATGTGTTATCTGATATTTTAATATTAGAAATGTTATCTAATATTTTAAAAAATATATGACAATTCTTTACATTAGTGACATTGATAGCCTTTGAGAAGTGTGTCCTTTTAAAAATCTTGTGCAAACTCAATGGCTTGGAGTTGTGAGTCACAGAAGAAAAGGAGTTTTCAGAACTATGGCCACAGTTCTTCCAATAATTAGCTGTGAGACACTGGATAAATCATTTCCTCTTCTCTAAGCTCTTTTTTTTTTAATGGTTCAATGAAGTGGTTGGGTAAAATTAATGTTAAGTTTCCCTCCCATACAAGGTATGATTATCTTCCAACCAGCCACATTCATGGAGTGGATGCACAAAAAGAGTTAGTGAAAAGAGTAGTTTAAAAATTTACTTAGATGTTTGTGCTCAATGATATTAATGAATATTAATGACATCATTTAGCATACATCTTAATTAGACTCCAGAGTGTGAGAGAATGGAGAAGGCAATGGCACCCCACTCCGGTACTCTTGCCTGGAAAATCCCATGGATGGAGGAGCCTGGTGGGCTGCAGTCCATGGGGTCGCGAAGAGTCGGACACGACTGAACGACTTCACTTTCATTTTTCACTTTCATGCATTGGAGAAGGAAATGGCAACCCACTCCAGTGTTCTTGCTTGGAGAATCCCAGGGACAGGGGAGCCCAGTGGGCTGCGGTCTATGGGGTCCCACAGAGTCGAACACGACTGAAGTGACGCAGCAGCAGCAGCAGCAGCAGTGTGAGGGAAATGGCCATTTGATGAGTCGCTGAGGAAACACAGTGGAAGATTTTGCATTCTGCAAACTGGTTTTTGGAGAGGCAAAAGTGATGGAAATCTTTGCTCAGGCTTCTCCCCTCCCTTCCTCTCCCCTTTTTCCCTCCTTTGCTTCTTTTCCCTTCCCTCCTTCCTTCTTTTTAAAAAATCTGTTTGACTACACGCAGTCTATTTGCATTTATGGACTTTTCCCATAGCCTTTGCTGTGTCTGTGTTCAGTGATTTGTGTTTCAGGTTCAACTGGATATTCCTCTTAGCACTTGATGGACGCTTTCAAAACCAAGCACTGGTTTTATGTAATGGCTTTTCCTGTTTGATTTATGTCTAATGTTCTTTGTTTTGTGATTCTAAGATCTTTGAGTTGTTCCGTATGGACTTTAATGCCAATAATACTAGCTTAAAGTCCAATCAAATGAAGTTACTATTTCAGTGTGGAGATAAGAAGGAAAATGTTGAATTCTGAACCTGGGAAGAGAGCTGTTCACAATCTATGTTCACTTCCTCTTTCTTTCTATTGATTTGTTTCTTATTTAGCCTAATAACATAACCTCAGAGGTAGTCTATATATATTTGTTAATAATCTCTTTTAAATTTTATGACCCAAAGAAATCTCAATTTATGGAGATTTTTTTAAGTTTTTTTTTTTTAAAGTTCTGTGAAGAAACTTAAAAAAAAATCTGATTCAAATGATATACTATATAATTCAAATGATTATAATCATTTACTATAAATCACATGATCTACAGTACCAGAATGAAAAAATGTGATTTTACTTATATATTTTTTATTTTTTAGGTATTTTGTTCACATGTTTCTGTGTTACTGTTAAGAAAACAGTAAAGAAGTGTTTTCCAGAAGATGTAGCCCAGCAAAATTTAATTGTATCAAATACTGAAGGACCTGGAGAAGAAGTGATGGTAAATCAGATTTCACCTTTTTTGGTATGGTAGTTTAATGAGGCTGTGCTGTGCTTAGTCACTCAGTCAAGTCCAACTGTTTGCAACCCCATGGACTATAGCCCCACAGGATCCTCTGTCCGTGGGATTCTCCAGGAAAGAATACTGGAGTGGGTTGCCATTCTCTTCTCCATCAAACCCAGGTCTCCTGCATTACAGGCAGATTCTTTACCATCTGAGCCATCAGGGAAGCCCAAGTTCAATGATAACAGTTGATTATTACATAAAATAGTAATAATGATAACCTGCATGCAACCTAAGTCGCTTCACATATCCAACTTTGTGCGGCCCTTTGGACTGCAGCCTGCCAGGCTCCTCTGTCCGTGAGATTCTCTAGGCGAAAATACTAAAGTGGGTTGCCTGTCCTCCTCCAGGGGATTTTCTTGATCCAGGGATCAAACCTGAGTCTCTTAAACCTGCCTGCCTCGGAAATGGGTCCTTTAGCACTAGTGCTACCTGGGAAGCCCAAATAATGATAACAGCTAATGCTCCTGAGAAATCTGTATGCAGGTCAAGAAGCAACAGCTAGAACCGGACATGGGATAACAGACTGGTTCCAAATTGGGAAAGGAGAACAAAAAGGCTGTATATTGCCATCCTGCTTATTTAACTTATATACAGAGTACATCATGAGAAACGCTGGGCTGGATGAACACAAGCTGAAATCAAGATTGCCAGGAAAAATATCGATAACCTCAGATACGCAGATGACATTACCCTTACAGCGGAAAGCGAAGAGGAACTAAAGAGTCTCTTGATAAAAATGAAAGAGAGAGTGAAAAGCTGGCTTAAAACTCAACATTCAAAAAACTAAGATCATGGCATCTGGTCCCATCACTCCATGGCAAATAGATGGAAAAACAATGGAAACAGTGATAGACTTTATTTTCTTGGGCTCCAAAATCACTGCAGATGGTGATTGCAGCCATGAAATTAAAAGATGCTTGCTCCTTGGAAATAAAGCTATGACAAAACTAGACAGCATATTAAAAAGCAGAGACATTACTTTACTGACCAAAGTCTGTATAGTCAAAGCTATGGTTTTTCTAGCCATGTATGGATGTGAGAGTTGGACTATAAAGAAGACTGAGCGCTAAAGAATTGATGCCTTTGAACTGTGGTGTTGAAGAAGACTCTTGAGAGTCCCTTGGACTGAAAGGAGATCAAAGCAGTCAATCCTAAAGGAAATCAACCCGAGTATTCATTGGAAGGACTGATGCTGAACCTGAAGCTCCAATATTTTGGCCACCTGATGTGAAGAGCTGACTCATTGGAAAAGACCCTGATGCTGGGAAAGATGGAAGGCAGGAGGAGAAGGGGATGACAGAGTATAAGATGGTTGAATGGCATCACCAACTTGGTGGACATGAGTTTGAGCAAGCTCCAGGAGTTGGTGATGGACAGGAAAGCCTGGGGTGCTGCAGTCCATGTGGTAACACTGAATCGGACATGACTGAGTGACTGAAATGAACTGAATATTTTTGAGCACTTACTATGCCAAACAGGGGCTTCCCTGGTAGCTCTGCTGGTAAAGAATCCACCTGCAATGTGGGAGACCTGGGTTTGATCCCTGGGTTGGGAAGATCCCTTGGAGGAGGGCATGGCAACACAATAACAAAGCATGACAAACTGAATGTAACTGAATTGAAATTTATTGTCTCACAGTTCAGAAGGCTAGACATTAGAGATTAGGTGTTGACAGAATCCTACTCCCTCTGAAGGTACTAGGATTCTATTACAATTCTCCCTCCCAGCTTTTGGTAATTCTTTGGCTTATGACATCATTGACTGAGTCTTCATATGGCTTTGTGTATGTGTGTCTGTGTCCAACTTTCCCCTTTTGGATTAGAGACCCATCTTACTTGATTAGGACCTTGTCTTAATTTAACTAATTGCATCTAAAAATGACTCTATCTTCAAATAAGATCATATTCTGAGACACTTGAGGGTTAGGACTTTAACAATTGAATTGGGGTGGAGGATGTGATTTAACCTATAACACCTATGATATGAGTATTATTATTATCTTGATTTTACATATGGGGAATTAGAGAGGTACAGCAGGTAAGTGATTTGCCCATGTGAAAGTGAAAGTTGCTCAATCATGTCCGACTTTTTGCAACCCCATGAACTATGCAGTCCATGGGATTCTCCAGGCCAGAATACTGGAGTGGGTTGCCTTTCCCTTCTCCAGGGGATCTTCCCAACCCAGGGATGGAACCCAGGTCTCCCACATTGCAGGTGGATTCTTTACCAGCTGAGCCACAAGGGAAGCCCAAGAATACTGAAGTGGGTAGCCTATCCCTTCTTCAGGGGATCTTCCTGACCCAGGAATCAAACTGAGGTCTCCTGTATTGTAGGCAGATTCTTAACCAACTGAGCTATCAGGGAAGCCCTCAGATTTACCCCTATGAGATTTGCCCATGGTGGGAAATAAATGAAAGAAGACTGTTAGTTACAATTTGATTTATTTATTTTAGGATGCAAATATTAGACTCCCCACACAGACATCCAACGTTTGTGACACAAGCATATCTGTTGGCACACTTGGTGGCCAGGGAGTCAAAACACAGCAAAGTTTTGAGATGGTCAAAGGCGGCTACACTTTGGATGCCAACAAAGGAGGTGGACATCAGACGCTGGAATCTGTTAAGGGAGTGACGGACACTGGCAGATACACGTACAGTGACTGGCACAACTTCACCCAACCTCGGCTTGGCGAAGTAAGTGCCGCTGTCTTCATGTTCATTTTACATGAAAGTTAAACTCTGTTTATAAATCAGGATTTCCCCAAAGTTTCAGTCCTTATACATCTGGAGCTCATCACCTTTTTCATGTTGAATTATCATAGATATATGAATATTAGATCCAAACCCAAAGAGGAAAATGACCGCGTAAAGTTCAATTTTTAAAATAAGGTTTCCAAAACTTGACCTAGGAGTGGCATATGTAGGCATTTCTCTACTTTTGTAAGTATAAAAAGACTCAGCAGCAGCAGCAGCATAGCTTCTTTCCTAAAAATTGCCAGGAAAATCACCTAGAGTGAAATGTTACAGGGTACTACGTGGATCACAAATTATAAATATTCTTAAGATTATGAAATCTTAATGATCGCCATCAACCAGACAGATCATTAAGCTTTTATTTTGGGTTTTAGTTCCCCATTTTATGTTCAGATCAGGCAATGTACATTAATATTAGCCAGTTAAATATATTACTATAAGTATGTAATAATGTATAAACATAAGGGTCATAGCTTATATTTGTTTCCCCTAAATATGTAAAAAAGTTGTAGACACATTTCAATGATACAAGTTTCATGTTTAAATGGGAAATTGTAAGCTAGTTGTGTGATGCATGTTGAGCTTTAGTTTTTATCAATGTGTTCAGTAGGAGCATTTATATATCTGCTATATTTTAAGAATGAATATAATACAGACCAATCATGTGCATTTTTTATATGTAGGAATCCATTAGAGGACACACTCTGGTTAAAAATTAAACAGTAAAAGGTAAATCAAAGCCATTATTTTTAAGCTAATACATTTAGGTGTTTTTTAAAAAAAATAATAAAATGTGCTCTTTCTCGACACAGAAGGTGTATCTGTGCGGACAAGACGAGGAACACAAGCTCTGCGAAGACTACGTTCGCTCCTATAGCTATGAAGGCAAAGGGTCTGTGGCCGGCTCAGTGGGCTGCTGCAGCGATCGGCAGGAAGAAGAGGGGCTTGACTTCCTAGATCATCTGGAACCCAAATTTAGGACGCTAGCGAAAACATGTGTAAAGAAATAAAATGTGCCTTTTAATAGCGTAACAATTACCAGCGCATATGTAGGAGTTTATTGAATGTAAAACAATAGCAGCATCTGCTAAAGTATTTGTTTATGGAGGTAAACTTCCAGTTGTGTATAGATAAGGCTCCCTTAAATTCTCCTTGTCTGAGATAACTTTAGTCTTCTCTAGACATCAGTGCTTCCTTTGTTAATTTCCTTTTCTATGCACGTACCTTTTCTTGCCCTTTCCAGGACGGCACCGTGTGCTTTCTCACACCTTCTGTTTGAAAACTTACGTTACTTGGTATGCTCTGGAAGAGTATGTGAGGGAGTTAGGGATTGTGGAGATTAAAGAAAAACACATTGTTATTTTAAATGAAAATGAAATATTTTCTTCAGAATCTTGGGGACAATTATGCTTTTAGAAGTATTGTCTTTGGTGCTACAGAATTGCTTCCTTTACCTGAATGGCTTTGTGCTGAAGAATTTCTTATGCATTCTCTGATGCAATCTTTGATTTGGTGAATAAGAGCTCATCTTTCATTGTGTTTTCACCCTGTGGAGGTGCTCCCAGCTTGATCCTGGGATCTCTGTTGATGTGGATGTGTTATCAGGTTCCTACAGGTTCTAGAATTGTTGGAAAGATGTGGACCAGAAGAGGCTCACAGAAATTTGAGTCATTGAGATTTTTTAAAAAAAAGCATTTCCATGAAAGAATTGCAGCCTTAATGCCCATGGGTTGACTGAAACATGCAAATCTGTTTTGTTGGCCCATCATGATGTATTATTACTTTTTAAAAATGTAAATACCTTGGCAAGGACATGTTCTCTCTAGTTTGACACCATCCCACCATCCTCAAGCATTTGAGTAACTAGACCAGTAGGCATTAGGCTTACAACCCTGATCGCCCTTTGAATGTGCTAAACACTGAATGACTATCCATACTGGAATGGATACTCAGGCTACATTGGTAATCACTTTCAGAAAATGTTAAATAAGAAAAAGTGTCTGGCATATATATGTTAAAAAACTGAAATGTGTTATTAACTCAATTCTTACCAAACATTTGTTGAGTGATGCTGGATAAAAGAATGAAAACATGAGTTAATGAGCTATTTTGAATACATAGCATTTTAATAAGATATTCTATTTTATTACTTTAGAAAAAACCCATATATTTAAATAATATTTTAATATTTTTTGTGCCAAATGCTATAGATTCATAAAACATTTGCAGTATATATCACAAGGACATTTTCATTCAGACAAAAAAACTTTTTTTCATCTTTTAGCTACTTAACCTAAAAAAAAAATGAGTGACTAATTTTCTTAAATTTTGTGAATTATTTTCCTTCTTAGTCACAGGATCTAAATAAAGATTTTTCTTGAAATGAAATTGAATAGTAGAGCAGAATAAATAAGTAGCTTTAGTAAATACAGTTTTTATTTTAAAAGGTGCCCTCTATGTATTATTTTTATGGGCATTGTCAGTAAAATAATTTTGGAGAGTAATGCAGCTTCTGAATATCTGTTATCTGATGTACATGTTATTCTGACAATGATGCTAGTTTTGAAATTTTATAATATTAAAATTTTGGAAATATATCATAATAATGTTCTAAGTTATATTTTTGAACATAGGTGCAGAATGTTTGCTGAGCAATTAAAAATAATTAGTTGAACATTAGCCTACATGTTTATGTCTTCGTATTTCTTAAATTTAAATGTGAAAAAGAAAATTTGTATCTGAACATAAGGTACAAATAAAGGCCAAAGGCTGATTTCTCAAATCAACAAGAGAAGATACTTTAAAACTATGACCAGAATTATTAGAAAGTGTAGGAAATGAATTTGTATTAAGGAATTTGACTATTTTAAGATGTTTCAAAATATCATTAAATTGTATCTCATAGAAGAACTATGATGTCTTTTGATTTATTTAGGAATTTCAAAGTTATTCTCTAGTTACACTCAAAATCAAATGTTAATTGTATGATTAATGAAATTTATGGAACTCTGCTAGACTGTTATGAATTTAGTTAATAAAATATTGTATATTATGAGTTATTTCATGAATGTTAATTTTCACTTAATTGTTGGTAAGTTAATCATTCTGAATTGTTTTCAATAATGAAATCTATAGTTATGGAAAACATACAATTAAAACTTTCTTATCTTATCAAGATCTCAAACTATTTTATGTGAAAAACTTGATGGAAACTCCAAAATAGAAGAAAATTGGCATAATTGTTATAAATGAACTTTTGTTAAATACTTCCTTAACTTTATTGAGCTTTTAATTCCTCCTAGGTTTTTTAAAAATACTTTGTAAAACTTGATATCTATGCATGTGTTTACTTTTAGAGAATGGAATACGCTGTTATTTGGAAAATATTCACAATAGTTGTTCTAGAGTTGAGGACTTTCATTATCATAGAGAGGAAAAGCTAACTTTTTTGTTGTGTGTTAGTTATACAAGTCCTGTACTACTTGAAATTCCTCAATTAGATTAATGAAACAAACTGTATATTGCTGCGTATTTTTGGTCTCTTTTATCTGCTTTTCTAATAAATCTGAAGGAACATTTTTCATTTGGCCAGACATTTCATTTGTCTTACTACAAGGTTAGATAAAAGAAAAGAGGACTATTTATAGCAGCAGAAAGCATTACTAAGAATGGATAGACCTTTGCATACTTCATAGGGCCTAGTAAATTTGAGCAAGCATAGTTTTAAAAAAATTCTTTGAAAGGATAGTGTTGCATGAGAAGTAAAAACCACAGTTGATCTCAAATCCTTGCTACTACAAATGAAATGATAACCACTTTATAATATATAAGTAGAATAATTGTTTAAGAAATGTTATCTGCCAAGTATATTTATAATATGCATTTCATTCAGGTAGATCAAATTATTTTAAAATCTTTACTTCTTAAAGTAAGTGTTTTGAACAATAGGAATAAAATGTACTCTATAAAGTCAATCTGTAAAGAAGATGATTATTTACTAATGTTAGAGGAAAAACAATTAAAAAATAAGTGTGACTGTCTTCTGTATTTGGCCTGAGAATACATGAGATTTCGAAATGTTTAAAGTTTAATTGTCAGAGTACAACAGTGAATACCTATAATCATGGAGTGTTTTTATTTGTTCATATTTAGGGACCGTTAAATGCTAAAACATGGAATTATTATTAAAAAGAAACTTCAATGCTTCCTTTGAGAAACCTGAGTTTTTACCTAGAATTCATACCAAAAATTCAAATAGAATTATTTTCTGCCAGGTATAGTTCAGGAAAAACTAAAAGGAACCCTCTGATCCAATGTGGAAATGAAAGAATTTTCTTGTTTTGATTTTGTCTTTCTTAAAATATATAGAAAACTTAGAAATTAAGAGTGAATGACATTTATATAATTCATTTACACAAAATTTAAAATCCAACTTCACAAAGACCTTTTGTCCATATTAGGCATTCCACAAGAGGGACAGATTATTGTTCTATACTCACCATATTTCTCACCTCTTGGAGATCCATAATGAAATTCTAAACCTACTTAAGGTAGGTTTAGCACACTTCTTGAAGTGTGCTTCCTGAACTGGCAGCATCAGCATCACCTGGAAATGTGCCAGAAATGCTAATTCTTGGGTTCTTCCTCAGATTCACTAAATAAAAACTCTCAGGGGAGGCCCTCCAGGTGTTTGCAGTGTACAAATTCACCTCTGTACTGGGTCTTTGCTACTCAGTGCTGTTCACAGCACCTGAAGAAAGTGGATTCAGGCCCCACCCCAGACCTATTGAATCCTCTGTACGTGAAATTTTGACATGCACTGTGTAGATGACCCCTTGATTGGAACCTGAAAAAACTAATAGAAGAACAACATGATTAGCCAATTAAAGTGAGTGCCCAGAGAGTCTCAGACAGCAGGTCTATGGCTGCCAAAGGGTAGGGAAATTTGTCCAGGCTCACCTCGTGACTCCAATTCAAGACCAGCTGTCTTCTGTCCCCCCACACAGCAGAACCCTTCACCCAACTCTGTGTTATTCTGTACTTGGATAATTGACTCTCTGTGAATTTTGTACCTTATGGTGCCATATGTTGGAGAATATACAATGGTAGATTTTGACATTATTTCTGATCATGTCTAGGCAACAAATTTACCAAATTATGTTTAAAAATCAACTTGAATAACCTGGATAATTTAAGCAATGCATGCAGTACCCTGAGATCATTTTAGCAAATAGGTGTCTTGACATATTCTTTTCTTACTAAGCCAGTTCATCACCACGTGCCTTTTTAACCTTTTATTTTTCTGGGTGTAGCTGACTTAGAGCATCATAGGTGTGGCTAGGAAGCTGTCAGAACCAGTTGTGTTTTACTGACTAAACATATTCTTTCATTATTATTTCTTTTAGTTTCAAACTGGAAAATCAAGCAGAAGAAAATGAAAACAAATTTTCAGAGTTACTTTCATTTTAACAATTTAATATTTATACATGATTAATTAATATTAAATTAATTATATAATGTTAAATATATAACAAATGGACTTCCCTGGTGGCTCAGAGGTAAGGAATCCATCTGGCAATGCAGGCGACATGTATTGGGAAGATCTTTTGGAGAAGGGAATGGCAACCCACTCCAGTATTAGTGCCTGGGATGTCCCATGGACCAAGCAGCCTGGAGGGATACAGTCCATTGGGCTGCAAAGAGCTGGATATGACTATCTACTAAACAACAACAAATATGACAAATACTTATTAAAAATTAAATGTTAAATTGGTATTGATGTTTTAATATTAAACCTATTTAAAGCTAAATATTAGGGACTTCCCTGGGGTCTAGTGGTTAAGACTTTGCTCCCCAGTGTGTGGGGTTTGACCCTTGAGCAGGGAGCTAAGATCCACATGCCTCACAGCCAAAGCACCAGAACCTAAACAACAGAAGTAACATCATAACAAATTCAATACAGACTTCAAAAATGGTCCACATCAAAAAAAATCTTAAAGAAAATAAAGTTAAATATTAAGGAGACATTTGACACTGACAAACATATATCCCTTGATAGTTTGTGAGAGTCGACTGGGGGACACTGCTGATTGTCTACCAACTATCCCGTAACCTAGCTATCTCTTACAGATGGAGCTTAATTTCATTTGAGATTGCTATAGGAGACCATTATGTCCCAATCCCTCTAACTAAATTCTGGTCTGTGAGAAGTAAGTGAATTGCTGTGTCTAAAATTTTTGAGTAGGTCTTTTAAAGGAGCTGATTCAGCTGGAAGATGTCTTTAGTTTTTGTGTTTGTTTCCCTTGGTTGCATTTCATGATTTCTGGAACACAGATGTGATACCTGGTGCTCAAGCAGCCATTTTATGATGCTGAAAATGGGAAACCATGAGCCACTTGTTGAGAGTGGTAGAGCACAAAGACAGAAGGAGCCTGGATCCCTAGTGGCTTTGTGGAGACTGGACTTCATGCCTCTAGACGTGTCCACTTGAGTGAATAAAGCTTTCTGCGTTTAAGCAAGGCAATTTTAGATTTTCTGTTAAAAGTAGCTAGTCTAATCTGATGTAGGGAGAATAGAGGTTGGATAGAAATAATTGTTTTACTTAAGTCATGATTCAATAAAACTAAAATTAATCTGCATTGGGAACTCATTTTCTTTAGGCTAAGATGTCAAAAATGGTTGATTTCGAAGATAGTTCAGTGTTCTCTGAAAAGTCCCGAGACAAAATAAAGTATTAATTATTTGTTGTTGTTTTGTTGCTTAATTGTGTTGGACTCTTTTGTGACTCCGTGAACTGTAGCTTGCCAGATTCCTCTATCAGTGAGGTTTCTCAGGCAAGAATACTAGAGTGGGTTGCCATTTCCTTCTCCAGGGGATCTTCCTGACCCAGGGATCAAACCTATATCTTCTGCTGGGCAGGTGGATTCTTTACCACTGAGCCTTTTCTGAGTCATTTGAACATACTCTTATTTTTTTTTTAACTCTTGAAGCCTGACTTTGTCAGAATCCATGTTTCTAGCAGTAAAGGATCTGGATTCTTCTATTAATCTGGTGTATGATCTTTAACAATTCATCGAATCTCATTTAATTCAACTCTTCAACTATAAAAAGGATTTTACTGTTGATTTTATCAGCCAAACAGATGTTCTTCAATGCAAGGATGATGTTTCAGCCATCATTGTGTTCTCCCTTACACCTGTGCTTGACAAGGGTTTTTATTTGTTTGCTTGTGTGTATGTTTATAGTATATATACACAACATTTAATATTTAATTGATGCATTAAGTTAAAATCTTTAATGAAAATATCTTCCCTAATTTTAAAACACACTTTTAAAGATTTAGCATACTATTTCTACTGCTTCGGTCTCTGTCCCTGTAAATTGTGTGATCAAATGGATGTGCTCCTTTAAGTCTGAGGGATTCAATGTTTGTTTGCATTCTAATATCCCAAGGCATTGTTTTTCACTTAATTACTATAGGTGTATGCTAAGTCGCTTCAGTCATGTCCAACTCTTTGTGACTCCATGAACTGTAGCCCACCAGGCTCTTCTGTCCACAGGATTCACCAGGCAAGAATACTGGAGTGGATTGACATGCCTTCCTCCAGGGGATCTTCTTGACCCAGGGATCGAACCTGCATCTCTTATGTCTCCTGCGTTGGCAAGTGGATTCTTCACCATTAGTGTCACCTGGAAAGCCCCAATTACTATACAGATAAATAAAAATAAATGCAATTTATTTTCCTATTAATCAATCCAACAAATTACATCACAGTCTAAAATGCTTCTTACTCCAACTCAACTAGACTTCACAATGAGTAAAGGTGAGTTCAACAAACACAGAAAGTTGAGGAGCTTTCAGCAGGTGACAAGACAACTATGGTTTTGCTGTATGGCAAGTGGTGATTCCATATACTGATTGACTTAGATGGAATTCTATTCTTTCATATTAGAGACTATACAAAAAGATATTTTTAAATTGACCTCAGTGAATTAGCTAGGACTTGCATTAGACTACTTGATGACAGAGATAAAGTGGTTTATTTATTTATTTATATTTAAGTCATGTACCATCTGATCCTGCCAGCTCAGGGCATAGTGTCTTTCAGTAGTCCAAGCCAGAACCATGGGCATCACCCTTGACTCCTTCCCCCACCCCAGTATCCCGCATAGAATTACAGCCAGTTCACTCTACCTCCTAATTATCTCTTAATCAATTACTTATAAAGTGGTTTAAGAAAATCAACAGGTAAAAGTTGATTTTCACTGATGTAAAACAAGTGTAGAGAGTCTTGGACTTGTACGAAGGCTTCTTAATGCCATCTGTGTTCCAGGAGCCTTCCCTTTTTCTGCTCAACCATCCTCTGTACAAGTTGCTTCACAATCACAAAATGGGTAATGCAATGCCAGCCATCACATCTGAGTCTGGAGTAGAAACACAAGGAAGGAGGAAGACTTTCTTTTTAGGGAGCATTTACAGAGACTTCCTCCAACAACTGCCTACATACACTTTGTAGAACTTAGCCACTTGTCTATCCCTATCTTCAAGAGAGAGTGAGAAATGTGGTATTTCAGCTGACCAAAGTCAGGGCACTGTAACTAAGGAAGATGTTTAATAATGATAGGAGGTAATCTTGGGTAAATACGATGGAAAAATATAGTTTCTTAGTCTTTTATAAAAAATCTAATTTTAATTTTTCTGGTTGTGCTGCACTACATGTGGACAGAGCCTGCAACCCCTGCAGTGGAAACATGGCGCCCTAACCATTGGACTACCAGGGAAGCCCATGGTTTCTTATTCTTAACCAGTATTATCCTGCTCCAGGCAAATAAGGGGCTTCCCTGGTGGCTTAGACAGTGAAGAATCTACTTGCAATGCAGGAGACCTGGAGTCGATCCCTGGGTTAAGAAGATGCCCTGGAGGAGGGCATGGTAACCCACTCCAGTATTCTTGCCTGGAGAACCCCATGGAGGAGTCTGGTGGGCTGCAGTCCATGGGGTCACAAAAAGTGGGACGTGACTGAGCGTCCAATACTTTCACTTTTTTTTAGGCAAATAAGATTCTTAGCAAAATATTTATCCCTTATATAATAGTTAAGGGCCTACAGAGTAGTTAGGCTGAAGGGTCATGCTCTTTCACTTGTCAAGTTTTAAAAAAATATTGCAAAGCATAAGTTTTAAAAGTCACATAAATAAAACCTCAGTTTTTTTTCAGAGATTAAAACCTGTTTACATCCTTAAGCCAGATGTGACCTGCAAATTTTGTTGGGGGAGGGGAGGGAGGAGTTGAGGTTGAGGAGAAGAGAAGCTTTTGCAGTTGAAAATATTACGAGTAAACTGCTATGTTAAAAAACCAGGACATTTCACTCCACGTGCAAATTTGTGACTTCCCTTGAAAAATTGGCAGGTGTGGCAACACTAAGTCCATATTCCCAAAGGCCACCAATTGCTAAGAAGTGACAAGTGACTTCTTGAGGGTCCCCGCCAGCGCCCATGCCCTCTGAGGCTTGCCATTTCTGTGTCAGATAAGAAGGCTGTCAACTGCCATTTATCATGACATTTGTACTATTGTTCTCTGAAGGTAGATGTAGGAGAGAAAAGAGACATATTTTCTGTGCTTCTATCTTCTCAAAAGACTCTGTGGGAGAGGGAGAGGGTGGGATGATTTGGGAGAATAGCATTGAAACATGTATAATATCATATAAGAAACAAATCGCCAGTCCAGGTTCGATGCAGGATACAGGATGCTTGGGGCTGGTGCACTGGGATGACCCAGAGGGATGGTACGGGGAGGGAGGTGGGAGCCGGGTTCAGGATGGGGAACACGTGTACACCTGTGGCGGATTCATGTTGATGTACAGCAAAACCAATACAATATTGTAAAGTAAAAAAAATAATAATAAATAAATGATAAATCGTTAAAAAAAATAAAGAGAATGCATTAATGGCCAAAAAAAAAAAAAAAAAGGCAGAGTAATGAAAAAGGACTGCTTAAACCAACCTAATATGTTTATTTTAATTACTTTCCTGGACCCTGCAGGCATTAAAGGTTATGACTGCTTGCACTCCATGATTTTTCAATATAAAATGGATTATGTTGCCATTTGCTATACAGTGTAATTTGCTTCTTCATTACGTTTGTTGTTATTGTCTTCACTCCCATCCTCACGTTTGAGTGGAAGCTCTATGAGGGCAGAGATCTTTGTGTCTAGAACAGTGCCTGAAACATGGAAGGAGCTCAGTAAATATTTGTTGGAGACATTTATTGAGCCCCTACTATGTGAAAGCATTATAGGATACATATACAAATGTTATCTCATTAAAAAAAATTATTAACATACTTTCAAGTTTAGATGTTTACTCTTCCTTTGACCAATAAGAAAACTGAGGCTGGGAGAGGTTAACTCAACTTAAGATCAGACTGCAAGGCTTCCGTAGAGCAAAGATTTAAATCCAAGTCTGAGCAAAGATGACCCCATGAGCATTGTTCCTGAAATGGCCGTCTCGGGTCCACAATACAGTGGGAAAAGCATTTTAAGCTTATCAATCCTGAAAGAAAATATGCTTCCTATGAATCTGTGTTAAATATTAATATTTTACATACAACCTTCTATAATGTAAATTTTGATCTTCACCTGAGACATTTCTGTGGCCAAGAGGAAGACACATCATCTTCCTCACATCAGATCCATTCTCTCCACATCAAAATCAATGGGTTAAATAGATGGCTTCCATTTGGAGTTGCTCTTAACTCTTCGTATGCATTTCCAAAGCAGATGTCTCTCTTGAATTTCATATCCATACTGTTTATTCCAGGCTTCCCTGGTGATCCATATGGTAAAGAATCCACCTGCCAATGCAGGAGACCCAGGTTCAAACCCTGGGTTGGGAAGACTCCCTAAAGAAGGGAATGGCTACCCACTCCAGTATTCTTGCCTGGAGAATTCTATGGACAAAGGAGCCTGGCGGGCTACATTCCATGAGGTAGCAGAGTCGGACACAACTGAGTGACTTTCACTTCACTTCACTGCTTTTTCTGATCTGACGGCTCCCAGAAATCTCAAATTCAATACTTTCAAAAGCAGGTGATTTAACTCCTACATGCACTAACACTTTCCTGCCATCCTTAACTTTGTTAGTAACAACACCATTGCCTCTTTGTCCAAACAAATATCAAACCCAGAATTTTGCAATTAGCAGGGCATAAAAAGAATAGCACATGAATGCATCCAAAGGAGGCAGATTAATAAATTGAATAATTACAACACTTTGGCCAGATAACAAATTACAGAGGCACACTATGAAAGCTAGTGAGCACACAGAAAACTCACAGTGCTTCCCCTCCATGGGCAAGTAGAGAAAGCTCCCTGAATAAAGTGGTAGAAGACATTCTATGTGGAAAGAAAGTAAGGATTCCAAAACCAAGCAAAGTCAAAAGCAAGTGACCCAAAATGAAACAAGCAAAAACCAAGGTCTACTTGAGCTCCAAAAACCACAGTTTGAAAACCACTTGGGGGTGGGGAGGTGGGATGGGCAGTGGGGTTGAAGAGCTGGAGGACCAGTGAAGATGGTCCAGAGAAGAGATGAGGGGTTAAACACAGCAATGAATCTGGAGACTGACAGTGTGTGAGGGTGTGAGGATGAGGCCTTAGTTACTTTCTTGAGTAAGTGGGAGGATCATGAAACCATTAACCACAAGGAGAGAACCAAAGCTGTTTTGTTGTGGAGAGATAGTGGCTGCTGTTTGGAATATTCTGAACTTGAGGTATTTACAGGAGACTGGTTGGATCTCCTTGCAGTCCAAGGGACTCTCAAGAGTCTTCTCCAACAGTTCAAAAGCATCAATTCTTCAGCGCTCAGCTTTCTTCACAGTCCAACTCTCACATCCATACATGACCACTGGAAAAATCTAGCCTTGACTAGATGGACCTTTGTTGGCAAAGTAATGTCTCTGTTTTGAATATGCTATCTAGGTTGGTCATAAATTTTCTTCCAAGGAGTAAGTGTCTTTTAATTTCATGGCTGCAGTCACCATCTGCAGTGATTTTGGAGCCCCCAAAAATAAAGTCTGACACTGTTGCCCCTGTTTCCCCATCTATTTCCCATGAAGTGATGGGACCAGATGCCATGATCTTCATTTTCTGAATGTTGAGCTTTCAGCCAACTTTTTCACCCTCCTCTTTCACTGAAGGAGATCAGCCCTGGGATTTCTTTGGAAGGAATGATCTAAGGCTGAAATTCCAGTACTTTGGCCACCTCATGCGAAGAGTTGACTCATTGGAAAAGACTCTGATGCTGGGAGGGATTGGGGGCAGGAGGAGAAGGGGACAACAGAGGATGAGATGGCTGGATGGCATCACTGACTCGATGGACGTGAGTCTGAGTGAACTCCAGGAGTTGGTGATGGACAGGGAGGCCTGGTGTGCTGCGATTCATGGGGTCGCAAAGAGTCGGACACGACTGAGCAACTGAACTGAACAAGAAGTTACTTCCTGTTCAATGAACAGACCTGATGCTCTGCACCCCCACCAGCCATTCTTTATTACTTAATACCATGTAATCCTTCCCCAAACACTGGATGCTCACTTAGGGCAGGGAGCACTTTTTATTAATATTAGTTTTCTATCTAGTTAATAAATGGAATAAATACTTTTTCCTGCATGTATATTCAAAGCATCTTTTCCTTCCTCTGCTGGGTGAGGACTGACTAGGCGTTCCCTTATACCTCTTTCATTCTCTGACCCCAACCCCCGCCCCTACTCCTCACCCCACTCTAAGCTAGAGGGTTTTGTTATGAAAATCAAGTTGTCAGTGGCATGTCAGTGAGGATTACTATTGGGTGAAATAAAATCGATGTGAGAAAGGATGTGGGTTATATCTGGATAAATCTTTTATCAAAAAATGAAAGAAAAGAGATGGAAAAAAAAAAGACTTCAGAGAGTGAGGAGGGGGTTCATTTTATTTATGTTGTGATGATTGTCATTGCTGAGGCTGAGAAAGGAAAAAGTAGAAAAAAAGCACATTTAAATTTTCAGGAACCAGCAGCAAACTGTATAACGGGCGCTCAGAAGGTCACGCCACGGGAAGAAAATATTTTTTTTTAAATGTATTTATTTGGCTGTCAAACCTTGGTTCCTGCTCATGGGAGCTCCGTTGCTTCATATGGGATCTTTGTTGCTTCATATGGGATCTTTCCTTGTGGCCCGAGGACTCTCCAGTTGTGGAGCAAGGGCTCAGTTGCTCCTCATCACGTCGGATCTTAGTTCTACAACCAGGAATCGAATTCTGCACTGCAAGGCAGATTCTTAACCACTAGACCACCAGGAAAGTCTGCAAGAAAACAATTTAAAGGCGATTGCTGTGTATTGAGAATACCCCTGAAAAGGCTCGTTAGTGTCAGAAAGGAGGAAATTTCCCCTCTACCCTCTTGAGTTCTTGTGCCCAGACTAAAATCTACAGGTAACAGATTAATGGGAGAAAAATAAACATATTTTAATTTGCAAGCACAGAAGTGTCATAGAAATGAATCTGAAGAGTGGCAAAAGCAGGCAACTTTTATACTTTTTAGACAAAGAAACAAGAAATCTGTGACGAATTGACAGGACAAAGCAGCTTAGGTTTTGGTGCTTAATTGGTAAAGAATCTAAATAGAGTTTGGGCTTGGGGTAGTCAATTAAGAATTAAAAGGTTTGTTTATACAGGTTTCTCAGCCCAAATTCCTTGTCTCCGTGATAAGGATGACCTTTCACCTCCAGATTCAGGAAGGCATGGAGAGATTTATTTCCCACTTTCAGGGAGACAGAGAGGAGGGCCAGAGTGTCCTTCCTGTATTGCACATTTCTTAAATAACTTTAACTCAGAATAATCACTATGCCATGGAGGCATGTTTTGAGATGGCCTGCCCTGAGCCCTAGCAAATAGCAAAGATTTGAAATACGTGAACAGCTTTTCAAAATTAAAAAGAAATTTTAGATTAGTGACTATGTCTCCTAGAAAACCCACTCTGCCGGGACTGAACTCCGAGCGGGGGTAGGCTAAAGATACTAACATGGTAGCTGGCCAGGTAAATGTTTGGAGAATGATAGGAATTGTTTTGTTTTCAGTTTTATTGAGGTACAATTGACCAAATTGATATGCTTAAAGTGTACAATGTGATGATTTCATATCTGTATACTTTATGACATGATTATTGGAATCAACTCCAGTACCCTTGCCTGGAAAATCTCACAGACGGAGGAGCCTGGAAGGCTGTAGCCCATGGGGTCACTAAGAGTCGGACATGACTGAGCGACTTCCCTTTCACTTTTCACTTTAACGCACTGGAGAAGGAAATGGCAACCCACTCCGGTGTTCTTGCCTGGAGAATCCCAGGGATGGGGGAGCCTGGTGGGCTGCTATCTATGGGGTTGCATAGACTCGGACACGATTGAAGCAACATAGCAGCAGCAGCAGCAGCAAACACATTCATCAACTCACATACTTTAATTTTTTTGTTTGCGTGTATCACAGAGTCGGACGCGACTGAGCGACTGAACAACAATCGTAATTTATTAACTATAGTCATCACACTGTACATTACATCCACACAGCTTATTCATCTTGTATTGAAGGCTTGCACCTGTTGACCAGCTTTCCCTATTTCTCTACATCCCAAATATCTATCTATATATATATGTAGCTCTATGTATATATCTACCTGTGTATCTCTCCACATTTTTAAGCTGGCTTTCCCAAAACTGATCAGATGAAAAACATTTAACCTCAGTTTAGTAAGTTAATCCCTCCTATCAGTTTCTTTGGAGGGAGTTACATAGAATTGTCTTTATGACAATTAAATTTCTATGCTTGTTATTACAAATCAGTGTTGTAACTAGAAGTTCATTTTGTGTATATACATACACTTGTGGGACATAGTCTGTGCTAAGTCGCTTCAGTCATGTCTGATTCTTTGTGATCCTATGGACTATAGCCCACCAGGCTTCTCTGTCCATGGGATTCTCCAGGCAAGAATCCTGGAGTGGGTTGCCATGCCTTTCTCCAGGGGATCTTCCTGACCCAGGGATCGAACCCACATGTCTTGGGTCTCCTGCATTGCAGGAGGGTTCTTTCACCACTAGTGCCACCTGGGAAGCCCAGGGGAGATAGAGATGGAATAAACTGAAGGCATAGGAAAGAAGGAGAAAAATTGCTAGAGCAATGTTCTTGAGTAGGTGGGAGGAGACTGGAATGGATGCCCAAATGGAAAAGGTGACCCTAGCCATGAGCAGAGACAGTTCCTCCACGTATAGAAGAAAAGGCCATGTATACGGCACAGATGCAGACAGCTGGGTCAGTGTGGGGAAGCTTGATAGTTTTCCTGAATAATTTCTGTTTTCTCTGTGAAATAGAAAGCTAAGTCAGTAACAGAAACCGAGGGTAAAGGAGGGTGTTTGGGAAGCTTGAGCAGAAGTAAGGAAGAGCAAAAATACTGCCGAGGAGAGTGAGGAAGTGAAAGGATTAGATAAAGACTGAGACTGCTGGGCAGTTCTAGAGCCTACGTAGGATACTGCGCATGACCTTACAGAGAAACTCCTGAACTTGGGTATGGGTTTATCTCTAACTGAGGTGAAGTAGAGAATCAGTTTTGTTTTTCTCTAATAATGAATCAGTTTTCCTAACACGACCACTAAATAATTTTCTTTTCTTTTCCGGTGGTGTGTACTGTCCATACTTTCATCATATATAAGTTCCTGTTTCTGCACTGGTGTCTTTCTGAATTTTAGTTTAAAGCTCATTAGCCTATTTGTCTGTTTTTTGTGCAAAAACCATGCTGGAAATTCTTGGTTGGCCCAGCTTATATTTTGACAAATATACCAATATGGGTCCATCATGTTTGAGATCAGATTAGGAATGCCCACCCTGCTGAATTTGACTCAAGACAAGATTTATTTTAATAGGCCAATAAGCATTAAAATTAGGAAAACAAAGAGCCTGTCAGGAATCATTCATTCATTTATTCATTTACTCACGCATTCAATAAATATTTACTAGGCATCTATTATGTGCCAGGACTCATGATGATCAATGCTGGTGAGATGGGCAGAATCAAAAAAAGTCAACTGCAGTCATGAAAACGTAGTCTTTGGTGAATGTGTGTGCATGCTCAGTCACTCAGTTGTGTCCAACTCTTTGCAACAAGGACTGTAGCCCACCACGCTCCTCTGTTCATGGGACTTCCCAGGCAAGAATACTGGAGTGCGTTGCCATTTTCTTCTCCAGGGAATCTTCCCAACCCTGGGATGGAACCCACATTTTTGGTGTCTCCTGCAAATATTAATCAAAGAATGACTAAAATTTAACATTGTAATTGTGACAGGTGTTCTAAAGAAGAGGCAGCTGTTTGGTAAGAAAGATTTGACCCTATCAGAGAGGGTTTGACCTTGTGGGGAAGGAAATAAGAGTTGCTATTTATAGGATGAGTTGGAGGAGAGAAAGGAGAGAGACAGAAGAGAGTTCCAGGAGGAGGGAGGAGCAGATACAAAGCACCCAGCGATGGTAGGAGCCTCCTGAGTCCAAAGATATGAAAAGATGTGTTTGTGTGCAGTATTTAGAGATCAGATCATGCAGAGGAACGCAGGCAATGAGAATGCATAGACACAGCCAGCAGAGAAAGAAGAAAACAGGAGAAGCCAAGAGCAAATAGGTTCTAGGTGAAGTGATCCCACGAAATAGTGAGTTTCCTGTCCCTAGGTCCACTTCAGAAGAAGGTGGTTGTTGTTTAGTCGCTAAGCCGTATCCAGCTCTTTGCAACCCCATGGACTGTAGCCCGCCAGATCTCCTTGTCCAGGGGATTTCCCAGGCAAGAATACTGGAGTGGGTTGCCCTTTCCTTTTCCAAGGGATCTTCCCAACCAGGGATCAAACATGGGTCTCCTGCAATGGCAGGCAGATTCTTTACCACTGAGCCACCAGGGAGACCCTCAGAAGGTGGTAACAGTTTGCAATTCATGAGCAGATTTATCAAATGATTTAAAAATAAATTTACTTTTAATTGGAGGATAATTGCTTTACCATATTGTTGTGTTAGTTTCTGCCACACATCGACATGAATCAACCATAGGTATACATATGTCCCCTCCTTCATCCTCTGTCCCACCTTCCACCCCATCCCACCCCTCTAGGTTGTCACAGAGTACTGGGTTGAGCTCCTGCATCATACAGTAAATTCCCACTGGTTATCTATTTTTCAGGGCAGCAGTGGAAATCTAGACATAGATGACAGACTTGTGGACACAGTGCAGGGAGAGGGAAGCACAAATTGAGCGATTAACATTGCAACAAATGATTTTTATGCAAGGTGATTTTCCATCCTTATAGAATGCTGTTTATGTATCATTTTGCACTTAACTTATTCGCCTTTTCTTTTACAAAAGCATCAAAATGAGATGAATCGCAGATGAAGAGGGCTCCCTTAGGTGTTTGCCTGGAGCACAAGCCCTTTCTGTTTTAGGCACCACAGCAATCTCAGTGCTGGGAGCATGCCGGAGACAGAGTAGATACTGAATAATAACTTGTCAAAGTAGCCAGTTAGCAAAGTAAATAATTCAAAATTCTGTGGTTCTAAGGATATAAAATCACTACAGATGGTGACTGCAGCCATGAAATTAAAAGACGCTTACTCCTTGGAAGGAAAGTTATGACCAACCCAGATAGCATATTCAAAAGCAGAGACATTACTTTGCCAACAAAGGTCCATCTAGTCAAGGCTATGGTTTTTCCTGTGGTCATGTATGGATGTGAGAGTTGGACTGTGAAGAAAGCTGAGCACCGAAGAATTGATGCTTTTGAACTGTGGTGTTGGAGAAGACTCTTGAGAGTCCCTTGGACTGCAAGGAGATCCAACCAGTCCATTCTGAAGGAGATCAGCCCTGGGATTTCTTTGGAAGGAATGATGCTAAAGCTGAAACTCCAGTACTTTGGCCACCTCATGTGAAGAGTTGACTCATTGGAAAAGACTGTGATGCTGGGAGGGACTGGGGGCAGGAGGAGAAGGGGACGACAGAGGATGAGATGGCTGGATGGCATCACTGACTTGATGGACGTGAGTCGGGGTGAACTCCGGGAGTTGGTGATGGACAGGGAGGCCTGGTGTGCTGCGATTCATGGGGTCGCAAAGAGTCAGACACAACTGAGCGACTGATCTGATCTGATCTGAAGGATATATTTGTTCATAGCACTCCACAGTGGCACTTGTCAATGGCATCTGTTAAAGGTAAGAGCAGACATGGTCAGGTTCACCACAGCTGCCTGAGAATTCATTCATTGGCTTCTTTTTATTGCTGTGCTGTGCTTAGTTGCTGTGTCCTGCCCGACTCTGAAAACCCCTGGACTATAGCCCGCTAACCCTCTGTCCGTGGGGATTCTCCAGGCAAGAATACTAGAGTGGGTTGCCTTGCCCTCCTCCAGGGGATCTTCCTAACCCAGGGATCAAACCCAGGTCTCCCACACTGCAGGTGGATTCTTTACTCTCTGAACCACCAGGGAAGCAAGTTTATAATAAGAATTTACTTATTGTTTGTTTCACTTATTTATTTTAAAAATACATTTTGAAAGGTAATCAAAATTGAAAAGTACACTCTTCCTGAGTACAATTTGGAAGAAAACTTCAAAGAAATAAGGACAGCATTAAAAAAAAAAAATTATTTATTGGATAATGCGGCATTAGAAAGAAAAAAACATTTTTTCCTGTCATAAAAGGACTTGGATGGTCCTTGCCCTAAGAAGCTCACAGTGTAAAGGACAAATAGGAAAAATAAACAGAATTTCTATTAAATATGTTAATCACAATACTAGGAATGCATGACAAGAGGGCTATGGAAATGCATGGTGGACATTCAATAAATGTTTGTTACATGTTGAAAAAAGATTGATCCACATTTTCAGTAAGTAGGAAACTAGCACAAGCTGTAGCATCTCATCTTAGGGTTGCATTGTTTAGTCCTTTTGAATCAGACAAGGTTTTAAGGTCTTGTCAACAGGAAGGAGGCTGAAGGATCTGGGATCGGTGAGTGCATTAATACTGGGTTTCAGCCCTCGACCAGGACCTGAGGAGAGATACTGGAAAAGTAGGAACTAGGGAGCTGTCACAGGGATGAGGTGGGTTGTAAATGTATGAGGCTGTGGGGTAAAGAGGGATACCCATGTTAACCAACACTTACGGAGTTCTTAGAATGTGCTAGGTTTTATTCTGCGTGACTTCATGAACCTTATTTAATCCTGTAACAACTCTGAGAAGTAAATAGTCTAATTGTGCTCTTTTTACCATGGCTATCAGATATTTTCCTCTCTCACCTGTAAATAGCTAGACAATGTCCTTCAGTCATGTTTTTGATTTCTCCCTTCGGTCTGTTTCCTTTGCTTTGGGGTTCCATCCTGTGTCATTGCCCATGCCAAGAGAGATGCACCCTAAACATCATGTGTCCACATGGACCCTTCTCTCCAGGCTCCAACAGTGGACTCGTGCAGCTCAAAGAAAGCTGCTGCTGTGTGCACATCAGTGATGAAGTGGTATTTTGTTGCTCTTGCCATTTATATTCAATTACCACTTTCTGAAATTAGAGAATTGTGAAGCGTGGTTGCAGAGATGTGCCCCAAGGGCCTGGGGTTGCTATTTGTTCATCTTTTTAAGAACAACTCTGGTTCTGACTTTCTCTTTGAAAAGGAACACCCATCTCCAGCCAACTTTCTCAAAAATCAGCCACAAAGAGTCTAAACAGTTTAATTTTAGACGTGGAAGCTGCCATAGACAGCATCCAGTATTATTTTAATTATCTTCCTTAATGAATGAGAGTGCTGAGGGCTGAGGTTACATGAGCAGCCCAAAACACGAAGGACCTTGGTCCTGACTGTTGGTCTGGTGCATACTTTACTATAGCCCAGTGGAAGATCACTTCAAATCAGTAAAATCATGTTCACAGCCCAAAGACATTCTTAAAAAAAATTCCTCTTCTCACATTTCATGTCTCTTTAAATTATATCTGCTATTTCAAGATTGTATTATTAAAGAAACTATTTCAGAAGCCATATAGTCTAATCTAAAACTATTAAATAAATCTGGTCCCTTGTTTAGAGTTTATATTTCATTTCTTTAAGAAATTCACGAAGAAACAAACAAATTGCCATCTTAATAGCTTTAGTCAGTTACCTAGTGTGAAAGATGAAAATAAGGATCTAAGGCAAATTCTTTTCAAATTACCCTCTTCCCTTTTCTGGAATGTGGAAAAACATGAGTCACCCTTAGGTGTTTAAGGTTAAAGGGTAAGCAAGAATTTGAAAATGTTCTATTATCAAAGACCATAACAGCCTGAGTACATTTGTTGAACATGAAACTGGCATGATATCATCATTAACAGGACGAGGAGTGTTAATGAAATCACTGCTGGAAAAACATGAGGGTTAAAAAATGTGGAAACAGAAGGATGTCAACCAGAGTCTCATGCTGATGACCCAGGCTGATTTTACAAGCAGTTTCAGTGATAATTTTATAAATATGGAGACAACAGAACAGCTCACTATGTGTCATTCAATAATAAAATAAAGCATGGGACTAATACTTAGAATGTAAGACAGGTACTGTTTTACAATACTCTTGAATTTAAGTATATGGTCAACATTATAATAATTTTGGCTCTGTGTATAATGGTATTGGGACCACATATATTTTCAAGAGCTGAAATCTGAGTGTTATGGCTGGCTTTTCAAACAGGTTTCTCCACACACCCCTGTGCAGACAAACCAAATGAAATGGGACAGGTTTCTCCTTTGTGGTCAGACTTCTCTGGTTTAAGCCAGTAATTGAAAAGAGGTACAGCATAATGAGTCACAATGCCCCGTCATTGCTTTCTGAAGAGCTGCAAGAATACCACTTTTATATTTTAATCTTCCGGGTTAAGCACTCCTATAATTCACCTGGTTTAAGTATACTTCAAACCTAAACATAGATTTTATCCTATTCTTTTTCTTTGGGTGGTGGGAAAGGAAGAAATCTCAGTGAGACGTCCAGGAGTCCAACTTAGGAGATAAGTGATAAGAAGGTCAGTGGTTGGCTTTAACTGTGACAAAGGAGGGTCTTGGAGAAAATCATGAGGCCACATTAAGCCAATGTCTAGGATCTCAGAGAGATTCCGTAGTTAACTCACCCCTGATGCCTGGATTCCCTTATTTTAATTAATTAATTATTTTAATTTCCTTGTATCGTTGTTATTCTGGCCATGACATTTATTTACAAAAAAAAAAAAAAGACAACCCCCTCCCCGGAAACCAACGACCAAACAAGACCCAACAAGACCCCAGAAGGGTGTGCATACTGGTTGTCCGCAGGAAATTAACTCCAGGAGAGTGTGGAAAACAGTCTCCCTGGGTGCTTGATCGCTCGGGCGCGTCCGACTCTTTGCGATCCCAAGGACTGCAGCCAGCCAGGCTCCTCTGTCCATGGGGATTCTCCAGGCAAGAATACTGGAGAATACATGCCCTCCTCCAGGGGATCTCCCCAACCCAGGGATCGAACCCAAGTCTCCTGCATTGCAGGCGGATTCTTTACAGTTTGAGCCACCAGGGAAGCCCAGTCCCCCTGGGGCCAACCCTCTACTAGGTGGGCCTTAGGCAGCCGTGACACTAAAGTGCGACCTCTCCACCTCCCTCCCCGGCGGCCTCTGCGGGTCTGCAACTGACCACAGCTCGCGGGGCGGAGTCGGGCCGGGAGCGCGCACGGGTCCTCGCCCCCTTCCGCGGCCCGGCGCGCTTGGAGAGTGAGTCTTTGTACAGTCAGGGCTTCTGCTGGGCAGGGCCAGCTGTTAATCCTCCAGGCGGACACCGGGGCGTGGGGGGGAGATGGGGCATATAGGTGGCGTCCGCTGGTGAGAAACACCTAGCGCAGGTAAAAGGGTGGCGGCGAAAGGGAGTTCCCACCTGTTGAGTTCTTCCAGAAATGAAGACTTAAGAAAATACCTAGGAGGGGCCGATCGGTGTCTTTCGGACGCGCCTGGAAACCCCACCCTCTGTCAGAGGAAAAGCCTTTGGGCTGAGAGGCTGGAGCTTCAGAAAAACCGAGAAGAAAAGCAGCTCCTCCGCGCGCCAGGTCCTCGGCCTCGCACTCCTGCGCCCCGGCCGCGGCCCTTCGCCCCGCCGCGCCCTCCCTCCCCCGGCCTCCGGGTGCCTCGGCCGGCGACCTGCCCCGGAGTCCTCCCATGGCGCCAGCCCGAGCCCCAGGCTCCCCGAGCGGGGCCCTCTGCCGGCAACTCCTGCTGACCCTCGCGGTGAGTGGCCGCCTTGGACACTGGGCCCGGAGGGCGCACGGACAGATGTGGGAGAGAGGGCACCTTTAGGAGCAGAGAGAGATCTGTGGGTGGCGAGCCAGGCGGGGGCTCCTGGCGCCTGGGGCTGGCTGCAAAAGTGCAGCCGGTTGGGGTGGGGGAGGGCGGACAGAGGACGGCGACCTGGGCGCTGCGATCCCGTAGGGGACGAGGAGGAGGGTGTCTCCGGTAGCGGCTGCAAACGCCCATGCAAATCCGTGGCCCCTGGGTACGAGCCTCCGAGCGCCTCCAGCCCGCGCACCTCGAGGGGGAGGACAGTCCAGGCCGGCTCAGGGCCGGGTTCCGGTCACCGACCAGGCGAGCCGCTGGGCGGACGCGACCAAACCCGCCGATCCTGGGGTGAAAGAGAGGTCTAGGCGCCTTTTGGGGAATTTATCTTAGGCTGTGGGTGAAGGGGAGGGAAGCGCGGAGACCGGGCGGTCTGGACCCTCTGCGCGTGAAAATGGTAGACGGCTCCCAAATGGTCCTCAGTTAAGGTTTCTATTATGGGTCCGTACGTGAGGTTTCACTCCCTTTAAACTTTGGGGAAATGGTCGCCTCGGAGGCATCCGGATTCTTCCTCCCACCGCCCGCCCCTCCCCGCCCTCCAGCTCCAGTTTTTTTTCCACTTTATGAAACACAGTATCTACGAGCCCACCTCCCCAAAGCTCTGAGAGAAAGTAGGGGTGGCCTTATTTGGAAAGGACAACGCCACCACCCTCACCCCGCCACCCCCGGGCAAAAAAGCCCGGGCTCTCTTTGGGGGAGGGGGCTGCAGGCACGGAATCTAGAGCGGGGGAGCAGCCCCTGAGAGAGTGTGGGACCAGGGATTCCCCAGATAGAGCTCCCGGGATACCCTGGAAGAAGAAAAGTCACAGAGACCAAGAGCAAGGGGGCTAAGCCTGTAGTGGCCTTTTCAAGCTGAGCCGCAGGCATTAGGGCTCCAGGCAAACCTGAAGGACACGGGGACGAAACTGGAGAACAGACAGTCGGGGAATTCCTTCTGGGACTGGTGGAACTGGCGGCGTGAAATATCCAGTTTTACTCTACCGCTGTCCTGTTTCACGGAATTCCTGAAATTTTTAATGAATGAAATTGTAGTCGTTGCTATCATCAGAATGGCTTTCCTTATGGACTTCAAACCTTAACTCATTTCCTGGGGCACATTAATAACACAAAGGGCCAGGTACACAGCAATTAACAGTTAACTGTCGAGGAAATCGAGAATGGAATATGTAAATAACTGTCATAAAATGTCTCGATTTTGATTAGATTCTCAGTAAAGTCGACTCCCCCATCCCCCCTTTTTTTGGACACTTCTTTCTGAACCATTGCCCTTGAAGGAAAAAAGCATGATTAGGTTCAGGCAATGAAATGCACAGGCCATAAATATTCCCAGGTGGCTCAGATGGTAAAGAATCTGCCTCCAATGCAGGAGACTCAGGTTTGATCCCTGGGTGGGGAGGATCCCCTGGAGATGGGAATGGCAACCCACTCCAGTATTCATGCCGGAAGAATTCCATGGGCAGAGGAGACTGGCAGGCTACAGTCCACCTGGTTGCAAAGAGTAGGACACAACTGAGCAACTAACACAGATATACTAACAGAAGTTTCTGTGTGTCTTCTCAGACTCTTTTTAGAAAAAGCAGATATAGGGAATAATCTAAAGTTGAATAATCGTCTTTCTTTGACCTTTCTTAGCTTCAAAGCTGCGTCAGCCAGAAGTGGGGTGACTCTGGCCGCACCCCTCATCCTGCTGCGTTTTTGCTGGTTGGGTTGGTGTGTCTTCAGCTCTTCTGAGGCTCCTGTGCACGTCTGCAGAGCCCTGCCAGCCTCAGATGGTTTTTGGTTGTGAGCCTCATGTGTGATAGACGTGTAGAGAAGAGAAGCATTACTGAATACAAATGGCTTGTGGGACATAATCTCTTCCTCCCCATGCACCCAAGTCATCCTTCACCATTCCATGAACCAGCTCCCAACTTCCTAGTCTTGCCTCACCTCACACATTTGCACTCCACGTCCACCTCAATGTACTTCCACTATGGCTCAGATGTAAAGAATCTGCCTGCAATGCAGGAGACCTGGGGTTGATCCCTGGGTGGAGAAGTTTCCCTGAAGGAGGGCATGGCAACCCACTCTAGTATTCTTGCCTGGAGAATCCTCATGAACAGAGGAGCCTGGTGGGCTACAGTCCAGGGGGTCTCAAAGAATCAGACATGACTGAGTAACTTTCTGCCTAAACACCTAATGAAGCTTCTCTAAGGTCGTCAGGGATCTCCACTGTTAAATTCAAGTCATTCCTTAATGCAATTTCATCTTGTGATTGGAGCCTTTATGAAAAAGCTAATCTACCAATAGATAAAGAGTTCTTATAAATCAAGTCCAGCATTAACATGAAAAACCATAAAGTAATAAAAATGTCTCATAAAATATTTCAGCCTCACTCATAATAGGGAAAGATGAATTTTAAAACTACATTGAAATGTCATTTCTCATTTGGCAGATGTCCAAAAGTTTGAGAACAGGCTCTGTAGGCAAGAATGTGGAGAAGTAGAAGCTCTTAGATGGTTGGTGAATGTAACAAAAAATTACAACCTTATGATCTATATGGGTTGTAACAAATGTGAATAGAAACTGTTTTGTTTCTTCCTTTCCAATTTGTATGCACTTCCTTCTGTTGATATACCAAATGCTGCATTGTTTTAATTACTGAGACTTCGTAAAACCTTTCACTGTCAGCTAAAGCTAATATCCTTTCACTGCTTTTCTTTTTCATAATTTTTCTATTTTTAATTGTTTATTTTTTCCTTATGACCTCTTTAAAAACATAGCAATTATCACTTCATTTTTTAAAACCCTTTTTATTTTGTGTTGGGGTGTAGCTGACTGACAATGTTGTGATAGTTGCAGGAGAACAGTAAAAGGACTTAGTGATACATATACCTGTATCCATTCTTCCCCAAACTCCCCTCCCATCCAGGGGATCGTTCAATATTATCACATAATATTGAACAGAGTTCCCTGTGCTATTGAGTAGATCCTTGGTTATCCATTAAGCCTGAATTCTTTTTTTTTGGCTGCACTGGGTCTTCCTGCTGTGCATGGTGGGCTTTTGCTCTAGTTGTGGCAAGCAGGGGGCTGCTCTTTGTTGTCGTGAGTGGCCTTCTCATTGCAGTGGCTTCTCTTGTCGCTGGGCCCGGGCTTCGGTCATTGCAGCATGGCATGTGGAATTTTCCTGATCAGGGATCGAACCAGTATCTCCCTCATTGACAGCAGATTCTTATCTACTGTACCACCAGGGAAGTCTGGTTATCCATTTTAAATATAGCAGTGTGTACATGTCCATCCCAGACTCCCTAACTATCCTTCCCACCCAGTTTATGCAACCATAAATTTGTTCTCTTAAGTCTGTGAGTCTATTTCTGTTTTCGGAGTCAGTTCATTTGTATCATTTCTTTTTAGATTCTGTGTATAAGGGATGTCATACACTCTTTCTCCTGTCTGACTTAAGTTCCTTTGCTCATTATGACAATCTCTGGGTTTCCTTATGATCTTTTAAGTTAGCTTGTCTAGTTCTGGAAAAAAAGTACTGTTGGGATTTATTAGGTTCATAACCTTCATAATTTAACTTTGTGTAAATTGATATACTTACATTGTTGATTTTTTTTTCTATTCAAAATAATGATACATATTTATTTTTGTGCAAGTCTTCTTTTGTGTCCTTCAGAAATATTTTCAGATTTTTCTCACATAAGCTTAAGTTTACTTTTTGGTATTCTAACTTTTTTTTCTTTTACCACTTTTGAAAATGATTTCTTTTTTCCCAATATATTGCTTAACTGGCTTTATGTGGATGAAGACTAATGATTTGTGTATTTTAGCAGTTATTTCTGCACCCTTACTAAAATTCTCTTACTATTTTATGGTTAATTTGCTTGGGTTTTCCAGATAAATAGTCATATCAAATGCAAATAGTTATTTTTACTTTTACCTTCTTCTTTTCATTCATATATCTAATATACTTTAATGTAATGTTAGCTATAGGTGATGACCCTTGGGAAGTCCATCTTGTTTCTGAGTTTAGTGAGGCTATGTTAGGGCTTTTCTATTGGTGATGTGATTATAATGTAAAATAAAACTCATATTGAAATAGCACTTATCAATTCCTATTGGGGGCTCTTTTTTTAAAAAAAAAGTTTAAGAATGGTTATTGAATTTGGCCAAATGGTTTTCAGCAGCCATGGTGCTGATCACATTCTAAGTCTACTTACTTAGTGGCTTGAGTTTCCTATTCCTAGAACATCTGAATAACATGAGTGTGGCTCACAAGTCCATGCGAGGCTAGTTCACTTCTAGCTCATACCTACAGTGAAGGTTTTGCATTTGGGAGTCCAGATTAACATGAGTGGCTCTTCTCTTAGATCATAGGCAGGTCCATGCTTTGATTTTGCTCCCTTCTATTTGAGGCCAAAAAACCAAAATCTAATCTTTTCAGATTAGAAGTTTTTTCTGGTTACTCCTGTGTTCTATCTTAATCCTCAGTTTTTGCCTAGGACTTCCTTGTTAGATGTTTTAGGATGGTTTAAAAACATGTATCCGTTATTTTTAATTTTGGCCTAGGGATTTGACTGAACGCCCTAGGGCCCTTCTTGGCAAAGAAAATTGTTCCCCGAGTTCATTTGTCACACTGGTCAGAGTTACCTTATTCCAGTAGAAAGTTGCTTATGTCATTTGTGTGTGTGTGTGTGTGTGTGTGTGCACGCGCTAAGTTGCTTCAGTCTGGTCCAACTCTATGCAACGCTATGGACTGTAGCCCACCAGGCTCCTCTGTCCATGAGATTCTCCAGGCAAGGATACTGGAGTGTGTTGCCTTGCCCTCCTCCAGGGGACCTTCCCAACCCAGGGATTGGACCCACATCTCCCATGGTCCTGCTTTGCAGGCAAATTCTTTACAGCTGAGCTACCTGGAAAGCTTGCTTATGTCATTTATCTGCTTAAAACAAATCTTTGGTTTCTTATTATCTTTAGGAAAAAAAGATCTATGAGTGTGCTGTGTGAAGGCTGTTCAGACTCTCTCCCACACCTGCTTCTCTGAATCCATTTTCAGTTCCTCTCCCTCTTGTGCTATATTCATCAGCCATGGCAAATGGCATTTTCAGGTCTGTGGCCTCTCTGAGTTTGGGCACATGCAGTTCCTATGCTGGGAACATATAAGCTCTGCCTTCCTTGGACGTGACTAACATGTCTCCCCTCTTCACCTGTCCCTTAGAAGAGGCTGGCTCCCAGTGCTCTCCCAAAGCACCTTGAACTTCCCTGTCATAGCTTTTATCCTCCTTTATTGAAATTGCAAATGTCTTACCCTTGACTTGAATGTTTTATGAGAACCCTGTTTGCTGCTTGTGTCTGGAACATATTAGACATTCAATAAATATTTGTTGAATGAATCAATGAGTGGATGTCCAGGACACTGTTATCTGAGATGCTGTCTTAATTTGGCCATCCTCACCTTTTCCATCACTTTTACCTTAGTCCAAGTCACCACCCCTCCTCTCTTAGATTCCTCCCAGTGGGTCTCCTTGTTTCCACTCTGGTCCTCTATAGTATGTTCTCTGGTGGCTCAGAAAATAAAGAATCTGCCTTCAATGCAGAAGACGTGCATTCGATCCCTGGGTTGGGAAGGTCCCCTGGAGAAGGGAATGGCTACTCACTCCAGTATTCTTGCCTGGGGAATTTCATGGACAGAGCAGCCTGGCTACTGGTAAAGATGGTGAAGAATCACATGGCAAAGAATGCTAAAAATCATATGGCAAAAAATCCGCCTGCAATGCAGGAGATCCAGCTTTGATTCTTGGGTGGGAACGATCCCCTGGAGGAGGAAATGGCAACCCACTCCAGTATTCTTGCCTGGAGAATTCCATAGACAGAGAAGCCTGGTGGGCTACAGTCCATGGGGTTGCAAAGAGTTGGACACGACTGAGCGACTAACACTTTCACTCTTCTGTCTGTTTTCCCGTGGCCACCTGAATGAGTCTATGTAAATGCTCACAACGTGATGCCATAGTCTCTAAACATACGGTTGCTTCTCTTTAACCTCAGAATAAAACTGTACTCGTCCCTGTGGTCCTTTAGACCCTATCTAATACGCCCACGACTGTCTTTTCAATGTCGTCCTGTCACTCTTCCTGCTCTGTGTTTACTGCTGTTGTCTGTTGTTTGAGTTGCTCGGTTGGGTCTGACTCTGTGATCCCGTGGACTGTAGCCTGCCAACCTTCTCAGCCCATGGGATTTGGCAGCCAAGAATACTGGAATGGGTAGCCATTCCCTTCTCCAGGGGACCTTCCCAACCCAGGGATCGAACCCACGTTTCCTGCTTGGCAGGCAGATTCTTTACCACTGAGCCACCTGGGAAGCCTGTGTTTACAGCTGCGGGCTCCTTTGTGTTCCTTTGACACACCAGGTGAAGTCGCCTCTCAGGGCCTTTGGCACGGCTTTTGCTCCACTTGGAAGGCTCTCCCCTGGTTAGTGAATTGGTTTGCTTTCTTGTTTCATTCTGGTCTTTTCTTTTATCACCCTCTCTCCCTGTTTTACTTTTCTTGTAACACTTACTCATGGCGTTATGTGATCTTGGTGCATTTGTGTATTGACTTTTTGTCTTTCATTATAAAATAATCTCAGTGAAGTCAAGGAGTTTTCTTTGTTCACTGTGGTAGCCTTTGAACACTGCCTGGCACCCAGGCGGCAACCAAGAAACATGGGTTGAATGAATCAGTGGGTGTGTGCTTCCTGTCACCTTGAGCTGGGCTCTTCACACGTCCTACTCCTATTTGCTCTAGACTAGGCAACCAGTGAGAATTCTTCTCATCTTTTTATTTCTCAATATTTTTATTTGAGTACAGTCCCTTGGTTATGTTCATTGCTCAGTTCCAATTGAAATGTAATCTCTGCCATGCTTAGTCCTTCATACACAAGTTAAATTGGATAATTAAATGGTCTTTAATGTGTTTTGGAGATAAAAATTTTCATTCCAATTTTGACGATTTTAATTTATGTTTATAGATTTGTAAATAACAATGTAAATGCTCGTTAGTTATTTTGCTTTTGGCCAAAAACCTTTGCAAAAATATAGGAAAAAAAAACTCTCAATCTTTCAGAAGCATCCGTTTATAGTTTCAGAGAGAACCGAATTTATTTTCAGTGGGCTCAGATACGTATTGTATTGGAACTCATTCACCATATATCACTAAATCATTTACATTTTTTAAGTGAAATATTTTTAACACTGACTTTAATTTTCATTAATGAGAAGTTCAAAATAAGTTCATATTTCAAAGTCTTGTGCTTGTATGTGTGGGGTCACAGGTAAATAATTTTTAAATCATTCCATTGCAGTGAGTCGGAGAAGCAATGGCATCCCAATCCAGTACTCTTGCCTGGAAAATCCCATGGACGGAGGAGCCTGGTAGGCTGCAGTCCATGGGTCGCTAAGGGTCGGACACAACTGAGCGACTTCACTTTCACTTTTCACTTTCCTGCATTGGAGAAGGAAGTGGCAACCCACTCCAGTGTTCTTGCCTGGAGAATCCCAGGGATGGGGGAGCCTGGTGGGCTGCCATCTATGGGGTCGCACAGAGTCGGACACGACTGAAGCGACTTAGCAGCAGGAGCATGGCAGTGAGTCAGGGCTTGTCTTTAAAAGTGTTGGGCTTTTCTTTAGGATATTTTTGATTTGGTACCACAACTCATAGGCAGTTCACAGATAATTGAAATGATTTGCTGACTCATTAGATTTGTTTTTATTTTGTTATTTTTACATGTCTGTGCTGCCTTCCTAATAGTTTCCAGTGTTTTCCCACAAAAGGGTGTCGTTACTGCTGCTACTTCCACTGCTGAGTCGCTTCAGTCATGTCCGACCCTGTGCGACCCCATAGATGGCAGCCCACCAGGCTACTCCGTCCCTGGGATTCTCCAGGCAAGAATACTGGAGTGGGTTGCCATTTCCTTCTCCATTATTAACTCCATTTTCAGACTAGGAAACAAAGCCCAAGAGGATAAGGAATTCTCTGGGTTTACATGCCTTGTGAGGGAGGGAACCATGGCTCTCTATTGGTTTTATTCTTCTATGCAATTTTTTTTTCTGAATTCTTAATCCCATTATATGCTTGGTATTTTATTTTGATAATTTTATAAACAGATTTATAATTATACAAATGTGTGCAAACTGTGTACACATGAAAAGGCTCTTTTTCATGCATAATATTGATTTTTTTAGATCTTAACATTTGCCTGTGATGCCTGCAAAACAGTGACACTACATGTTCCTGCTAAACTAGATGCTGAAAAATTTATTGGTAGAGGTAAGAAACTGCCGAAGTATGCAATAAATCCTGATTTGCTGTGATCTTGTAAAATTAGTGTAATCTTTAGAAGAGTGACTGTATTGGAATTAATAGGTAAAACTAATACAATACATTGTAATACATTTTAATACATGTGGTGTCAATCCAGTGAATGAAATATTGTTCTTTATTGAAAGACATGATTATACAACATAAAATTGTTTTAATTTGATTAATGAAGTAATTACTAATATTTACATTAGAGGTAGGTTATGGTATGTGTCAAAACATGTCTTTGAAATTGAGAAATAGTATTGATACTATTTCTTGAGTTTAAAGGTGTTGTTTTTGGATTTTTATCCTAAACTATTTTGGCATCTTCCTGACATTTATTTCCACCTTTATTTTTTTAATGGGCTTCTCTGGTGGGGAAGAATGGTAAAGATGATGACGAATCATATGGCAAAAAAATGGTAAAAATCACATGGTAAAGAATCCACCTGCAATGCAGGAGATCTGGGGTTTGATTCTTGGGTGGGGATGATCCCTTGGAGGAAGAAATGGCAACCCATGCTGGTATTCTTGCCTGGAGAATTCCATGGACTTGAAGAGCCTGGTGGGCTGCAGTCCATGGGGTCGCAAAGAGTCAGACATGACTGAGTGACTAACATTTTCATTGCTTTTTTATCAATTAATTTTTTTCATATAACTCAAATGTATAACTAAAGATTGGATCAATGTAGAGACAGAATATGATGACTATTTAACAACAGATGCAAAGAGTTCAGTAATAATTTAATAACTTCCAGTTTTAATTTCTAGGTTCTATTTAACTTACTTTATGTGTTTTATTGTGTTGCTCTGTGGCTAGTTTCAGCTAATATAGAAAAACTTCTTTTGGTGTGAGTTTAATATTCAAACTGTGGAGTTTACATGTCTTTAAGAACAAATGTCTCTTTTTTTAAAAGGATGTGAAGTCGGTAAAAGACATGGTGGATATGTTTAATTAAGAACAACTTAATTAACCATGTAGTTTCATATGTCCTTTTAAAAAATGCAAAATTTACAAGTGTCAATGTAGTCAGAGTTTTTGATTGTTCCACCTCAAATGCATAGCTTACAGTTAAAATTATATATTGCTTTGATTTAGCTCACAAATGATTGCTCTGTGCATTTTCTACAGTTAACCTGAAGGAGTGCTTTAAATCTGCAACTCTCATTCACTCAAGTGACCCTGATTTCCAAATCTTAGAAGATGGCTCAGTCTATACAACACATACCATTCTTTTGTCCTCAGAGAAGAGCTCTTTTACCATATTGCTCTCCAACACAGAGACCCAAGAAGAGAAGGAAATACTTGTCCTTTTAGAACATCAAACAAAGGTATGCCAAAGTATAAAAATGAAGTATAATGAATTGACTTCTTCAGGTGTAACTCACATGACCAGAGAAGATGTGAATCAGAAAAGATGGGGTTAGTTTAGCTTGAAGAAGAAGGAAAACCATGACTCAAGTTAACTGTTGAAATGGAAAAGAGTGGTTCAACCTAGGTTATCCCAGGTTATAATTTCCTTTTATTTGGGGCATAAAAGGAGAAGTTGGCATATGGGACAGAATGAGAACTTGAGATTAAACATGGAACAGTGTTTCTTGATCTTCACTGTGGAGTAGGTATCCAAAACAATAAACATTATTGCTTAAGATGTTCATATGTAATTTGGAGTATGTAGCTTTTAAAGATTCAGGAGCTCGTATGACATGTTAATGACTTACTGTGATGTCCTATTCGGGCAGCGGTACTAGGGTCATCATGTGGTTAATTATGCTCTGACACCTGAGGCCTTCAGAGATAGGTTTCATGTATCTTGGCATAATTTTTAATCTTAGAAAATGGAAGGGTATTTTAGGTTAAATTTCAGATCTCATGCACGCATTTGACTTTGTGACACCCAAGATCAAAATGACTTCTGTTCAGCCCCTGGCCATTACTCATGACGGCCGTCTGAGAGTTGTCCCCCTGTTTCTCTCCTCCTTCTGACACAGATTTCTCTGTTGGTCCCCTGGCTCTTCCTAGCTGCTGGTGAGTGGAAGATGCTTATGCTGAATTTAGAAGGGCACCTATCCACTTAACGTTCTTTGCATATCTCTTCTCCTGTGTTTCTGCATGGCAATGTGGCAACAGTAATTTTTTTTTTTTTCCAGTTTTGCTTCTAGGCTTCAGATTCCATCTCTCTCTCTTCTATGTTCCCACCAAGTTATTTTCTCAAGAGGATTGCTGAGATAACAGTTAGGGCAGGGCTTTCTTCTTCTTCTTTTTTTTTTAGTGGTATTGACATTTTGTTTAGTTTTCAAGCACTACCGTGGTCCTACGCCTCCCCAGCTAATCCTCATGAGATAATGAGAGAAGAAAGATGTATCACTTTTCAGGTTTAAAAATAAAGTAGCTGTTGACTTGATTATTTGTTGTTGTTGTTGTTTTCTAAATTGAGGTACTAAAGAAAAGGCATTCTCAGGAAAAAGTTTTGAGACGTGCCAAGAGAAGATGGGCTCCTATTCCTTGCTCAGTGCCTGAGAATTCCTTGGGTCCATTCCCACTTTTTCTTCAACAGGTACAATTTACTTTCTTTTCACTGTGAGAGTCTATGGTTTCCATCTCTTTTAAAAATTTGGACAATAAGTATGCAATTATTTTTTAAAATGTGTATATATGAATATATAAGTGAATGAGTGTGTCTATCATATGCTTCAATATATGGTATAAATACATCTCTCTATACCTGCATAAACTTTTTTGCAGTTGTAGTCATGCAAAAGCCATTTATAAAGCTGTGAAGCCCATCTAGCACTCTCAAACACGTGCTTCTTCAATGGATTTTCATATCATCAAGTGTATCTCAGAGCCTGGACGTAGTCTAGAAAACCCGCAAACATCTTCCATAATAAAGGATGAAATTGTCGATAAAAAGTCAAATGCCATGAAAGGGAAAGATGGTACACCTTTCCATGGTTTCTTTTCGAGTTCACTGTTTAAATCACACTGGGTCCACATTTTCTCTTTCTCTTTTAACTTTCAGTGGGAACCTCAGCAAATCTTTGTGCCTCTCTCCACTATCAGTGGTCACTACCATTCAGTCTAGCTCTTAGGTTTCTTTTCCACAAATTCTTTAATCAGTGAGAGAGATACCTTATTTAGAGCCCAGCAATAAATACAGTGCAACCGAGAGAAGAGCATTTTAAAGTTGGGAAAAAATTTTTTTGAAAATAATTGTTAGTCATTCTGATAGGTAGTCAGGATCCTACTAAGAGGATGAAAATACTTTGGAAAAAAATGTTTTTTGATGTAGAATCTTAGTTCTCTGACCAGGGATGGAACACGTGCCCCCTGCATTTGAAGGCAAAGTCTTGACCGTCGGACCACTGGGGAAATCCCAGAGAAAATTTTCTTTTTGAATCAAATATCAAAGTAGCACATTCACCAAGATATTTTCACTCTTTTTCATCCTGTTCAACCCCTATAATAAAGACAATGCTGAGAAATGAAAACTAATTAAGGAAATCACTTTCCAGATGTTTGCCCTGCAGACAGTATACGTTAAATCCAGTGTCTCAAATATTACATTAGATAAAATAAAACTTCAGGTGTTAAAACAATTGATAAAAGGATAACTTTTCATGCTCAGAATACTTTGTTTTCTAAGACAAGAAAAGTCCAGAATGCTTGATCCATGTAGGTACATGTAGCCTTTGAAAGTATTCGTTAGTTATTCTGGAAAACTAAGATGCTACTTCATTATTTTCCTCATGCCTTGCTCTTGAATTTCTCAGTTATTAGGCTTCCTTTTCCTATTGCTGTCTTTTATTCATATATAGTAATAAATTAAAGGGGGTAATTACTTATTGTAATGAAAATATCAATGTGATTGCGTAAATATGTAGATGAAAGTTTTGCTGAAATACAAAATTTGTCTTTTATGTATATATTGTCTACTTTCTAGATTCAATCTGATACAGCCCAAAACTACACTATTTACTATTCCATAAGTGGGCCTGGAGTTGACAAAGAACCTCGCAATTTATTTTATGTAGAGAGAGATACTGGAAACCTGTTTTGTACTGCTTCTATAGATCGTGAAACATATCCATTATTTGAGGTAACGTTTACATATTGTGTTAGTAACATTAAGCTTGGCTATATTGCCTCTCTTCCTCAATTCAATTACTCTTTTCTGTCTCCTGAATTTCTCATCTGTGCTCTGGTAGTATTGTATGGACCTGATAGTTGCCTGGAAGCAAAAAGAATTTTATAAAATAAATAGTCTTCAGTTTTATTAAATTGTTCTGGGAATTACGGTTTTACTATTTCTGTTTTCAAAAGAAAAAAGAGCACCACTTTGAAAGTAGTTATTTATTTGGCAGAAAAGATCTGTGAACCTCTTTATGGTACTGAGAGTGATGCCATAGGAGATAAGTCAAGCTCTGAAGTTAAGCCTCAGAACCTTTGCAATGAGAGACAATTAATTTGTGAGCAAGTAAGGAGTGTGGACAGTGCTTAACTAGGATAACAAGGCATTTCATCATCTAGGCAACCTCCCATTGTGGGATGACTGTTACTATGTAAGAATTTAACCTAATGTTGTATTGAATTTCCCACAGGAACTGGTCATTTTGCCTAACTCAACTTTAGTTATATGTTTTTGGATGAATTAATTCTTTAGTTTTAAAATTACTACGACATGGCCTTCTAAGTACCTGTGATGGTCTGTTCTTTCTATGACAGCTGTTAGGAGATAATATGGAATTTAAATTGATATTGTATGATCAAAAGAATCAATTGCATTCTAGACACAATGTATGGCCATTTGGTCCATTTCTGACTCCCCTTTTTAAATTAAACAATTATTATGAAGACAGTTATCTAAATATAGCCATCAATATGGCTAAAATTCTAATTAGAAAATAAAATAGTATCTCAGTTGACTGCACCTGGGGAGTTTGGAATCCTAAGAATTCAGTTATAAAAAATCCAGAGAATTGTATTTAAAATACATGCACTTGAAACTTTCAAGCAAAACAAAATAGTTCTCAGGATCCTTTCAAGAAAATAATAATAATAACCATTATACTCATGAACAACAATACAGAATGGTGAGGAAACTGAATTTATCTATGTTATTATATTAGCTATATTATAAAATGCTATAGTACACCATGAAATTAGCCATCTCTTGTGGCATTAAGATTATGCTCACATTCAAAAGTAGTAACATGGTAAAACCCACACTGTGATGCTCAACAGTCTCCAAATGAAAGGCAAAGCATAAGCAAGTTTGAACCATAATTTATTTTCGCTTTTTTTTTCAATGTTACTCTCTTCACAGCTAGTTGCCTTCGCAACAACTCCGGATGGATATACTCCAGAATATCCATTGACCTTGGTCATCAGAATTGAGGATGAAAATGATAACGCCCCAATTTTTACAGAAACAAGTTACAGTTTTGAAGTTTTTGAAAACAGCAAAGTTGGTGAGTCCCCACCTTGGCAATGCACGGCAACTTAGTGTTTCCGTTCATGAGTTGACTTTCATTCTGGCCACTGGGAGGTAGCATAGCCTGCTGCCAAGAGCAAGGGACTTGCCAGACGGGTGGCTCTGGGAGGCATTTTACTCTGCCTTTTGCTAGCTGTGTGCTGTGACCTTGGGCAAGTTTCCTATCTTGACAAGCTTTGGTTTCTTCATCTGTAACATGAGATATTAACACACAAGGTTAAGTGAAGTGCAGTATACCTTGAATGCCAAGCACAGTGCCTCAATGTTATTTTGCCTTTCTGTGTGAGATAAATACTTTGAAGAGGCCATATTTTCTAAATATTCTAAGAATATTTTTTTTCTGAAAAGAAGTTATTGAGCAGTAGAAGTCTTAGCCTTGAAGAGACCTGCTGATATTCTATAGTGATTAAATGATAGACTGTATTCTGGGCATCACTGGGCTTCTCAGGTGACCCTAGTGGTAAAGAACCTGCCTACTAAGGCAGGAGATGTAAGATATGTGAGTTCAATCCCTGTACCGGGAAGATCCCCTGGAGAAGGGCATGGCAACCCACTCCAGTATTCTTTTTTTTTTTCCACTCCAGTATTCTGGCCTAGAGAATCCCATGGACAGGGGAGCCAGCTGGGCTGTAGCCCATAGGTCGCAAGAGTTGTACATGACTGATGTGACTTAGCCTGCATGCACACATGCATTCTGGGCATTGTTAAAAAGGTCTTGGAGAATAAATTTTCTTAATCTCTTGAAAAATGGACCATTTCAACTAGGAGTTAGAATTAGATTTTTAGTCTTCCTCTAGAAAGATCTAAGTAAGCTAAGAATTTTCAGAGCAAAACTGACCCATATGATCAATTTAAGTGCAGGCTTATAAATAGAAAAAGCTTAAAGAATAATTGGAATTCTTTAGTTAAGAAATACTAAGGCCATGGGGGGATATTATCAACATTTATAAAATTATACAGTAAACGTAGTAAATATGGATATGGTCACCAAATTTCAAAATGTTGGAACATTGGGATATTTAAAAAGAAGTGATACTTTATATGGAATCCTGAAAATGTACAAATGCTATTCTTATTATTAATTTTGTCGTGTGAAACTTTTTTGTGATAGATAGGAGTCAAAGGGAAAGTTGAAACTGTAAAGGTTTTGGAAAGTAAAGAGGATTTTTGTGTATGTAGGTACTACCGTGGGACAGGTTTGTGCAACAGACCAAGATGAGCCTGACACACTCCACACGCGTCTGAAGTACTCCATCATTGAGCAGTTTCCAGCATTACCCACCCTCTTTTCTATGCATCCAACTACAGGCGTGATCACCACATCGTCATCTAAGCTAGACAGAGAGGTAACAAATATTAACAAATAAAACCTGATTTGTTATTGTTCAGTCACTTAGTCGTGTTCAACTCTGCGATCCCATGGAGTGCAGCATGCCAACGCCAGGCTTCCCTGTCCTTCACCACCTCCTGGAGCTTGCTCAAACTCATGTCCATTGAGTCAGTGATGCCATCCAACTGTCTCATCCATCCTCTGTCGTCCCCTTCTCGTCCTGCCCTCAATCTTTCTCAGCATCAGGGTCTTTTCTAATGAGTTGGCTCTTTTGGTAGTACCTATGTTTCTCTGTATTATCACCTGCAGATAAGCTTTTGAAAAGCATATTGTGAATCTAACAAAAATTATTTTAGGTAGGTTGATGGAGGTCATTAATCTTGCAGCATGCTGATTTTGAACTGCTAATTCATTCTCTCCTGAATTATATGATTTATAAAATCAAATTTCCTAATATAAACATATTTGTAGTTGGAAAAAAATAAGAAATGTTGTAATTGTACAGTAAAACTTGGAATTTGTGGAAGTTTCTTATCTACAGATAACAATGCTTCTCTTTCTATCTGTGTAACTTCATTAGCAATCTCATCTACATTTTCCCCTTACATAGATTAAATGAAAGTTTATCTCTTGCTGATCTCTGATTCAACATTTTCAGTTGACTGACAGGAATTCTTATTTGAACATTTCACAGCTACCTAAGATGCAGGATATCTAGAATTCTTCTTTCCTTCTGAACATGCTCTCTTTCCCATGCTTTTAGTTAACATGACATTAGAATATTCTTTTCCTTTAGTGATTTTTCTATTTTCACCTTGGCTTTGTGTTCTCAAAATTGTATTTGATGTCTCCTCTTCCAAGTCAAATTACTTTCCAAAGCATGTTGATATTAGCTCCACAATGATCTTATATTCACATCTATCCATTGTCCCTGCAGCTATCCTAGTTTAGTAATTACTCATTTTGTTATTCAACTGTTACTCAACTGTTAGCATTTATTTATTTGAATTCTTATAGTACTTATCTGGCCTACTTCCTACATTTATAATCCTTAATTTTAAAATATAGTAATATGTGTTTGTCAGGTTTCTCTTTGATTCCTAAAACTCTGTATTAATTTCATTTCCTCTCCCATGGATTAAGGAAGTGGTTTGCAAGTTTTCTGGTCTCAGGAGCTCTTTACAGTCTTAAATTTTATTGACAATTCCAGGCTTTTGTTTATGTGGCTTATATTTATCACTGTTTAATCCAAAAATGTTTAAAACTGATAGAAGTTAAAAAATATATATTTACTTACCCATTTAAGATATTACATGTTAATATAAATAATATTTTTATAAAAATAACTACATTTCCAAAACAAACAATTGAATGAGGAGTAGCATTATTATACATTTTCCAAATCTGTTTAATACCTGACTTAATGTAAGAGTGATTAGTTTTCATATATCCTGCATTCAGTCTGCTATATCGTTTTAGTCAAGGTATATAAAGAAAATCCAAGATGACCTGAAGTTAGAATAGAAAGGAGTGTTTTAATAGTAATTCCAGATCATTGTGGATAGTCTTCTTTGATATACTACACCAAAGCTTGACAGGTGGTAGGTTCGTAAATGTTTTTTGCAGTGTGCACTCTTAAGAAGCCTTGTCTGTGAACTTTCATACTTTGTCACATCAGGATCCACTGTCTTGTACTAAAAGTGACTAGTTTATTTACCACGTGAGGTCTTGTAACATCATGCACTGGTCATATGGGAAGTACTGGCTCACCGAGTTATGCAGATCCTCCAAATATTGACACATTTAATTAAACAATATTAAAACAATCTCCTACTCATCTCCATTAATACCACAGTAGTTCATAAAAGTTTTCTAGAATCCTTATTTTTGCTTGAAAGCTCCAGTCGATCATTTGCATCAGATAGCCTTTTCTTTAAGTGACAGATTTGCCTTATGTACGTCAAAATGTCTTCCAGATCCCAAATTGAATAACCTTAGGTGTCTTTTATGTAAAAACAGCTTAGCTTCTAAATCAAACAATCCTGAAAGTACTTTTCCTTGGAAGAAAATCATATAATATTATGCAGAAGGGCTTTTATATATACCTCCCATTTTTTCATGTGGACTGAAGGCTGAGATTTAATAACAGTGGTTAAAATTGATCATTTTTACTGCATTTGCAAGGACATTCCTAAGTAAAATTTCAATTTTTAAATTCAATTTTATTATTTTAATTCTATTATTTTAATTTTTATTTTTAATTCATTTTTACTGTTTATAATTTATACATTCTTAAAATGAGTCTGTGCCAGTGAAGGGGCTTCCTGGGTGGCTCAGGGGTGAAGAATCCATCTGTAATGCAGAGTGGGTTCAATCCCTGGGTCAGGAAGATTGCCTGGAGTAGGAACTGGCAACCCACTCCAGAGTTCATGCCTGGAGAATCCCATGGACAGAGGAGCCTGGTGGGCTATGGTCCCTAGGGTCACAAGAGTCAGACACTGAATCGACTGGGCAAGCATGCATGCATGCACGTGCCAGTGAAGAATGGGGTATCATTTGCTAAATGAATGGATTGCTGTCACAGGTCTACAGATTATAGAGATTCTTCATGGAATTTGGATGCTCAGGAAGAGCAGGTTATAAACCAAATTTTCTTTTATCGTCGAGTCTTAAATAGATTATTCTGATAAAACACTTGAGAACATTTGACTAATGAAGGAGTCTTAGAGTTCTTTTACCCAAGAAAGCTCTGGACTCACGTTCTGATCCCAGGTTTCTGATTTTTTTTTCTGTTGGCCTTCCACGATTTAATCTCTTTAAGCATCAGAACTTTTCTTCCATCTGAAGATAATGATAGGTTGATATTTAAGTCCCAACCTTCATTTCTGTCTTTGTGTTATCTGCCAGTTGATCATTCCCAATAAATCATAGTTTGCTACAAATAGAATCCATATTTCCTCCTAGAAGTATACTAGTCTGAGCTTTTAAAAATTTTGAATAAAAGAAGACCATTAATTGTTTCAACTCTACATATGTGATTGATTATGAGAGAGGAGTAAATCAGGAAAAATCAGAAGTGTAACAACTATAGCCATTGAGAGAAATATTATTAATAGTTTTATTTTAGGTAATATTGAGTCCAGTGCATGAGGACTAGAAAGTTTAAGAAGTCTAAAGGAAGGAAAGGGCTTCCCTGATAGCTCAGTTGGTAAAGAATCTGCCTGCGATGCAGGAGACCCCGGTTCAATTTGGTTTTTTAAGAGAATGGCAACTATTCTAGATGGAAGGTTAGGAAGTATTTTATATATTTTTTGTCTTATAAAAGGTCAATTACTTAGCAAAGATGTTATTATTATCATTTTACAGAAGAGGAAAACTAAGGGAAAAGACTTTCCCAACTGCCAAAGATTACATTTGCTGTTTTTGAACTTGGGAATAGAACCCAAGCTTCCTAATGTTCAGTCTAGGTGGCATTATTATTAGAGATGCTGTTAATCCTTCAATATCTCAATACTTGTGACAGATGAGACCATTATCTGTGTATCTCAAGAAAGACTCATCACTTAAACTAGTGATGAGTCTGCAATCTCTAAAGAATGGAAAATCCTTAAAAAAAAGACACTATTTTCCATGAAGAGAAAAAAGAAAATTTTACAAAGCCCCAGAACTTTCTTCTTATGCTAATTTAATGATCTTTTAATAAATGTCAAGTAAATATTTAAAATCCACCACTTTTACAAGAGGATATGTTATTGCTTTATTATAAGACTGGTATAGAGTCACTGTTAATGTATTTTTGAATGTAAGAATGTACTTTGAATAGGAGATAAAGATTTTGATTAATTACTAGGCAATTTTAAGTGGCTATGACAATATTTTTTCTTTCTGTTAAGTAATGCAGAAACCAACTTGATTCTATGAGTAGCACTTTAAATTTGAGAAACTATTATATTTGCATAAATTAATTGAAAATTAGTATGTGGAAATTATTCCTCTGCCAGTATATGAAAACTATAAAGTCTAATAGTGTACTTCTTAAATTTTCAATGCAGGGAAAATTATAGAATAAGTTATGATTTCATTTATAATGTTACTTTCACTCAGTAATTAAATTCTTACTTTCTTTCCAGCTAATTGATAAATACCAGCTGAAAATTAAAGTGCAAGACATGGATGGTCAGTATTTTGGTTTGCAGACAACTGCAATTTGCATCATTAATATTGAAGATGTGAATGACAACTTGCCAACATTCACCCGTTCTTCTGTAAGTGTGTGATTTTAATATAAGAAAATGTAAAAGGCAGAGTTAATTGCTAAATATGCACATCTCCCTTCATGCCCCATGATTTCAAATGAAGTATTCCCAGCCATATCTAAGTAGTTTGGACTTAGGGTTTAAAATCACGTAAATATAGTTTTGGGCTTCCCTGAAAGCTCAGTTGGTAAAGAATCCGCCTGCAATGCAGGAGACCCCAGTTTGATTCCTGGGTCGGGAAGATCCCCTGGAGAAGGGATGGGCTACCCACTCTAGTACTCTTGGGCTTTCCTTGTGGCTCAGCTGGTAAAGAATCCGCCTGTAATGCAGGAGGCCTGGATTTGATCCGTGGGTTGGGAAGATCCCCTGGAGAAGGGAAAGGTTACCCACTCCACTCCACTCAAGGCCAGGACGGTATATATAGTCCATGGGGTCACAAAGAGTCCAACACGACTGAGCAACTTTCACTTACACTTTTCAAACATAATTTTTGGAAATTAGAAGAGCCAGGCTTACTTTACATGATGTTCTGCTTTTGTGAGAGTTACTAATTAAACTTCTTTTGTCATTTTTTGTTATTTTAGTATGTGGCATCAGTGGAGGAGAATAGAATTGATGTGGAAATCTTACGTGTTGCCGTTCGGGATAAGGACTTAATTAATACTGCTAATTGGAGGGCCAATTATACCATTTTAAAGGGTAATGAAGATGGAAATTTTAAAATTGTAACAGATTCCCAAACCAATGAAGGAGTTCTGTGTGTGGTTAAGGTAAGAATAAATCAGCAGATTAGTTATTTGCAGCTTATAATATGAAAGATTAGTATACTAGAGCTTGATGAAAAGAAAGGAATTCTAGTAAATGTAGATCTAAAATAGACAGTTAAGTAAATGTAAATGCTGTGTTCTTCATGTATATAGTGGGATGATTGTACTCATTTTGGGGAACATTTTGAAAAGATATGATAGTTTAGAATTATTATATATATGTATGTTCAATTAATAAGATATAGTACCCACTTTGTAACGAGTATCTCTGGGTTTTTTTTTTTTTTTTTTTTCCTTTTTTTGTTTTAACCAGTTATCTCTTAACAATTAAAAAGCCAGCACAGTTTTGGCAACAGTGAGACACTGCCAGGCTTTCCTAGTCCATTCTTTCTATCGCTGTGTCAAGGAGCTGCTACTTCATTACTGAATTTCCCAAATAATGAGTTATTCTTGGTCAGACTCATAGGGAAGCTGTTTTATAGATCTTTACTTTTGGATACAGTGTACATTATGTTCTTTACTTCCTGGTTTGGAACAGGAGTCCTCAACCATTCAAAATGTAAATACTTCCAAAACCTCTTTCTAATAATCTCTGATTATCTTAGGAGACATCACTGCTAATTCAGGTGGCAGAGTTAACCCATAAAGTCATCTGAGCTCTGGCTTTGGACAAAACCATAGGAGCCTATGGTTCTGTTGCATCTTTTACTAGAACATGATTCTATCCTGGGTTTCTGGTTTCCCTTTTCTTCATTCACAAGGAGAATGGGTTAAAAATGATGATTGGTTTTTCTTACTGTGATGAAAATTAGCTGCAGTCTGTGGGTTAATTTCTGCTTCAAATAGCAGAGGGATTGTCCCTTAAATCTTGTTTCTTTCTTCATCCAACCCTGCCCTAATCCTTGGCATTATAGAAAGGAAATTTATCTCTGTGAAATCTAAGACTTGACAGCACAGGGAGCCCAGCTTGGCACTCTGTGATAACCTTGAGGGGTGGGATGGGGGGGAGGGAGGGAGGGGAGGCTCAAGAGGGAGGGGATGTATGTATAGTTATGACTGATTCTGAAGTTGTTGTAGTGCAGAAACCAACACAACATTATAAAGCAATTTTCCTCCAATTAAAAAATAAAGGAAAAAAAATTCTGTCTTCTGGGAAATGGTTTCACCCATTTTCAATACAGCTATGAATCAGGCAAAATAAAATTAACACCTTCTATTAAAGTTGGTACTACCCATTTTTAAAAGGGTAACTCCAGCACTCTTGCCTGGAAAATCCCATGGTCGGAAGAGCCTGATAGGCTACAGTCCATGGAGTCGCAAAGAGTCGGATATGACTTCACTTCACTTCAATGGTATTAGAAGGTGGAGTGTATGGGAGGGGCCTAGATCATAAGGGTGGAGTCCTTACGAATGTGATTAGCGCCTTATTTAAGAGGGTCCAGCGGAGAAGGCAATAGCACCCCCCTCCAGTACTCTTGCCTGGAAAATCCCATGGACTGAGGAGCCTGGAGGGCTGCAGTCCATGGGGTCACTAAGAGTCGGACACGACTGAGCGACTTCACTTTCACTTTTCACTTTCATGCATTGGAGAAGGAAATGGCAACCCACTCCAGTGTTCTTGCCTGGAGAATCCCAGGGATGGGCGAGCCTGGTGGGCTGCAGTCTGTGGGGTCGCAGAGTCGGACACGACTGAAGCGACTTAGCAGTACCAGTAGCAGGGGTAGAAAAGGTAGAAAAAGAAAGTGTAATGCCCATGATCTTTCTATTTTCTTGTCTCTTAAAAACATCTTATAAAATTTGACCCACCTTTTCTACCTTAAACAAGATATAGATATTTGTTTTCATCGCAGGTGGATAGGATAAACTGTGCCCAAACTGATGGAATAGTAAGTTACTGTTGATTGGGGCATGGAGTCCCAAAAGTAATATTTCAAATAATAATAGTTCATTAAATACGATCTGAAATTGCCATTAGGACCTGTGATATTGTGTTAAATTTGCAATTGAGGGATTTTTTTTTTTTTTTTTTTGCTGGCTCTACCCAAATACTGAATCAGCACATTTGCGGGTATACATTTAGTATTTTCATGACTCTTCCTGAGCCAGCACTTAGTACACATTCCCAAAGCTAAGTAGTTACACACTAGTTCACATGGCCAAATACTGCATCTTGATCTCATTTTCAACATGCTTGCTTTTGTAGCCACTGAATTATGAAGAAAAACAGCAGGTGACCCTGGAAATTGGTGTAGTTAATGAAGCTCCATATACTGGTACTTCCAGATCCACCACGAACATGGCAACAGTCACTGTTAATGTCCAAAATCAGGATGAGGGCCCTGAGTGTGACCCTCGGGTACAAACTGTTCGAATTAAAGAAAACGTACCAGTGGGAACAAAGACCATTGGTTATAAAGCATACGACCCGGAAACAGGAAGTAGCAGTGGCATAAGGTACTTGTAATTCTATTTTAGTGGACGTCAAATTGACCATGCTTTTTTTCTTAGAAAAGAAAAAAAAAATTTCTGTATACATTGGGCTTCCCTGGTGGCTCAGCTGGTAAAGAATCTGCCTGCAGTGGGGAAGACCTGGATTCAATCCCTGGGTTGGAAGATCCCCTGGAGAAGGGAAAGGCTACCTACTCCAGTATTCTGGCCTGGAGAAATCCACAGTCCATGGGGTCAAAAAGAGTCAGACACGCCTGAGCAACTTTCACTGTTTAAAATGTATAATTTATTTTGATACTAGGATTGTAATTTGACTTATGATCTGTTTTGCTATTTTAACTCGTCATTATTCACAGGTATAAGAAATCAAGTGATCCAGAAGGGTGGGTCGATGTGGATGAAAACTCAGGAGTAATCACAATTTTGAAAAGACTCGATAGAGAAGCCAGAAGTGGTGTATATAATATTTCAATCATTGCCTCAGACAAAGGTAAGGACTTTGTGTTTAAGCTGGCTATGTAGACTCTCAATCATGTGCAGCCTCTGTTTTAAAATTAACAATGTACATTCAAAGTTTTTTGCTCCCCAGATGACAAGTATTGAGGGGTTGGTTATAATTTATTAACTCAAGTTTGCTTTCCAGTAGCACCTTCAGTTTTGTATGTAAGTATAAAATAATTTCGGAGAAGGAAATGGCACCCCACTCCAGTACTCTTGCCTGGAAAATCCCATGGATGGAGGAGCATGGTAGGCTGTAGTCCATGGGGTCGCTAAGAGTCGGACACGACTGAGCGACTTCCCTTTCACTTCTCACTTTCATGCATTGGAGAAGGAAATGGCAACCCACTCCAGTGTTCTTGCCTGGAGAATCCCAGGGACAGGGGAGCCTGGTGGGCTTCCCGTCTATGGGGTCTCACAGAGCCGGACACGACTGAAGCGACTTAGCAGCAGCAGCATTATAAAATAATTTAGTCATAGAAAATATATGACTGTACTTTATTAAAATTAAATAACCATTCATTTTAGTGAAGAAAATTACTTTAGTAAAATCAGTTTCAATTTATTTATTCATATATCTTAAAAAATACTCACTTCAGCAGGAAAGTTCATTATAGAGATAATATACTTTATTTCCTCATAGACAGTCCTAAAAGGGCTTCCCTGGTGGCGCTAGTATTAGAGAACCTGCCTGCCAATGTCGGAGACATAAGAGATTCTGGTTCAGTCCTTGGGTTGGGAAGATCCCTTCGAGGAGGACGTGGCAACCCACTCCAGTTTCTTGCCTGGAGAATCCCATGGACAGAGGGGCCTGGCAGGCTACAGTCCATGGTGTGCAAAGAGTCAGACATAACTGAAGCAACTCAGCACACACAATCCTAAAAACGTTGTATCTTTCTACAGGAAACTAACAGTACTTGGGGATTAGTTTTCTGATACTATAAAATTAGAATAACAAATACTGTGAATCCACAAAATCATGTAAAATGTAAAGTCATTTCTGTGAGCCCTGCACGGAGAAGGAAATGGCAACCCACTCCAGTATTCTTGCCTAGATAATCCCATGGACAGGGGAGCCTGGTGGACTGCTGTACATGGGGTCGCACAGAGTTGGACAAGACTGAAGCGAGTTAGCATGCATGCATGCATTGGAGAAGGAAATGGCAGCCCACTCCAGTATTCTTGCCTGGAGAATCCCAGGGACAGAGGAGCCTGGTGGGCTGCTGTCTATGGGGGTCGCACAGAGTCGGACACGACTGAAGTGACTTATCAGCAGCAGCAGCATGAGCCCTGCAAAATTGGAATGTGAGCACAAAGATCAGGAATGGAATCCTCTTATTACATAAAATATAATTTTACTGTAACATACACTTGAACTTTGTGCCTCTGTAAAATAAATGTTAATTACAGTAAACATAAATTATTATACCATAGCTTGCAAAATAAGATTTTAGAAGTGATTTTGGAAGACGTTTTAGGCATTTCAGCTTTTTCTAAATTAATGAGAAGTGGCTCATATACATTGATTGATTTGGTAAAGTTGAAACCATTGTTAATTTGACTTCATCCAATTAAAGACTATCTTTAAAGACCTCAGCTTCCTTTGTCCCTTTGTCAAGATATGCTTTTAGGTCAAAGTCAGGTGAAAAGAAGAGAAGTAATATGAATATGAAGTCCATTATTTTTACATTTTATATTGCAGTTGACAAATGATTTGTTCATTGATGGGATAAAAATTAGTCTGGAATGAGAGATTTTGGATATGATTTTATTCCACATTTTCCTCTGTTGCAGAGGAGATAAAAATAAGCGAGAGAGCAAATGTTTCATGGTGTTTAGAGAGGCTCTGTATCATCATTGTGGTAGAAAATAAATGTGTAATGGGGTCTTTTCCATTCATTTCTTTTGAAGCTGGTCAGGGTAACTCCACGTATTTTTTTTTTTTAATATGAACTGAGATTGTACTAAAGTATGTTTATTGTTTATTTGTTTTTGCTCTTTACCTTTTAAAAAAATCTATATCAACTCATTCCCTTTGGACCTTCCCCACCCCACCTGCTTCCATATGAGAAATCTGTCTTCTGTGAGCACTGATCTCTGTTGCTGCTGCTGCTAAGTCACTTCAGTCGTGTCCGACTCTGTGTGACCCCACAGATGACAGCCCACCAGGCTTCCCCATCCCTGGGATTCTCCAGGCAAGAACACTGGAGTGGGTTGCCATTTCCTTCTCCAGTGCATGAAAGTGAAAAGTGAAAGTGAAGTTGTTCAGTTGTGTCCAACTCTTAGCGACCCCATGGATTGCAGCCTACCAGCCTCCTCCATCCATGGGATTCTCCAGGCAAGAGTACTGGAGTGGGGTGCCATTGCCTTATCCGACTGATCTCTGGGCTTATGCTAAATTCCTCTCTCCGGCTTCCCTACAGCTCTTGCTTCTTCCTCTTTTAAAAATTCTCCCTCAAGTCTTCAATGTCTCAACTTTTCCACACATTCCTCTCATATCGCTGTAGTTTTTAGTTGTACTGCCTTCCCCTCTTCTAAACATAGGTCTTTTTTAAGCTTTGAGTTCAGTTTCCTTTCTTGATCTAACCTCAGTTGGCAGTTTCACCCAGGTGTCTCCTCTGTGTAGTTGAGTTTTACATTTCTTCTGTTCTAAGATTCACAGTGTTGGGAGGAGGAGTGTGCTTTCAGATTTGTAAAAGCATTTAGCAGGAGAGTGTCATGCACATAAATTGTGGACCACCTTCCAGGACTTTTTTGAAATTGGTATTTACCCATATAGAATTGGAACCAGGACTTCTCAAGTGGCACTAGTGATAAAGAACCTGCCTGCCAATGCAAGAGACATAAGAGATGCGGGTTTGATCCCTGGGTTGGGAAGATCCCCTGGAGAAGGGCATGGCAATCCACTCCAGAATTCTTGCCTGGAGAATCGCATGAACGGAGGAGCTACAGTCCATAGGGTTTCAAAGAGTTGGACACAACTGAAGGGACTTGGCATGCACACAAGCTTATAGAATTATATTAATATTAGAAGGTGAGCATTACATGCATATACTCCAGTAAATAAAATAATATTATTTATTACTAACACATGAAGAACAGAGCTGTAAGACACTGAGTTAGATGTCTAAAACCTTTGGTTGACATATTCTATACCGATACTGATCACAGTGTGCAAAAAAAAGGTTTATTGAACAACTCTACACATTTCATGAAAGGGGAATTCAAGCATTTATTACAGTGGTAGAACAGCAAACACTGCAGAGGTCAATTTTTAAAGCCATTACAATTAATCAGATTCAGTCAGTAAGACGTGCTTTCACCTCTGTGTGTGGACCCAAATCGTGTTCTGCAATCCGTATTTTCAGAGAGATCAGGAAAACACCACGCAGCATGAGAACCAGGAAAATCTGAGGGAAGAGAGTATTCTGTCCTAATAGGAAAGTTTGTCAGGCAGATAAAATACATGTTTGCGTATATTCCTGCTACCTTTCTGTCTTTTTTTTTAGAGTTGTCCATAGTGAGAGGTAGTTGCCTTGTTTCTTGTATCTCATTTCTTTTCGAGTTCTCTTTTCTTCTTGCTGGACTGTATCCTTTACTAGTTCTTTCAGTGGTGCGATGTGGGTGATAAACCCTGTCAGTGTTATTGTTCTGAAAAATATTTCAATATCATCCTCATCTTTGATTTTGTCATTTGACTTGCTTTAAAATTTTGAGTTAACTCCTTCTTTCCCTCAGTACCCTGCAAGTGATACTCCATCGTCCTTTGGCATTTCTTGTTGCCAATGCTTATTTTAGTGTCTATTGTCTTTTTGTAGGTCATACATCCAGATAACTTTTGTAGTCCCTAGGTTATGTTCAGTATATAGTTTTAATTCAGTGTTTATGCTGAGAATTTAGTTTTATTCACCCAGCAGTGCAGTCAGATCAGAACATTAAAAAAAAAAAAAAAGTCCATGTTTTTCTTTAATTCTGGGATATTCTCAACCAGTGCTTCTTTAAATATTGCTTCCCTACCATTTTATTTATCCTTTTCTTCTAGAGTCCCTATTAGATGATTATTAGGTTATTTCTACTGGAATTTCGGCTGTCAATTGCATTCTTATTTAAACAGTTAACTTTATGTTTTTGAAGATAGTAAATATTCATGATTTGAAGCTATCTTGCATAGAGTGAATTAATCTTCTGATTAGTGATTTTGTTGGCTTTCCTTTAAACATTAACCTTGCTCATTCTGGAATTTTAATTTGCAGGATATTAAATAGGAGGTATTGACTTGCCTTCAACTTCAGACTTTTCCTCTATTCCACTATCAGTTCAGTTCAGTTCAGTCACTCAGTCGTGTTGGACTCTTTGTGACCCCATGAATTGCAGCACACCAGGCCTCCCTGTCCATCACCATCTCCCGGAGTTCACTCAGACTCACGTCCATCGAGTTGGTGATGCCATCCAGCCATCTCATCCTCTGTCATCCCCTTCTCCTCCTGCCCCCAATCCCTCCCAGCATCAGGGTATTTTCCAATGAGTCAACTCGCATGAGGTGGCCAAAGTATTGGAGTTTCAGCTTCAGCATCAGTCCTTCCAATGAGCACCCAGGACTGATCTCCTTTAGGATGGACTGGTTGGATCTCCTTGCAGTCCAAGGGACTCTCAAGAGTCTTCTCAACACCACAGTTCAAAAGCATCAATTCTTTGGTGCTCAGCTTTCTTCACAGTCCAACTCTCACATCCATACATGACCACTGGAAAAACCATAGCCTTGACTAGATGGACCTTTGTTGGCAAAGTAACGTCTCTGCTTTTGAATATGCTATCTAGGTTGGTTATAAGTTTCCTTCCAAGGAGTAAGCGTCTTTTAATTTCATGGCTGTAATCACCATCTGCAGTGATTTTGGAGCCCCAAAAAATAAAGTCTGACACTGTTTCCCCATCTATTTCCCATGAAGTGATGGGACCAGATGCCATGATCTTCGTTTTCTGAATGTTGAGCTTTAAGCCAACTTTTTCACTCTCCTCTTTCACTTTCATCAAGAGGCTTTTTAGTTCCTCTCCACTTTCTGCCATAAGGGTACCCCAGAGCAATTTTGTAGTTGCTTCCACCATGTCCTTTTCTGTGGCCCCCAGTTCAGCACCAGTTTCTTAACTTGACGGGCTATGGCTCCTGGCCCAGGATGACCCTGGAAATACAAGGGATCCTGTTGTGGGGTTGAGGTAGTGGCTGCAGGGCTCTGCCTGGTCTCCTCGCTCTCCTTAGGAGGGCAGCTTCGTATGAGACACAGCCCCAGGTTGCAGATGGCACAAGTTTATTTCATCCTCTTTTCCACTCCTCATAACCGTGCCCTCCTTATTAATAAGCAGAAAGAAAAAATAGTTTAGAGACACAAGTCCTGGATTTATGTTCACTTTTAGGCTTCACAACTGTGTTACTCATTTGTAGCCGGGACCCATGCCCACTTCATCTTCGAATCTCCCAGGTTTTCCACTGCAGTGCTCTGTACAAAGTAATTACTCAGTAAGTTTATTGACTGTATTGATAGATGGGTTCCTTAGGCTACCTCAGAGTGATTATTCAGGTTTGCAAGTGATTTCCCACTTCTGGGGTCTTTTGTGTGTTAAACATTCCTGTGTACTAATTTTGTTCTAATCTTCCACATGCATATCTTATGCCTTTTACCCGTTTTACTTTTCCTGCCCCCAAACCTTAAGTGCTTTCCACATGCCTTCCCTTTCATTGTGTCCAGAACATAGGTCTGTGCATGTGATCTCCCCCCTTGTCAAATCTCCTTGTGTTTTGACTATACCAGAAATGCCCTTTTTGGCCCTCTCTTCCTTCCTCTTTTGAAAAATCTGTCAAACCTCACCTCTACAAAAATTCCATGTCTATTGCAGCTTTTTAGTGAATGGGCGACAAATCTAAAAAGCAGTTATTTTCTGTACAACATCTTTGAAATGGATTATGTCTTTCTTTTAACGTAACTTAGCGATGTAACCTAGGACTGTGCCTGTTCCTGTCATTTCTATGGTACAAGTGCCTAATAATGTGTAATTTTCAATGTGTAATTGCCTAATAGAAACTCAAAAATCAAGAAATTGTATTTTCATATTCGATTTTCTAGATGGGAGAACATGTAATGGAGTCCTGGGGATTGTTCTTGAGGATGTGAATGATAACGGCCCAGTCATACGTCAGCGGACGGTGGTCATCTGTAAAACCGTCATGTCATCGGCCGAGATTGTTGCTGTAGATCCTGATGAACCCATACACGGCCCACCCTTTGACTTCAGTTTGGAAGGTGTTTCTGATTCAGAGGTACTTAGAATGTGGAGACTGACAAAGGTTAACGGTATGTATTTCTAAATGTAACTCTGTCGTTTTCAGCATCAAAATGTCTAAAATATAGAAGAATAATTTGCTGTATGGTAACCACCAACGAATGAACGTGAGTTTCTCAGCGTTGGTGTGGTGGGAAGAGCCTGTTTCTGGTCAGTCCTGTGCCAGGATTCCCTACGGTTTGCGTGAATTCTCATTCCCATGCTACACTGCTATCCCTCCCGCCCCGACCCCACCAGACTAGATCTGATAGAACCACTGCCAGGCTTGTGTGCCTCCCAGCCACACAGATGTTTCACATGACGGTGGTTTCCTTGGTCAGAAGGGAATCCCCATCCTTTGCAGGTGTGTTCCAGGGAAGCGGACGCTGAGGCAGTCTTTCTAGGCTGAATGTTTATCAAGGTGTTTCCTTGGCATCAGTATATGTGAGTGGAAAGAAAGCAGAGTGGAGCAAACAGAGAACTCAAGCTGCAGCTCAGGCCAAAGGACAGCCTTGACTAATGCATGAGTCATCTCCATTCCTCAATGGCCAATCTGTTCTGTGCTCTTTCATGACTCTGTCTGTGATTTGGGGTGCCCAAGGGGGCATGACCTTTGGCAGGAAGGCCCAGTCCCTGGTGGTGCTGATAGCCTCCCAAGTAGCTGGGACAATACATCCCTGATTGGGGGGGATCTGGGAGCACATCACGGTGTCCACTGTATTAAATCTTCTCTGTGCTGCGTTGACTTCTGACCATTTCTTATCTAATGTTTTTTTATGTGGGATTCTTCCCCCACTTGGTCCCAGTGTGTACTTCCGACTTTACCTTTGTTAAAGGTAAAGTTTAACAAAGGATTACCTTTGTTAAAATCCACGGTGACAAGAATGGCAAAAGCAAAAGGAACTTCTCTCCGTGCCACCGTTGCCTCACTCCCTACATCAGCTCATAACTTTCCAGCACGTTCTGTGTCTCCTGACTGCACAACCTGTGCACCATGTCCTGTCACTGCAGCTTTCATGACCCTAACCCTAACCTTCATCTACTGTAAACTGAATGGGGGTTGCCTTTAAAATGCCCTTGAATGGTTTTCATCCCCATGCTTTCAGTGAATATTTCTTGATTTCCTATTATAAATTGCTCTGTGAACTGACAGACAAAATTTTCAGTGTTTTTAAATAGCATTCCAGTGAGTCCCAGGTGGAGCTAGTGGTAAAGAGTGTGCCTGCCAATGCAGGAGACATAAGAACCATGGGTTTGATCCCTGGGGAAGATCCCCTGAAAAAGGGTATGGCAACCCACTCCAGTAGTCTTGCCTGGAGAATCCCATGGACAGAGGAGCTTGGAGGGCTATAGTCCATGGAGTCGCAAAAAGCTGGACACAACTGAAGCGACTTAGCATACCAATGAATGTGTATTTGAGAAGCAACCTTATATTTAGATGACCTCTCTACTTTGGTGTCATAATATCACATCTTTTTTATATAATGTTAAAAGAGGCAGTAATTAAAACAAAATTCCTACTTAGTACAGTGAAATGTTAACAGGATTATGTTGGTCAAAACTGTATTAGTTTAAAGTTTTGCTGGGCTGTGAAATAGTCCAAAGCCTGAAAAATGCTAAGTGAAGACTGTATCCTAAGGAGCCTTTAGGTCTCATTATGCTATTTACTCTTCTTGGGCATTCATTTATTCATATGTAAAATGGGATTATAGGGGGAAGTAAACAAGATAGGCAATCCAATAGACTGTGGTATGTTTTGGATCATAAATTTTGGTTTTGTTAGTCATATTATTATTTCTTACACATTCATGGACACCGGGTTAATCATGCTTTCCTTTAAAATTGACTCAATTCAATGATTTATTTTTTTACCCAAGTATTGAAGGTTTACATTTAGAGCATCAAATATGAAATAATAAAAATGTCACACTGGGCCAGCTAACTTGGGAGGATTATTCTTGGGCATGGGCATGTGTAATCTATATGTAAAGTAGTATATTTTTGGCTCTGTCCCCAAGACTGTTGGATTTTGATCTGGATAAAATATCCACTCTTGACTTAAAAAAAAACATCAAAAGCAAAAAATATAAGGTTGGTCCCAGTGTCTTATAGGATCATGAGAAGAAGTTCCAGCATATGACTGATGCCTTGATAGTAAGTTCATGGTTTGGCATAATATATGAAAATAAAGTAAGGAGAAACATCCGGAATTCAGACTATGAAATTCTCTGATGAATCGTGCATAAAAGAAGATACATTAAAATTAAAATTTTGGTCATATTAAAATTTTTTAAGATATGATAAAAGTCAATCTCTTAACAAATCTATTATTTGTGATAAGAAGGACTTGTGTATGGACAGATAAAATATATTATTACAAAAGCCAAAAGACGTTTATACAACGAGGCAGCATAAACAAACTTGTATATGATCAGAAAGACTTTGTCCATGCACACTTACAATCGTGTAGCAATTGTGCCATTCCCATTAGGAATATCCATGGTATGGAAATAATGCTGAATATCCTGTCACTAGTTATTTATGCTCAGGAGAAATCAATGGCAATCTATAAGTCATGGTTTTATTTCCTTTCAGATACAGCAGCACGTCTCTCCTATCTGAATGACCTCCGGTTTGGAAAATATACAGTCCCTGTCAGAGTTACAGATAGACTTGGCCAGTCACTCGTCACTCAGTTAGTGGTGATATTATGTGACTGTGTTACCCCAAATGACTGCAGCCTTCCGCCAGTTCCGAGGACTAGCAACGGAGAAGTGATACTTGGAAAGTGGGCCATCCTTGCAATATTGTTGGGCATAGCATTGCTATTTTGTAAGTCCTTTCATGAATTTAAAAGATAACCTTTAAAATAACTTTCAGGACACATTCTCAGAATCAACACTGTTATCTATGGCTGCTCATTTGTATATAGCTACGTTTCTATTTAACACACACATATTTAATTCTTATATTGAACGTGCATGTAGGTATCATATTAGTGCTGTTGTAATTGGTGCAGACATAAAATTTAACACAAGTGCAGCACTGAGCGTGTCCTTGTTTGTGGCATATCCATTTAAGGCAGGCTTTTCTAATGGATGCTGCTTTGACTCAAGCAATAATATTTATGTTTTCTGGAAAGTTGTTTTTCTATTTGTCATTATAAATTCATAACAATCTTTTATGATAAACCAAAGTCATCTCTCTTATTTTGCAGGTATCTTATTTACCTTGGTCTGTGGGGCTACTACTGGGGCAGACAAAAAGCCAAAAGTATTTCCGGATGATTTAGCTCAGCAGAACCTCATTGTGTCAAACACTGAAGCTCCTGGCGATGACAAAGTGGTAAATTGTCTTTTCAAAATAGGTACAGATGATAGGGAATTCCCTGGCGGTCAATGGTTAAGACTCTGTGCTTCCACTGTAGGGGGCGCTGGTTCAGTCCTTGGTCAGGGAGTTAAGATCCCTCCTGCCACGTGGCTCAGCCAAAATATTAGAATACATTCAAACAATAAATTTGCCTAAACAACTGTAGTGATCTTTTCTGGGAAAAGTTTTTTTGAAATCAGATAGCTTACAATATATAACATGTCATCAGTTGCAGGGGACAAATCAAATGACATTGATCCCATGGTGATATGTGGCATTTCAATTTGGCCATGTAATGTTACTTAATAGTAAAATCCTTTGGCATATTGTTATTTTTTCCCCCCCTATTTCAAGTGTGTCACTGCTTCAACTTTAAATCCTGTCTTTTTTATATATTGAAGCTGCCGGTTGTGCTGTAAAAGGGTTTCATTTAGTTATTCACGGATCATCAGCATAATAATTTTAATTTTTTTTCTGGCAGCAGCCATAAAATGACTACAGGCTTTGATCATCGTGGGAAGAACTTTAATGGAGGCTCTCAGCCTCTACTATGGGTTAGAGAGGAGCCTGTGGTCAAATATATGAAGCAATCATGCTAACAGGTGATTGCACTGCTTCAGCTTTGAGTTCCAGCCTAGTATGTGGATGAAGGAAAAAAATGAAGTGAAAGTCACTCAGTTGTGTCCAACTCTTTGCAGCCCCATGGACTGTACGGTCCATGGAATTCTCCAGGCCAGAATACTGGAGTGGGTACCTATCCCTTCTCCAGTGGATCTTCCTGACCCAGGAATCAAACTGGTGTCTCCTGTATTGCAGGTAGATTCGTTACCAACTGAGCTATGAGGGAAGCCCCAGTATGTGGAGGAACAAATAAATTCCCTACCAAAATGTAATTGATGATTAGAGCAGGAAGGATCTAGAAAACAAAAGGATGTTGGCATCTAGGAAGGTATTAGAAAAAATGAAACTTAGAGTTTCCTAGAGAAACATAACATGGAAAGTTAGTGTCCAGAGCTTTGGTGTTCTTACTTTCTCTGCTGATTTGTCTTTATTTAATTAGATGACAAGGATTTAGTTAATTAGATGACAAGGATTTAGTATTGCCGCTTTTTATGGCAACTTGTTATTTCTGTTAATTTTGTTTCAGTTGAAGGGAACTCAATTAGGCACTGAATAAAAATACCGATTATTATTTCTGTTTCTGTTCTAGTCAGGTGAAGGGAATGAATTTAAGCAGCGTTAGTCTGTGTGAGACAATAGTGTGGAATCCTGAGCCTGAGATGTGAGATGCTGGAAGGATTTCACAGATGAAGTTGTACAGTATTCTAAGAAGTTATTAAAAAAGGAGTACACATCAGGTTTTCTGACTTGTCTCAAGGCTCAGACCACTTGACATCTTGCAGTTGGCTTCCTGTATTGGAAGCTACCTAGTGAAGTAGTAGAATTAAGGTAGTTAGGTACCCAAGGTTGCCAAGACAGATTGAGTTCCAGCCCTTGGAATGCTTACCTCCTAGCACGAAAATTCATGGCATTATCTGCTTGATTTGTTCTTTTTCTCATTTTTTGTTTTTCTCTGTATTTCCCCAATGCCACCTGTTTTGTTCCAGTATTCCACAAATGATTTCACAACCCATGCTGTGGGTGGCTCCGCTCATGGAATTGGTGGCACCCTGGGATCCAGAGTGAAGAATGGAGGGCAGGAGACCATCGAGATGGTCAAAGGAGGGCACCAGACCATGGAGTCCTGCCAGGAAACCGGGCATGATCACACCCTGGAACGGTGTAAGGAAGGTGGACAGCACACTCTGGATTCCTGTAGGGGAGGACCAGTAGCAACCGACAACTGCAAATACACGTACTCCGAGTGGTATACTTACACTCAGCCCCGTCTTGGTGAAGTGAGTTTCCCATAAATCTGTTTTGCTTTCTTTTCAGCTTTCTAAATGATTATGAAATGATTATGATCTTGATTTTTCACCCAATTAATCTACTCATTAGAAATTTGATTTTCCTTAATTTTGGTTGAATTGCAATCAGAGGTTAAATGGGTATTGACTTTTCTTCCTATTTTGTTTGGTTGTTCATTCTTTCTGAAAGAATAAGATGATACTTAAATTCTTTTTCTCATGGCTTTGTGTTACCACTTCCCATCAGACAAATCAGGTCTTAGAGACCAACAGTGGAATCCGAGGCAACTCCAACCTGCAGTCACTCTGCCTATCTGGGAAAGCTTTGAGCCACATGCATTCGGGTTCACTTGTACGAATGCATTTCACATTAGCCATAATCTGGAAAGGGAAAACAATGATAACTTAAAACAAATGCTTGCATACTTGCTGCCACATGTGTGACTTTTAGAAACCTGCTATGTAGTGAATTAACTGATGGTGTGATTTATGATACAGACCAATCATGTGCATTTTTTATACGTAGGAATCCATTAGAGGACACACTCTGGTTAAAAATTAAACAATGAAAGGTAAATCAAAGCAATTATTTTTATGCTAGTAAGTCTTGGTGTTTAAAATAATAATAATAAAATATGTTGTGTTTTATCCTCTTGGCAGAAGGTCCAGCAGTGTGATCAGGATAACACCCATATGCAAGCTCAAGACTATGTCCTGACCTATAACTACGAAGGAAGAGGATCGGCAGCTGGATCTGTGGGCTGTTGCAGCGAACGACAAGAAGAAGATGGGCTTGAATTTTTGGATCATCTGGGACCCAAATTTAGGACACTTGCGGAAACATGCATGAAGAGATGAGTGCCTTCTAGATGGTCTACAAAAGCCAATGGGTTTATCGTCTTTTTTTGTTTTTATAAGCTAAGATTTTTTTTAAACATAGAAGATGCTATATTGGGGGCTTTTCCCCTTTATTTTGTTGGGATCTCTTTAGCCAAATGTGCATTCACCGAGGGATGCTGTAAATAGCTACACAAATTTCCTGGCTTTTTCATATTGTTTAATTACTTACTGCCACCTAAGGACACCTGCAGATAGACAAGAAAGTCTGCGTTATTGTTTACATTTGGGTATAATGACAGCAACCAATGTATAGTGCAATACAGTGTAAGGAATTCATGTGTATATCATAGACTACTTGAAGTAGAACCAAATGGAAAATTGTAGAGACCTTGCTCTAATGTAATCTTCAGTTACCTGATTCATTAATCATTTGTATGGTACTTAAAGACTGCTGTTCTCCTAAACATTCTGAAGTGTTTATACTGCATTCTTGATGTTGTCTTAGTCTTGTAACATGACCTGTCTTCATAAAGCAAGTGTTGACTGTTATTCTAATTCCATTTTGGTGGAGTTTAGTTTCTACCTTGTATTCTTTGTGAAATCTGGCACTGAATTACACTTGCTCTTTTATTCACCTTCTCCAAACATTTACATTTTAAAAAATGCTTCAAGAGTGTATTTTTATTTCTGTGAGGCTTTGGTCTTTGGTCTCCTCGGCCCCGCTCTCCAGCGCCCCCTCGGCCTCTGTCTCTCGCCTTCCCTCTGCTCCCTTCGTTCCCTTCTCCCTCTCTCTCTCTGTCTCTATCTTCTTTGTGTTCTTAAAAGTTTTTATTTGGGCCGGAGAATCTAAATATAGTTAAGAGCCATCTCTCTTTCCTCTCGTATGAAGTTCTGTGTTTCTCTTTTATATAAGCACCTATATATTCTTGGCTTTTCTTAAAATCAATGTAATGTTGATTTTATTGTTTGAACTGTTTTGGTGCTTGCTTCATTATCTTCTCTACAAAGACCCTTTAATTTTGTCACTAAATTGTAGAAATGTATCATGCTTTTATTAGATGCAGCATTTTATGTTAACAAAAGGAATACTGTAATTAAAATTGGGATGTGGGCATTTAGTATATAATAGTATATTTGTTTGGTTCTCAGTTGCTCAGTGGTGTCTGACTCTTTGTGACTGCATGGACTGTAGATGCCAGGTTCCTCTGTCCCTGGGATTTCCCAGGCAAGATTACTGGAGTGGGTAGCCATTCCCTTCTCCAGGGATCTTCCCCACCCAGGGATCAAACCTATGTCTCCTGCGTCTCTTGCATTGGCAGGCAGATTCTTTACCACTGTACCACCTGGGAAGCCCAGTAGTATATTTATAGTTCCTTATTGCAAAGATCCAGTTTATAAATGCAAAATAGTGATGGTTTTTGAAATAAGCTTTGAAACGCAGGGATCTTGAAAGCTGTCTAGGAATAATATAGCTTTTTAGATGAGATGGCTAGTTACATCTATGTGTTTGTAAAGTTTTTTTTTTTTTAATATTATAAGAGTAAAGTTTTTAATGAATGTAGAAGTGGTTCAAACTGTTTAAATTTTGAACTAATAAGACAAAGTTAAACTTAATAGCTAACCAAATTCCAGGCTAGGTTTCACAGCTGATTTCAATCAATGAATTTTCTATCTATACTAACCACTGGACATTTAAAAATATTTCTAATATTTAGAATAGTTAATAATATGCCTGCTTTTGGATTCACAAGATTGGCTTATACCAATTATTTTTAAGAATTAACATTGGGTAGTTTATTGAATAATCTGTTTATCTTTTCAATAGTTTCATTGCTGCTCAGTCAAAAATACAGTTTCTCAATATTATTTATAAAATTCTTGTCCATGACTAGTTATGATAAAGTAAATCAGGTAGTTTTAAAAATCAGTGTGTTTGTTAATCATATGTCTGATATGAGCTTATGGGATGGTGTTTTTCTTAAAGAAGTGGTGCTCTTTTAGAATCCTGTTCTACACATTTTAGAATTTTAGAGGTTGATTTGGAGAGGTCTTCGGTTGTTACCATCACATTTATCTAATTTTACTGTTCTAAAGACTGTGATGCTATGGAATGTTGGTGAAGTTGCATTATTTCTCCATGTCTGGTTTTCTTCATCTAAAATGGGGGATAATAAATAGAACTCCTTTTCTAGGGTTCTCCTGGGGTAGCTGTAAGACATTTGAATAAAAAATGGTTTTTAAGCATGAAAGTCACTCAGAGTGGTCCACCCAAAAGGCACTCCTAATAGAACTAAACAATTTTAAATAAGTTGCATTAATAACCCATTTCATGTTAACAAAAATCAATTAAGAGAATAAGATAATGGAAGGATTGTCTTTGTTGTTGTTATTTTGTTTTTCACTTTTGAATATCTGTCAGCTGAGCATATGTTTCTCTGTAATGATGATCCAGTGACTGAGTCTTCTATTTCCAGTGTTTCAGAACACACACTGCAAAGACTGCTGAAGTATCTGCAAAGGATTGCTTTGTTGCAAATAATATGAAACTTTGTTCAAATTGGATGGAAAGAAGAACATTCACTTCTTAAAATGGGCACTAATTCTGGACCCCTGGGAAAATTACATGTGCTTAAGACTCCTCCTTCAAGCTTATTCTTAGCTGTTCTTCCAGCTTCTTCTGCTAAGGAATGGTTTTCCTCAGAGGCAAGCAATTGCTTGCCTGGGAGTTTAAGACTCTGGTATTCGCCCGTGGTAACCTAAATGCAAATACTCCAGAAAGACTGTCTTGATGCAAATGCCCAGCCCCTCCCTTATTGGCTGTGGGATTGGAGAAGTCACTCAGACTTTGAGTCTAGTTTCCTCATTTGTATGACCTGTACTGAGGGTGTTGGAAGAGTCTACATGGGTGGTAAGTTGCTTCAGTTGAGTCTGACTCTTTGCAACCCCATGGACTGTAGCCTGCCAGGCTCCTCTGTCTGTGGGATTCTCCAGGCAAGAACACTGAAGTGGGTTGCCAGGCCCTCCCCTCCTCCAGGGACTGAAAGAGTCTGCTTCATAGTTGTCAGAATTAAAAGAAATTCATGAAAAGACCTGGCACCAAGTTAGCCCTCAATATATGTGTTGGGCTTCCCTGGTGGCTCAGATGGTAAAGAATCCACCTGCAATGCTGGAGACCTGGGTTTTGATCCCTGGGTTGGGAAGATCCCCTGGAGGAGGGCTTGGCAACCCACTTCAGTATTCTTGCTTGGAGAATCCCCATAGACATAGGAGCCTGGTGGGCTACATTCCATGAGGTCACAAAGAGTTGGACACGACTGAGCGACTAAGCTGGAGAAGGAAATGGCAACCCACTCCAGTGTTCTTGCCTGGAGAATCCCAGGGACGGGGGAGCCTGTTGGGCTGCCGTCTATGGGGTCACACAGAGTCGGACACGACTGAAGCGACTTAGCAGCAGAGCGACTAAGCACACATGTATGTTACCTGCTGCTGTTATCATAGGAGAGGAAGATGCCATAGTTGGGAATAATCATAGATTCAGGCTCCACTTTCTCTTTAGCTGACATCTTGCCACGATGTTCCCATATATTTTTCCCAGAAGCGTGATCAGTGTTTTACCTGTGATAGTCTTTGAGAACATCACGGCTAGTAATAGTGTCCAGGTCGCTCATTCTTGGTAGTCAAGACGCTAAATCATTCATAGCCCACAAATCAGTGTGATCAATTTTCAGAATTAAACGAAAAGCAGATAAAATTCCTCATAAGTCATACACTGGTGTGGGAAGCAAAAAAGGAAGCAAAATCTTAGAGATTTCCTTATAAGATACTGCTTCAACAGGGGGAACCTACAGGGAATTGCCATCAGCTCAGTGCAGTCTGCATTTGGGGGTCTCCATTGTAATCACTTTTTGCTTTTAGGGATCCCCATTTTGATACTGGCTTTATCTTGGTTCCCTTTTTTTTTTAGTGGAAAATCTGACTTTGACAACAAGCTTTCCTTTAATCTCCATCTCCAGCCTTTTGCTGGGCTCCTGATTGAAATCTCAAGCCCAGATTTTGCCGTGGTCGTCCCCTTAGGCAGTAATGTCCTGAGGACAAAATGCTTCCTTCTATGGACCTAGAACCATCATTTTTTCTACCTCCGTGCATAACAAAGCTCTAAGATTGTATGAGATCTGTGTAGGTCTGCATCTCTCATTCCCGTTCTTCTGTGAGACCCACGTTACTCTGGTAACTTTTAACTCATTATGAGTAAAGATAACCTGTGTTACCATATCCAGTCAGGCCTTCCTGAGTTTCCTGTGTAGTATCCTTGTGATTACATGAAACTCGAGAATTCTCAGTTTCTCTTTTTTGCCTGCATGGCACATCCTTTTATTGCTCCAAACTGCCAAACTTTCTGAGAATTTTAATCACAATTTTGTTTGTTCATTTTTTTGCATACAGTCATCTAATGTCTTCCCGGTACCGCCACGGAAGGCCTTCCTAATACAGACTGTGCTCATATGTGAGAAGGAGCAAGCTGAATCAGCTATGCTCGGGGTCCACCTTGGCGCAGGACAAGGCATGGTGGAGTTGTCTCTTGTGCTCCTGCAGAAAATCTGTGCAAAGCTAAGAGGTTAGAGCTTTCGAATTTCTGCTGGTTGCCTGCCTACTCTTAGTTATGTTAGAATGTAGGAATGAGGATGGAGTAAATGCTGATCCTGTCACAGTTGACAAAGAGTAGCAAATTTCGGCAAATTGCTGAAATATTTGCTGGCGCTATCTTTTAGAATGTGGGTTCATAGATCATTTGCTTCGGAATCACCCATGGTGTTTGTTAAAATAAAGATCTTGTATTGAATTAGAATCACAGGGTTGACAGGCTGTTGAGAAGAAGTATGGAAGGCTGCGCTTTTTCATAAATTTCCTAGGTCACTTTTACAGCCTTTAAAGTCTGAGAACCACAGAGAGGGATTGGTAACTGGGTTTAGGTAATTATTTGGAAGCTTATGAAACAAGTATTTTAAGTTTGCTTCTTCATATCAGCTGCTTTGTGCAAAATGCTGGAACTATATCAAAGTTGACACATGTGAGTTTGTAAAATCCCATAATTTCAGTTAATTAGCCATTTCTGAATGAATTTTTTGCTCT